>NC_056765.1:20550893-20895268 GCF_018687715.1 Carya illinoinensis
ATTCTTTCTTTGTTTATCTGATTTATTTTGAGTTTATTGCTTCCAATTAACTGATCATTAATTAGATGATTTTAATCTTGTGATTTGCTATTGAAAGAGGGAATTATAGGATAGATCTTGAATATTTCGATATAGGTAAATATAGAGATTGAAAAACTTATATGAACCTATGTAGTAATTAAATCATTGGTCTTATTGCTTTCTTGTTTTATTAATTTGCATACTCTTGTGTAAAATGATAAACAAGAATAATTTCCAATTGACTATCGAAAGAGGCTTTTGGATGAATTAGAGATTTGCTAACAAACAAAAAAGAATTAAATTCAATTAGTTAGATGAGTAAAGCATAGTGAGGAATTAGGTGAAATCGATTTCCTAGAAGTTTTATTTCCCATTAATTTAATCTTCAAACATCAGTTTTATTTTCCTTTGCATATTTTTCTTTTAATTGATTTTATTTTAAAGTGCAATTACAAAAATCTTAGTGACTTCTCTAGATAAAATCAAGATTAATATAATTTTGGTATTTGTCAAAAGTAAGTTATCAATCCTTGAGGACGATACTCTTCTTATCACTTTACTATAAAACTACGATACTGTGCACTTGCAGTTTTGCACCGATCAGGCACATCGATTCATCTCAGATCTGAGGACAAATGATATCAATATCTCAATCTCAAGAAAAAAATCCCAAAAAACAAAACATGAAAAGAGCAAAATTTGGCAGATTTCATTCGGAGATGCAGTCGTTTGCGACTCTGCAAAAACCGTCTGCAAAAGCTCGATGCAATCATCTACAGAAGCCATCTCCAGAAACTCGATGCAGTCGTCGAATCGTCGATGGCTTTGCTATGGTGAGTCATTCAGAATCTCGGATAACACCTCTTCTTACTTTACAGAAGGGAGAAAAATAAAAGAGAAAAAAATGAAATATCTCAGGAAACAAACAGAGAGAGAGAGAGAGATACGGGAAGCTTCGATCAATCTTCCCAGAGTTGTATCTCGCCATCCTCGTTGTTCCCCATCCTGTACGACGCTGTCCACAGCCCATTTCAACCATCTTCGATCACACTCTCCGATCACACTTCATCTTCGATCTCAACCAGTGCTCCCGGAGAATGGTGAAAATGTTGAAATTATTGAGGCAAGCATCTCGGCAGCTAGGGTTTCATACGCACGCTATTTATAGCCGGACGGGTTGACACCAACCTAAACAACCCATAATTTGTTGGGTTCGAAATCGAGTAGATGAGGGACTGATCAAATACGAGTCAGGTCGGGTTATTTGAAATGGGTAGATCGGATTTTTGGGTCATTTGCACAGGCCTAGTTTGTGGTATGGTGGATATATACTTGGGATATGACAAAGGTCAACTTAGGATCAATGTTTGAGTCTTTCAAGCTAACCCTTTCCACCATAGACCCCTAGTAGCCAACTTTGAGCCAATAAACACATGTAGCTTTTTCTTTTCATATGCCCATATCATCCATATATACCTCTCCACATTGAAGTATAACCTATACACTAATTTTTCTACCACTTTTTACTTCCAAGTGTATACTAGGTGTGCAATTTACATTTTCTTTCTTTTATTTTATCATTTTCAATTAAAAAAAAAAAGAAGAAAAAGAAAAAAAAGAGAAGAGTATAAGTTGCAAAGTATTCAATTGAGTGAGCTCCGAAAGAAAAAAAGGAAAAAAAAAAGGTTGGTAGAAATGGCAAGAATACCAAAGTGACATGTGTTTATCCATCAAATTGTTGAAAAAAAAAAGAGAGAGAAGAGGAAAAGCATTATTCTTTGATGATCTGAAAAGTTGAAGAGTACATCAAGTGAGAAGTGTGGTATATTGAGATATTTAATGAAATTTCCTTTGTATGTACTTTGAAGTTTTTGAATCCCTTCCATCCTTTTTTTTTTCTTTCATATAGCCTAGAACCCAAGCCACGTTACAACATTTTTTGTTAACCATTTTGATCCTAAGTAGACTGGTGGAACTCTCATTTGTTGGTGCTCCTATCATAAGATTAATGTTTGCTTGTTACTTGTATATAATTGCCTAATTCTCCATGAGAGTGTGTATACACCCCTTGTCAACTCCATAGTGAGAATTCTCACATGAAACACTTTTATACCTGTGAATTATGGAGTTGACCCTTTCGCTTGAGATGTTCTTGATGCTACATGTGTCAGGGCTTCTAGTTAGATGGATATAGTTTGGAACACACACACACTCTATGGATGGCTATAGGTGGATTGCTTGTGGTAGGGTTATTGAATTCCTAAGATTGCTTTGATATGTGAATCTGGAAAGTGTGATTTTAGGGCCTTTATGTGTCACTTTCTTTGATCTCTTTCATTGTTTTTACATAAAAATTGCTAGGGACTAACAATGAGTAAGTTGTGGGGTGTGATAAGTGGTGAAATTGCACTCTAAATACCCTATTACTGGATTAAAATGCTAAAATGTGAATACAAAACATATGAATTAATGTATATTCTTGAATTGAGTTTCTATTTACGTTGAGAAACTCCAAAGCATTTTTTTTATGTTTAATTTCAGAGTTTATAAAAGAGCAAGTCAAAGACCAGTCAGATTCAAATGAGAACCTTCATGGGATTTGAGAGCAATTTGATTCAAAAAAAAAAAAAAATCACAGAAGGAAACTACAAGAAGTCCAAATCTGAAATTTGCTAATAGATAGTTTGGGAATACTTTAGTATTTTGACCTTAACTTTTTACTCACATACTAGATTGATACGATTCTTAATGCATTAGAAAGATATCTTATAGAGCTATAAATTTGTCTCTAATAAGGATTTTAAAATTCAAACTCCTGAAGCATATACATGACTGCCAAGATGAGTTCTAAAATTTAGGCGATTATTTTATACGAAAATTATGGAGACATTAGAGTTTCTTTCCTACCATATCTAAGCATATCATTAGCACGAAATAGAAGAAGAGGAGAGGCACAAGAGGCAAATTTGAAGAGAGGAGAAAATTACATATAGGGTTTCTTTCAAATATGCCTCGTGACTCTCCTCCTCTATTTCGTGCTAATGATGTACTTATATAGGGTATAAAAGAAAACCTAATGTCTTCATAATTCCCGCATAAAAAAATTACCTAAATTTTAGCACTAATCTTGGCAGCCATGTATGCGCTTTAGGATTTCGAATTTGGAAATTCTTATTAGAGACAAATTTATAGTCATTTAAGATAGCTTTCTAACGTATCAATAATAGTATCAATTTGATGTATGAGAAGAAAGTTACTGTCAAAATACTAAAGTATGTCCAAGTTATCTCCTAGCAAATTTTGAACTTGGACTTCTTGCAGTTTCCTTTTGTATTTTTTTTTTCTTGATACAAATTGCTCTCAAACCTCCTGAAAGTCCTCTGAATTTGACTGGACTTTGACTTTCTCTTTTATAAATTCTGAAATTAAACATAAAAAGTCTGCTGAGGAGTATCTCAATGGAAATAGAAACTAAATTCAAGAATGCATATTAATTTCTATGATTTTTATTCATATTTTAGCAATTTAATCCAATAATAGGGGTATTTAGAGTAGACTTTCAAGCACTCATCACATCCACATAGGTTAATTATGCATCAGCAAAAGTATAAATGCATAATTAAAGTCATAAGCAATCATAGATTACTTGACATACAACATAGAATAACTGATATAACTTAAACTAAAATGTGAACTGAACTTGACTTGTTTAAACTGAATTGGACTTAAACTGAGACTTGACTTGATAATAAACTTGACCAAAAATTGATTTAACATGACCTTGGACTTGAACTAAGACTTAACTTGAACTTGAATTGGAACTTAACTTGACATGAACTTGAACTTAACATAATGTAAGATTATATTCTGTGACGCCCCCAAATCCCCATGCACGGACACGGAGAAATCGAGACGTTTGGATGATGACATCACGGGTCATCATCCTATCGACGAGTGTCAAGTGTGTGTAAAAGCAACAAATGTGCAAAAAGAAATACGCAGCGGATAACGAAAGTCATGACTAAGTACCAGAATTTTTCTTATTTAATACAAAGCTGTTCAAAACATACATAAATAAATATTACAAAACACAAACATAATTTTAAACCAAATACAAATCATAAACTTCAGCACCCCGGCAGAGCTGCATCCTCGGGCTCAGCCTCCTCCTCCTCATCCTCGATCTCTGCAGCAAAATCTACGATACCAAAAATGGTGCCGCAGGTAAGTAAAATTCAAATACCACCAGATAAAAACATATAGAATTCAAACAATATGCATGAAAGGATGCCAATGCACAAAACCCATAAAACTATATTTTTTCCACACACACCAAAAATCCCATTTGGCCCAAAAGCATAACCTTTCCCAAATATCACGCCAAAAGTCCCATTTGGCCCAAATCAAACTCAAACCGTTAACTAATTAATCTGTATGCACCATGACCTACCCTAGGGGTCATTCGTCACCCTGGCTCCAGTGCCACACAGCAGGTAACGACCACGCATGTGACACCTAAACGAGCGATGCCCAGTTCCGCACCCCGCGTGTTCGTAGCCAAGCATCCTCTAGCCCTCGCCAGCGAAGGGCCACGGAGTCGGTGCGTAGAGCGATACCCGGTTCCGCGCCCAGCGCGTTCGTAGCCAAGCATCCTTTAGCCCCCGCTCCCGTCGTCGTCCAGCGACAACTCAGGGGACGTTACTCAGTTTATTTCACTCCCGAGTGACCAGAGGAGCTCCACCGGGATAATACCCCATCCCGGCTTGAGGTCGTGACACACACGCACTCGAAAATCCACTGACGCCAATAAAACAGGATTTTCTCAATTTAATTAAAACGCACGTGCATGCACCATGTAAATGCAATATCAATGCACAAAACAATCAACCATCCATAAATCAATAAAACAAGCAATTCCGTCCTCCATCCATCTGACCCTCGAACTCTTTGGACTCAATCAGGAATCAGCCAACCAACAGATAAATATTTATTGAATGAGCAAAATATATTTAAATCTAAAAGTAGAGTTTGAAAAATACTTACAGCGCTTTATGGTATTTTTAGAAAACACGCGGCGTTGCAAACGGCGGAAGGAAAGCAACGTAACAGTGAAATTTAATTGTGGTCGTGGGTTGTAAAATACCCACTTTTGAACGGGGACAAACCAAGGCTCGGGATTGATAGGGAATGATCTAAGGATGTTTATGAAGCTAAAGGAAGTGGAGTTTGGCCGTGGGTGGCGGCGGAAACGACGGAGGAAGGGCCGAAATGCCCAAAACGGAAACTAGCTCATGGGAGCTGTTCCGGTGACTGTTAGAGGCCGGAAATGGGTGGGTTAGGACGGCAAGGAGTCGGTGATGAAGTGGTTAAGAGATGGTGGCTAGAGGTGGAGCGACGGCGGCAGATCAGAGCAAAAATCGTGTCGCTTAATGGGCTTTTTTCGGCTAAACGGCGGCTCCGTTGGTGGTGGAATTTTGTGGGGTGGTTCACCGGAGGGAGGGGAAGATTTTGGTGGGGGTGGTGTGCCACACGGTGGCCGGCGGCGGTGGTTTTGGGAGGTTGAAGCTTCCGGCGTGAGAGAGAGAGAGAGAGAGAGAGAGAGAGAGAGAGAGAGAGAGAGAGAGAGAGAGAGAGAGAGAGAGAGAGAGAGAGAGAGACGAACGGGGGGGTAATGTGCGGGAGGGGTGGGAAAAGGAAGAAAAAAAAAGAAAGAAAAGGGAAAAAGAGAAGAAGGAAAAAGGGAAAAGAAAAGATGGAGGGAAGAAATGAGGTCCAATCCTCACTCCGAAAAACAAAACAGATCTGCCGAAAACAAGATTAAAAACCGTAAAACGACTAAATAAAATAAACACCGCATCAAATAAATAAAAACCAATTAAAATACATTAATTTAAAATAAATACACTAATATATTAATTAAATTAAAAACAACCCTTCAGCAAAAATACGCGTAAACGCGGGTCGTCACATCCTCCCCCCCTTAAAAACAAATTTCGTCCTCGAAATTTGCAAGATCAACCACCAACTTAAAACAAGCCACATAAAATCACATAAACCATCTGTGACAAAGATTAAGAAACGTACCGTCTTTACTCAAACAAGTATGGGTATTGTTCCCTCATGTCCGCTACTCGCTCCCAAGAGAAGTCTTGAGCTAACGGATCTCCCCATGCCACCTTAACCAAAGGTATCGTCTTGGACCTCAACTGTTTGCTCCTTCTAATCCATGATCTGCGATGGAACAACCTCATAAGTGAGATCCGGTTGCAACTGAATACTCTCTGAATCGACAAAGCGTGGCTCTTGTTGTCCAAAGCTCTACTTCAAGGACGATACCTGGAAGACATCATGAACATCCCCAAAATACTCTGGCAAAGCAACTCTATAGGCAACGGACCCTACCTTCTCCAAAATCTGAAAAGGGCCAACATACCTTGGATCCAGTTTCCTCTTCTTACCAAAACGCTTAACTCCTCTCATGGGAGAGACTTTGAGATAAACCCAATCACCTTCTTCAAAAGATAACTCTCTCCTCCTGGTGTCAGCGTAGCTTTTCTGACAACTTTGAGCTGCCGCCATTTTATCCCTGATGATCCGAACTTGGCTTTGCATCTCTTGAATTATTTCGGGTCCAATTATCTTACTCTCCCTGACTTCATCCCAACACAAGGGCAATCTGCACTTCCTTCCATAAAGAGCTTTA
The DNA here is from genome assembly GCF_018687715.1 of Carya illinoinensis. Classification (NCBI taxonomy): domain Eukaryota; kingdom Viridiplantae; phylum Streptophyta; class Magnoliopsida; order Fagales; family Juglandaceae; genus Carya; species Carya illinoinensis. The sequence goes on from NC_056765.1 coordinate 20,557,618, forward strand.
TAGGGAGTCATCTGAATGGTCGCATGGAAGCTGTTATTATATGCAAACTCTATGAGCGGCAAATGGTTTTCCCAACTCCCTTGAAATTCCATGACACATGCTCGCAACATGTCTTCAAGGGTCTGAATGGTTCGCTCTGATTGGCCGACTGTCTGCGGGTGGTAAGCAGTACTGAACTTCAACTTAGTACCCAAAGCTGTCTACAAACTCTTCCAGAACTGGGACGTGAACCTTGGGTCTCGATCCGACACTATACTCTTTGGTATGCCATGTAGCCGCACTATTTCTTTCACATACAAGCGTGTCAACTTACCCAAGGAATCGGTGTTATTAACAGGCAAGAAATGAGCACTCTTCGTGAACCGGTCAACAATCACCCAAACAGAATTTTTCCCACTAGGCGTCCTCGGCAAGCCCACTACAAAGTCCATCGTGATGTCATCCCATTTTCACTCAGGAATAGGGAGGGGTTGGAGCATACCTGCGGCTCTTTGATGCTCAGCCTTCACTTGACGGCATGTGTGGCATTTTTCAACATACAAGGCAGTATCCCTCTTCATTCCATCCCACCAATAATTTTTCTTCAAGTCCCGATACATCTTCGTACTACCGGGATGAACTGAATAAGGGGCCGCATGAGCTTCTGCCATGATCCACTCCTTGAATTCTGAATCTTTGGGGACCACTCTGCGATCTCGGAACCGAAGTATTCCATCTTTATCCATACTATAGTACAACGGCCCTTGAGATTTTCTGACTCTTTTTCTGATATTCAGCAGCTTCGGATCCTTCCTTTGAAGAGTCTTCAATTCTTCAAAATCAGTTACCCGAATGTCAAGAACTGAAGATAGAATCTCTTCTTGCTATGAACTTTCAATAAGGAGCCTTCTCATCCCACAAAGCAAAGAATCCAATTCCGACGGCTCGGCTTCATCTTTCCAAGTGCGATTTTCGACTCAAAGCATCAGCAACTATATTAGCCTTCCCCGGATGGTACTTGATCTCACACTGGTAGTCACTGATTAGCTCTAGCCATTGCCTCTGCCTCATGTTCAGATTTTTCTAGGAAAACAAGTGCTTCAAGCTCTTGTGATTGGTGTATACTTCACAAGCTTCCCCGTACAAAAAGTGCCGCCAGGTCTTGAGAGCAAAAACAATCGCAGCCAATTCCAAATCGTGTGTCGGATAATTCTTCTCATGGTCCTTTAGCTGACGAGATGCATAGGCAACAACCCGTCCTTCCTGCATAAGGACACAACCCAAACCAAATTTAGACGCATCGCTGAAGACTACGAATGGCTTATGCGGTTCTGGAAGCGCTAACACTGGTGCCGTCATCAACCTGCGCTTCAATTCTGGGAAGCTTCTCTCACAGTTATCTGACCAAACAAATTCTGCATTCTTCCGAGTCAAAGCTGTGAGAGGTCCGGATAGATGAGCAAATCCCTCCAAAAATCTTCGATAGTATCCGGCAAGTCCCAAGAAACTCCGGATCTCGTGCACTGTAGTCGGACGCTGTCATGACAAAATGACTTCCACCTTACTAGGATCAACAGCCACTTTGTCTTGGGAAATCACATGCTTAAGAAATCTGACTTCCTCCAACCAGAATTCACACTTGCTGAGCTTGGCGTACAACTGGTGTTCTCTCAATTTCCTAAGTACCAGACGAAGATGATACACATGCTCTTCGACATCTCGGGAATAAATCAGAATATCATCAATGAATACTACCACAAAGGAATCCAGATAAGGTCAAAATACTCGATTCATTAGATCCATGAAAGCAGCAGGGGCATTGGCTAATCCAAACGGCATCATCTTAAATTCATAATGCCCATATCTCGACCTGAAAGCAGTTTTTGGCACATCCTTGTCTCTGATCCTCGGCTGGTAGTATCCTAACCTCAAATCAATCTTCGAGAACACAGCTGCTCCTTGAAGCTAATCAAATAAATCATCTATCCGCGGGAGAGGATATTTATTTTTGATGGTCACCTTATTTAATTCCCGATAATCGATGCACATACGGAGGGTTCCATCTTTCTTTTTAACGAACAGCATTGGCGCACCCCACGGTGAAGTACTAGGCTGAATAAATCCCTTATCTACCAGCTCTTGCAACTGAGTCTTCAACTCTTTTAATTCAGCAGGTGCCATGCGATAAGGAGCTTTATGTACGGGAGCCGCTCCAGGTTCTAAGTCTATAACAAACTCCATTTCTCGAACAGGGGGTATTCCAGGCAAGTCATCCACAAACACATCGGGAAATTCTTCCACAACTGGAATGTCTACCAAAGACTTCTTCTCAGACAGCGTAGACACCATCTGGACTAAGAATGCATCCACTCCCTATGCAATCTCTCTTCTTGCTTGCATTGCCGTTATAATTACCGGCTTTTCTTTTAACTTACTCCCCGCAAATTCCAGACAATCACCATCTGGAAGCTGAAAGGTAATTACCCGACTTCTGCAATTAATACTCGCAGAATATCGGTATAGCCAATCCATCCCGAGAATGATATCAAAACCCAACAGGTTAAACACCACCAAATCAGCATCCAAGAACCTTCCATCAAAATTTAACAGGCATCCCAACGCAACCTTGGAACACCACACCATTTCACCATCTGGTAAAGCCACTACCAATGACTTTGGCAAAGGTTCCGTGACTAAATTACACATCCGCGCAAACGTGGAAGATACAAATGACTATGAAGCACCGGAATCAAACAAAGTGCAAGCATATAACTCAAACAAATGGACTCTCCCTGAACCAAACACATTAACCCATGAAATCCAAAAACAAAGGAGAAACCACATACACCAAAAATTAAATCCAACATAAAATTTAATTAAATCCATACCTATAATTACTCCAGCATCATGGGTTGCTGGCGCCTCATCATCCACATCTCCGGGTGTGACAGCATAAACTCGGGCTTGCACTGCTTGTCTTGGATTTGTTCTTCCTCCGTGTCTACCTCCACGACTTCCTTGAACTCTGACGGGGCACTCACGAGCAATATGTCCCACTTGGCCTCATCGGTAACACTGGGGTCCACCACTCAGCCGACACTCGCCCTCATGAGCTCTATTACATGCTCCACAAATTGGCACCCGTCCTCCCATACGAACACCTGAGGACGCTTGAGGTCGAGTTTTGGTTCGCTGAATAAATTTCTGAGGCGAACCTGAGCTGCTTCCTTCACCAAAAAAACTCCGCCTCTTATGACCCGGAGGGGAGCCCATACACAGATTATTCTCTCGATCTATAAGGGTGGCCACATCCACTAAGTCCTGAAAAGTGGATATCCGGTGACTGACCACCATACGGCGTATATCAGGGCGTACTCCCTCCTAGAAACGCTCAGCTAGCATCTCCTCTGTGGCGATGAGGTGGGGAGCAAACTGCCCAAGTTCTATAAATCTTCAGGCGTACTGTTCCACTGTCGTGCTCCCTTGAACCAAATTTGAGAACTCTCTTGCCTTTTGCTTCCTTACAGAAGCGGGAAAGAAGCGGTCGTTAAATTCTTTCTTGAAGCGCTGCCAGGTCACAGCGGCGAAAGATCCCAATTCTGATTCCAGCATCGCCCTCTTGGTATCCCACCAATCATAAGCGGTGCCTTGCAACAGATAGCTGGCGTAGAGTACTTGTTGCACCTCGGTACAACCACACACCTCAAAAGTTCTTTTCAAGTCCTTGATCCACTTTCCAGCTTGAAGTGGATCCTCTTCTCCAGTGAAGTATTGTGACGCCCCCAAATCCTCACGCACGAACGCGGGGAAATCGAGACATCCGGATGGTGACAACCCGGGTCACCACCCTAACGACGGGTGCCAAGTGTGTGCAAAGGCAACATATGTGCACGAAGAAACACGCAGCGGATAACGAAAGCCATAAAACTAAGTACCAGAATTTTTCTTAACGTATTACAAGCTGTTTAAAACATACATAAAATATTACAAAACACTAATATAGTTTAAACCAAATATAAAGCATAACATCAGCAACCTGGCAGAGCCGCATCCTCTGGCTCAGCCTCCTCTTCCTCATCCTCAAAACCTGCACCAAAAGCTATGAAACCAAAAATGGTACCGCAGGTAAGTAAAACCCAAACACCACCAGATAAAAAGACATAGAACTCAAACAAAATGCATGAAGCATGCCCAATGCACAAAACCCATAAAACATAATTTTTCCACACACGCCAAAAATCTCATTTGGCCCCAAAAACACATCCTTTCCAAAAAACCACGCCAAAAGTCACATTTGGCCTCTATAACCGTCTCAAACCAAAAACCATTTTATCTGTATGCACCATGACCTCCCCTAGGGGTCATCCGCACACCCTGGCTCCAATGCCACACCGCAGAGTACCACTACGCATGTGACACCTAACGAGCGATGCCCAGTTCCACACCCCACGTGTTCGTAGCCAAGCATCCTCTAGCCCTCGCAAGCGAAGGGCCACGGAGTCGGTGCGTAGAGCGATGCCTGGTTCCGCGCCCGACGCATTAGTAGCCAACCAACCCCTAGCCCCCGCTCCCGTCGTTGCCCAGAGACGACCTAGGGGACATCACTCAGTTTATTCCGCTCCCGAGTGACCAGAGGAGCTCCACCGAGATAATACCCCATCCCGGCTTGGGGTCGTGATACACACGCACCTGTAAGTCCACTTACGCCAATAAACAGGCCTCTCACAATTGAACAAAAACACACGTGCATGTACCATGTAATGCCATATCAATGCATAAAAATAATCAACCAACATATATCAATAAAACAAGCAAATCCGTCCTCCATCTATCCGACCCCCGAACTCCTCGGACTCAATCCGGAATCAACCAACCAGCAGATAAAATATTTATTGAATGAGCAAAATATATTTAAATCTAAAAGTAGTGTTTGGAAAATACTTACAGCGCTATACGGTAATTTTAGAAAACACTCGGCGTTGCAAACGGTGGAGAAAAAGCAACGTTACAGTGAAAATTCACTGTGGCCGTGGGTTGTAAAATACCCACTTTTGAACGGGGACAAACCAGGGCTTGAGATTGATAGGGAATGGTCTAGGGATGATTATGAAGCTATTGGAAGTGGTGGTTGGCCGTGGGTGGCGGCAGAAATGGCGGAGAGAGGCCGGATTTCCCAAAAAGGAAAGCTAGCTCGTGGGAGCTATTCTGGTGACCATTGGAGGCCGAAAAGAGGTGGGTTAGGATGGCAAGGGACCGGTGATGAAGTGGTGAAGAAATGGTGGCCGGAGGTGGAGCGACGGAGGCGGATCGAGCCAAAAACCGTGGAGGCTTTGAGGGGGTTTTCCGGCCAAACAGCAGGCCGGATGGGGCTGAGAATTGGTGGGGAGGTGCGCCGGAGGGAGAGGCTTCGAATGGTATGGGCGGTGTGCCGCACGGCGGCCGGCGGCGGTGGTTCTGGGCGAAGAGAGAAAACGGACAGAAAATGGGTAGAGAGAGAGAGTCGCGTTCGACGCGGGAGGAAGGAGAAGAAGTGATGAAGCACTAAAATTGCATGATTAAGTTACTTAAGAGAACAAATTGTTTAATAAAAAATGATTTAAGTACTTAATTATGCAATAGATCACATTACTTGAGTCAATTGATAAATTCTAGTATTTTAGTGCTTAAAAAGATTTATAATGCAATTGTTTCACATGAAAATAAATATTTCATTTTTATTCCTCTCATAATAGGGATAGTTTGGGCAATACACAACATCATTCAAGTGTGAATGCACACATGCAGACCAAACATTCGGACAACCAACAGCAGCAGAAAAATCCTTCAAAGCAGCAGACAATCACGTTGAAAAAAAAATCACATGTACAGCAGCCTTCGGTCAAACATGCAACACACATGGACAACACTCATACAACATCACACAATGCAGAAAAGTCGGACAGCAAGAAATCACATGGGCTGCCTTTACTTTTCAAACTTGTTTTATACGGGAGTTTTCGGTTTGGTACAGAAGGTTTCCAAGTTCAAAAGGATTCCTGGACAGCAGCACATGGGTTGACCAATTCTCTTTGAAATGTGTACGCATGCGGGACAAAAGATGGAAGGCCGCCCAGCATGGAGTTTATAGACGGAAGACAAATTCAACAGCTGTTCTGCAAGCTGTTCTGATCCCATGCTGACACACGCTGAACATGCAGCAATTATGCTTTTCCTTATGGACGGATGTGAGAGGCAGCAGGCCTTGGGGCTTCTTTGCTACTTACACGCACGAAGGCGAGGGGTTATTTTCGGTTTTTTTGAAGTAAAAGCTGGGGATGCAACTGTGCAAGGCTGCAACGGGTCTTTGACGAATTAGAAGGAGCTTTTGGACTTACTCTCCAGAGGCGGCGAAACACAAGGGGGATTTCTTTTCTTGGTTCTTGATAGTGATAGACTTGGTGGGGCAGTGCTTTTCTGAAGAGAGAGGAGTTTTTTTTGGGGGATTTTTTTTTCCCTTTCTTTCCTTTTTCGTTTTGGAGTTGTAAGTTCTCGGATGGAGGGCAGTTTTAGTTGGGCTTGTTGTTCTTTTTATTCTTTTCATTTACGCTGGAGCTGCAGACATTAGACCTTAAGGTAGGCTGGTTTTCATTGATTGTATTGCTTTTACATTGAGACCTCATGAACTAGACGGCTTGGGCTGCTCTCATTCGGTCATTTTTATTTTACTTGCTTTAAGTTTTGGTTTCAGCTTGTTATTTTTATTCTTCTACCTTTATTTTCATACAACAATTTGAAATATTAGAGTTCATCATTTTTAGACATTTTGTTAATTTAGAAATGATAGACTAGAATTTTAGCTTGGGATTCAATGAGTAGCTCATGACTGTTTGGGGTTGGATTTTCTCCAAGATTATAGAATTTTAAATGATTAACTTGATAGATTATATTTCATTTTACCTATGGGAAGGATTAAAATTCTATGTTCTTGAACTTGATCAGTCGTAGACATGAAGGCACGATTGATGCTTGAACTTGTAACAAGATTTTGATAGCTTTCTTGCACTTTTACACTTGATATAAAATCTGTCAAGCACCTTGATTATACTGAAAAAGTGTGCTTATTGTTTATTTAACCGATCATAATCTCTTGAAATGAGAAAATGCTTGAGAGAAGATGAACTTAGAGGTAAAACCAATTTCAAATTAGAAATGGGCGAAAATTGCATCCCAAGTGTTTGTTTTATTGCTTCTTGCAAGTTTAATTCAACTTCTACACTTTTTCCTTAAATCTCTTGGTTTTGGATAATTTTAGAAACATAGATTCATATTTATTTTCATCTCTTGTACTCGATACTTCTTTTACGTAAAAAAAAAAATGCCACAAACGCTTTGATAACCCGTTGTCCCTGTGGAATACGATCCTGGACTTATCCTTGATACAACTTGACACTTCTACACTTGGAAGCACATTCGAAACCGAGTCAAGTTTTTGGCGCCGTTGCCGGGGACAACTGGTGCTTATTAGAGCATTCCTCTACTGCTGAGAGGACGTTTGTGGAGCTGTGAATCTCTTCACAGCCTGGGTGACATCTAATCTTTTTCCCTTCTCTCTGTTTATTCTTCATAGTCTTTGATTTTCTGCTCTTGTTTGTATGACTGGTTGGACTAGGGACCAAACTTCTCGATTGTTTAGGACAGAATCACTATTATCTTTTAGCTCTGCATCATCTTCTATTGAATCATCATCAGATACTGATAGCATCATGGCTGAAAATAAGAATCATGATAGAGAAATAGGGAATCAAAACAGGACAATTAGAGATTATTTGCAACCTGTTAGAACTAACACACCCTCATGCATAATTCAACCCTTGAATGCAAACAATTTTAATTTCAAACCTGGAATGATCCCATTAATTCCACATTTTCATGGCATGGATTCTGGGAACCCTTATTTGCATATCAAAGAGTTTGAAGAGGTTTGTTCTACATTCATGGACCGGACTTGCACTAAGGAGGTTATAAGGCTTAAGTTGTTCCCATTTTCTTTAAAAGATAAAGCTAAAACATGGTTGAATTCATTGAGACCTAGAACCATACGTACATGGCAAGAGATGCAAGCAGGATTTTTAAAAAAATTCTTCCCAATACAGAGGACAAATGCTTTGAAAAGACAGATCATGAATTTTTCTCAAAAGGATTCTGAAACTTTTTATCAATGTTGGGAAAGATTCAAAGATCTATTAAATTCATGTCCACACCATGGTTATGAATATTGGCGTGTGATTAGTTTTTTTTATGAAAGTTTGACACCTAAAATGCGCCAATTTGTACAAACCATGTGTAATGGAGATTTTTTTGACAAAGAGCCTGAGGAGACATTTGAATATTTTGATTATCTTGCTGGAAATGCCCAATCTTGGGACACAACTGATGTGCATGATAGGTCTAGGCAAGTTGAGTCTAGTCATGGAAAATATACTTTAAATGAAGATGATGATTTGCGTGCGAAATTAACTTTGTTGCCTAGAAAAGTGGAAGCCGTGGAATTGAAGAAAGTAAATGAAGTGCATGCTGTCCCTAAATTTTCTGAGAAGTGTGACATATGTGAGGATCGTGGGCATTCAACTAATGAATATCCCACGATCCCTGCTTTCAAGGAAGTGTTATTGGACCAATCTAATGCTGTAAACATGATACATAAACCATATTCTGGTCCTTACACTAATTCTTATGATCCAGGATGGAGGAGCCACCCAAATCTCAGTTGGAGGGATGACCAACATGTAACTTTAGCAACCTTGGCCCCGGAGCCCTCTCAATTGGTAATTCAAGCACCTCCAATGCAAAAGAAGGGATTTGAAGATACAGTTCAGCAGCTGAGTATGACACTTCAACAGTTCATGCAAGTTCAAGCAACACTCAACAATCAGAATTCATTGGCAATTAATGACATACGGAGTTCCCTCACAAGGCTAACTACATCTTTAAGTACCCAAGAGGAGGGTAAATTTCCTGCACAGTCACAACCAAATCCACAAGGGCAGCCTCATCAAGTGCAAGCAATAAGTGAGGATCCTAACTTAAAGTCGGTCAAAGCGGTGACTACTTTAAGAAGCAGTAAGGTGGTAGACATTCCAGCACATGAGCCATACAATTCTGGTAAGGTCTCTAACCCTTCTAATAAAGATGGAGAGCATGTTTCTGATGAGCATGAGAAAATTCATTGTCCTATACCAGCTCCTTTTCCTCAGCGATTGGTTCCGTTGCATAAAGATGACTTTGAATTTTTTTATTGTTTTGCAGATTCTTCTTTACCACTTCAAGAGACTAAGCGAATGCCTTCTGAATGGTCCACCCAAAATAAACGTCGATTTCTCTCCGAGCAAAGAAAACAGTTTCAAAAATTTTGCAAATCCCGATGGAGTGGGCCGTACATTGTAAATCCCAGGGAAGTGTCTTGATTTGTTTTTCCTCCTTTACAGTTTTCTTTACTTGCTTTGTTTTTATTTGTTCGTTTGCTTTGATTTTATATTTCATGTTGATTGTTTGTTTTGCTTGCTTAGTTCTGTGCACTTTGTTTTCTTTCGTTCAATTCATTGAGAACTATGTCTCTCACTAGTTGGGGGGGTGCGGACTGAAGAAAACGGTGCGTTAGTAGACACTATAGATAGTTGAAAAAAAAATAATTGGATCCGTCAGTGACCTGACAAGTGTGGCTGGAGATTTGAAAGTTGAAAAAAAATAATTGGATCCGTCCGTGACCTGACAGGTGTGGCTGGAGATTTGAAAAAAATCGCCTGATGTTGTTGACAAAAGAGATTGAAGGCTCCGAGTTTCTAAGAAATGTCATTTCACCGAAATCACATTACTCTTTGACTTGGATGATAGCTCGTCTGGTTCTTTGTGCTATCTCTATAAAATCAGTCCTGAAGTTCATCCAATCCGCATCAAGTTTTCTTCTCATCTCTAAAACTCATTTGCATTCTTTCAACATTCTCGTTTTAAGCCTTCTATTCTTTTGTCAATGGCTCATTCCTCAAGCATTTCTCTAGATCCATCCATGAGGCATTCTGCATCTCAACCTCCTGTCCTTTCTGCAGCTACCATTGGTGCCATGTTGCAACAAGAGAATACCAGTATGGCTAATAAGTCAGACTCAGATGCTATCTACGACTTGGTGAGTCTTGGGACTTGCTACTCATCCTCCATTGTTGCTTTTTCCCAGCGGGTACAAGCCAAAAACCATGAGGTTGAAAGGCTTAAAGAACAAATTGTTGTACTTCAACGAATTGTTCAAGAGTCTCACATAAGGGAAGGAATCGTTCGGCAGAAGAATAAACAGTTGAAATCTCTTTTAGATTCTTCATTCCGCTTGCCAATTCCCATGGCCAAGGATGACCTGATGTTGTATGAAGAGCATGAGCGTCTCAAACATGAGGCTAAGAACCTCAAGTTTATGTAAAAAAAAAAAAATTCTTTTTCTTTCTTGCTTGTTTTGCATTTTATTTATTTTGTTTTGAGTCCACTACTCTGGAGTATCTGTTTGTTTTGTTTCTCTTTCTTTTGCTTTTTGTGTTTTTAACGTTGACAGAAATCTACTCCTTGTGTACGCTTGAATATCTCAGGTGAATTTTTTTTTTCCCTCTCTGTTTAATCATTTTCATCTCAATATATGTTCTACAGTGTTTATCTTGCTCCAATTCATGTCTGTATAACATACATCATCGAATATTCAATTGCTGAACATTGAGGACAATGTCACATTTAGTTGGGGGGAGGGTTTTCTGTTAAAAATGTGTTAAAAAAAAAAAATGATTTGTTGAGGTCATGAAACATGTGGAATGTAGTGCAAATATGAGTACATGTCAAAAGAGGGAATTATCCATTTTATTTAGTTGTTAAACCAAGGGAAAGATGTTAAAAGTTTTGCTAAAACACACACAACACATACTCGGAAGGCCTAGAAAGACTACATTGAGTCATTATTGGTTGATTTACACTTCAATTGTTTGAGACTCTAATGAACCATATCCTAATGGCTTAGGAAGAGAACTGAAATGAATTAAATGAGAAAAAGGACAAGCCAGGGATCAAAAAATAAATAAATAAAATAAAATAAAAATAAAAATAAAAAAATAAAAATCCTTTAGGTAGACTAGTGGTAAGGGCTGACTTGTGAAAGTGTGGATAGGCGCACATTCATAGGTCTGATTCCCCCACTAGGAAATCGAAAAACATAAAAAAACAAAAATTACGTTTGTGTAGTGGAAAAGGCTGCCTATTACCGGGGTCCTTACAAAAAAAAGTAAGCGCCTTTCAAAGTGTAATAGCGTGAAAGCCGCCACTACAATGGTTTTGAATTAGAGTAAGACCATGTGGTTTTCTCAGATTGGTTGTTGTGATTGAAACTGTTAATGTCTCTTAGTAGTCGATCTTGGAATTCTAACCCCATTTCCATGCACTTGAAAGAAAGCAAGCTTTGTTACATGTAATTCCCTTGGTTGATTAACTAAATTGTGTATAAATCTCTCAGTTGATACAAAATTCAGATTAATCTATTTCCAGTGTTCTTAAACTCAACAAGTCTATTTCATAGCATGTGATTTTTGGATTTTCTGAAATTGTAGTTGGTAATCTCACCTTTGCATGAATTCATTCGCTTTGTTTGCTAGAGTCTAGCAAAAAGCTAGTTGGGGGGTGTGATGAAGCGCTAAAATTGCATGATTAAGTTACTTAAGCGAACAAATTGTTTAATAAAAAATGATTTAAGTACTTAATTATGCAATAGATCACATTACTTGAGTCAATTGATAAATTCTAGTATTTTGGTGCTTAAAAAGATTTATAATGCAATTGTTTCACATGAAAATAAATATTTCATTTTTATTCCTCTCATAACAGGGATAGTTTGGGCAATACACAACATCATTCAAGTGTGAATGCACACATGCAGACCAAACATTCGGACAACCAACATGCAGAAAAACAGCAGCAGAAAAATCCTTCAAAGCAGCAGACAATCACGCTAAAAAAAAAATCACATGTATAGCAGCCTTCGGTCAAACATGCAACACACATGGACAGCACTCATACAACATCACACAATGCAGAAAAGCCGGACAGCAAGAAATCACATGGGCTGCCTTTACTTTTCAAACTTGTTTTATATGGGAGTTTTCGATTTGGTACAGATGGTTTCCAAGTTCAAAAGGATTCCTAGACAGCAGCACATGGGTTGACCAATTCTCTCTGAAATGTGTACGCATGCGGGACAAAAGATGGAAGGCCGCCTAGCATGGAGTTTATAGATGGAAGACAAATTCAACAGCTGTTCTGCAAGCTGTTCTGATCCCATGCTTACACACGCTGAACATGCAGCAATTATGCTTTTCCTTATGGACGGATGTGAGAGGCAGCAGGCCTTGGGGCTTCTTTGCTACTTACACGCACGAAGGCGAGGGGTTATTTTCGGTTTTTTTGAAGTAAAAGCTGGGGATGCAACTGTGCAAGGCTGCAACGGGTCTTTGACGAACTAGAAGGAGCTTTTGGACTTACTCTCCAGAGGCGGCGAAACACAAGGGGGATTTCTTTTCTTGGTTCTTGATAGTGATAGACTTGGTGGGGCAGTGCTTTTCTGAAGGGAGAGGAGTTTTTTTGGGGGGATTTTTTTTTCCCTTTCTTTCCTTTTTCGTTTTGGAGTTGTAAGTTCTCGGATGGAGGGCAGTTTTAGTTGGGCTTGTTGTTCTTTTTGTTCTTTTCATTTACGCTGGAGCTGCAGACATTAGACCTTAAGGTAGGCTGGTTTTCATTGATTGTATTGCTTTTACATTGAGACCTCATGAACTAGACGGCTTGGGCTCCTCTCATTCGGTCATTTTTATTTTACTTGCTTTAAGTTTTGGTTTCAACTTGTTATTTTTATACTTCTACCTTTATTTTCGTACAACAATTTGAAATATTAGAGTTCATCATTTTTAGACATTTTGTTAATTTAGAAATGATAGACTAGAATTTTAGCTTGGGATTCAATGAGTAGCTCATGACTATTTGGGGTTGGATTTTCTCCAAGATTATAGAATTTTAAATGATTAACTTGATAGATTATATTTCATTTTACCTATGGGAAGGATTAAAATTCTATGTTCTTGAACTTGATCAGTCGTAGATATGAAGGCACGATTGATGCTTGAACTTGTAACAAGATTTTGATAGCTTTCTTGCACTTTTACACTTGATATAAAATCTGTCAAGCACCTTGATTATACTGAAAAAGTGTGCTTATTGTTTATTTAACCGATCATAATCTCTTGAAATGAGAAAATGGTTGAGAGAAGATGAACTTAGAGGTTAAACCAGTTTCAAATTAGAAATGGGCGAAAATTGCATCCCAAGTGTTTGTTTTATTGTTTCTTGCAAGTGTAGTTCAACTTCTACACTTTTTCCTTAAATCTCTTGGTTTTGGATAATTTTAGAAACATAGATTCATATTTATTTTCATCTCTTGTACTCGATACTTCTTTTACGTAAAAAAAAAATGCCACAAACGCTTTGATAACCCATTGTCCCTGTGGAATACGATCCTGGACTTATCCTTGATACAACTTGACACTTCTACGCTTGGAAGCACATTCGAAACCGAGTCAAGAAAAAGAAAAAGAAAAAGAAAAAAAAAGAGAAAAAGAAAAAAGGAAAAAGGAAAAAAAAGAGATGTGGGAAAAAAGATGAGGTCTAATCCTCATTCCGAGAAAACAAAACTAAACCGCCGAAACGAGACTAAAAACAGTAAAACAAATAAAATAAATAAAACACAACATCAATTAAATTAAAAACCAAAATTTTAAAACGCAATAAATTAAAATAAATAAACTAATATATTAATTAAAATAAAAACAACCCTTCAGCGAAAATACACGCGAAAGCGGGTCATCACAAGTGTGGAGTCCTATGTGCTAGAAAGCGCTCATAGGTGCATCCGGCTTGCACCATGCTACAAAATCCTCCCGGGTATAGCCAAGGCCCTTCCTAATGTGGCTAAGGACCTCCTAGTTGCGGCCAAAGTCCTCCTTGTTCCGGACAAGACCCTCCTTGTGGTGGCCACGGACCCCGTTGTTGTGGCCAAGGTCCTCCTGGTTATGGCCAAGGCCCTGTCTGCTGTGGCCTAAAATACTGCTGCATAAACTTCATCATCTGCCGTATTGCTTGGGCTATGGAGTCATCTCTTGATGTATTGTCCCGTGGCTCCTGAGTAGATTTCCTTGGTCTCACCATTTTTCCTGTCAACACAACCTTTGAGCCCCTTTAAGAAAACAAAACAAATAAAACCAACAACAAACAAAAACAAAAACCAAAGACCAACACCACATAACAAGAAACAAAAGAAACCAGCTTGCAAAAACATAACTAAATAAATAAAAACAAGCAACCAAGCTCAAACAAATAAAACAAATCAAATAACAACTTTACTTAACATAATTTTTAAAACACAACCTTAAAAAACATTCTGATACTACCTACGGGACATGTGGTTTTACCCAGAGCCAAACCGCTCTGATACCGCCTGTGATGCCCCCAAATCCCCATGCACTGACACGGGAAAATCGAGACGTCCAGATGATGACATCACGGGTCATCATCTTATCGACAAGTGTTAAGTGTGTGTAAAAGCAACAAATGTGCAAAAAGAAATACGCAACGGATAACGAAAGTCATGACTAAGTACCAGAATTTTTCTTGTTTAATACAAAGCTGTTCAAAACATACATAAATAAATATTACAAAACACAAACATAATTTTAAACCAAATACAAATCATAAACTTCAGCACCCCGGCGGAGCTGCATCCTCGGGCTCAGCCTCCTCCTCCTCATCCTCGATCTCTGCACCAAAATCTACGGTACCAAAAATGGTGCCGCAGGTAAGTAAAATCCAAATACCACCAGATAAAAACATATAGAACTCAAACAATATGCATGAAAGGATGCTAATGCACAAAACCCATAAAACCATATCTTTTCCACACACGCCAAAAATCCCATTTGGCCCAAAAGCATAACCTTTCCCAAATATCACGCCAAAAGTCCCATTTGGCCCAAATCAAACTCAACCCGTTAACCAATTAATCCGTATGTACCATGACCTCCCCTAGGGGTCATCCGCACACCCTGGCTCCAGTGTCACACCGCAGGTAACGGCCACGCACGTGACACCTAAACAAGCGATGCCCAGTTCCATGCCCGGCGTGTTCGTAGCCAAGCATCCTCTAGCCCCCGCTCCCGTCGTCGTCCAGCGACAACTCAGGGGATGTCACTCAGTTTATTTCACTCCCGAGTGATCAGAGGAGCTCTACCGGGATAATACCCCATCCCGGCTTGGGGTCGTGACACACACGCACCCGAAAATCCACTTACACCAATAAAACAGGATTTTCTCAATTTAATTAAAACGCACGTGCATACACCATGTAAATGCGATATCAATGCACAAAACAATCATCCATAAATCAATAAAACAAGCAACTCCGTCCTCCATCCATCCAAACCCCGAACTCCTCGGACTCAATCCGGAATCAGTCAACCAACAGATAAATATTTATTGAATGAGCAAAATATATTTAAATCTAAAAGCAGAGTTTGAAAAATACTTACAGCGCTATATGATATTTTTAGAAAACATGCGACGTTGCAAACGGCGGAAGGAAAGCAACGTAACAGTGAAATTTCATTGTGGCCGTGGGTTGTAAAATACCCACTTTTGAACGGGGACAAACCAAGACTCGGGATTGATAGGGAATGGTCTAAGGATGTTTATGAAGCTAAAGGAAGTGGAGTTTGGCCGTGGGTGGCGGCGGAAACGGCGGAGGAAGGGCCGAAATGCCCAAAACGGAAACTAGCTCATGGGAGCTGTTTCGGTGACTGTTAGAGGCCGAAAATGGAGCGACGGCCGTAGATTGGAGCAAAAACTGTGTAGCTTGATGGGCTTTTTCCGGCTAAACGACAGCTCCGTTGGTGGTGAAATTTTGTGGGGTGGTTCACCGGAGGGAGGGGAAGATTTTGGTGGGGGTGGTGTGCCGCACAGTGGCCGGCGGCGGTGGTTCTCGGAGGTTGAAGCTTCCGGCATGAGGGAGAGGAGAGAGAGAGAGAGAGACGAACGGGGGGTAACGATTGGGAGGGGAGGGAAAAGGAAGAAAAAAAAAAGAAAAAGAAAAAAGAAAGAAAAGAGAAAAAAGAGAAAAAGGAAAAAGGGAAAAGAAAAGATGGAGGAAAGAAATGAGGTCCAATCCTCACTCCGGAAAACAAAACAGATCCGCCGAAAACGAGAGTAAAAATCGTAAAACGACTAAATAAAATAAACACCGCATCAAATAAATTAAAACCAATTAAAATACATTAATTTAAAATAAATACACCAATATATTAATTAAATTAAAAATAACCCTTCAGTGAAAATACACGTAAAAGCGGGTCGTCACATATTCTTTCACCGTAGTACTCGGTAGCGCATAGCTTTGACCGCATTACCAGGCCGTACGTATTATCCTTGAGCATAGTATAACTTAACTGATTCATCCATTTGTAGTACGAAAAATTATGCTCTTTCACCTTAGCACTTGGTACTGTATAGGCTTGACTGCAATAACAGGTAGTGCATATCACTCTTGCCGTAGTACAAATTAAATGATAAGTGAAACTTAATTGATTTCTGACAATCAAACTGACTTCGCCGAAAGTACCTCCGTGAATTGCAAATGGAGATACTCGAACAATCATAGTGATTACATCACGACTATCGTAGACATAACTAATTTGAACGTAACTCGAGAGACATGACTTATTCGAGATAGAAACATTTCATAACTTGACATTATATATAACAGAAAACATTTTGTGAGATGGCATAACATGTAACAGACAACATACCTAACATGGCATACTTGTAACAGTGAATATTATATGACATGACATACTTGCAAAGCAATACGTGACAGAATATCTCGCATAATAGATAAATAATTCATGACAGAATAAATTATGTGTAATAGATGAATATGTAATGACTTGGCGTTACACATATAATAGCATGCATATATGGATTGTAGTTTCTTTACAGATCACACTACACATTAAGCTACTAGTAAGTTAAAAGTTAACTTACCTCGGTCTTCATGTTTTCTAAGCAAATTTAAGCGTGATAATGAGAAATTGATTTCTAAAAGTTAGAATTTAATCACTAACAATTAGAAATATGAAAAAATACTAACTTAGAGCAAAATTACCATTTTAACCTTTACATGTGAGAAATTGACCATTTTACCCCTAACTTATGGATTTTGCATTCTAAATCTAAAAATCACCAAAATTTACATACCTCATATAAATTTTATCCTGAACTCAAATATCAAATTAGAAAAATTTAAAACTAAACATAACCATGAAAACACTATAGGGGTCGAAACTTAGGTTATTTCCCTTGATTTTTGTTGCATTTCTTTCAATTCAAAACTCATGATCAAACCAAATTTTTGCGAAAGTTCTTCCTATCCTAAGTTTAAAAACACACTTAAAACATCCAATAAAAATATGCAAATCATCAACACTAAACTTTTTAGAAAAATGATTCAAACTTTTTAAAACTAAAAAGGCAAACCCTTGAATTATATGATTTGACCTATTTCAAAGCATCTCCAAGGACTTCAAAAATCCAAATATTACTTCTAACATATTCATATCACATTTCTAAGAACAATCATGCGTTGAATCATAAAAAAAAATTCATCAAAATCACCAAAACAACACTTGAAGTTTTCGGTTTCTTTCTGAGTTCAAAAACAGATTTTTGTTTCTAACTTTTTTTGATCAATCACTTGATCCATGACTTATAAAGATGTTATTTTCAAACCAAAACATCACAAAAATGTGTTCTAAAACAAATCTAAGTTTCAAACCCAAGGTCACATAGTTAAAAATCAATCCAAACATAAATTTAGCCAAGAACATCAACACTTTGGCCTATCTGAATATCTCCTCAAATACAAATTCATATCTTTGAATCTAACATAAAATATCTTCAAACTAATATTCTAACATGTATATAAAAGGTTTAGGATCCTTCAATAAAATTATCAAAGCCATTGGAAAAGGTTTAAACCACAAAAGATTTAAATTTTCTCAAAACAGAAACTGTTTTTCATCTTCTAGTTTCTAAGTTTCTAGATCTAAGAAAATATTTCATCAAAACGTTTAATCACATGAAAAATCCTCAAACAATAATCATATACACATGTTAAACAACACTACATATAAATTTTGGACCAAAAGCTATCCATTAGATTTGTCAAAAACTCCAAAATATAACATATTCTCCAGTTTATCTCCTAAAGTGACCTTTCTAGGTTTTAATAAAACTTGACTAATCATATGATCTTAAAATGGAACAAATAAGATATCAACATAAACTAGACTAAAAAATAAACAACTTTTATAAAGGAAACTTGGTGAGAAAAATACTTACAAAGGCTTCAAATAAGGAGTGTAAAAGAGTTCAAAAAAGCTGCCATATATAGTGTGTTTGGTGTTCTTTTAAGGAAAAGCATAAAGGAAATATGAATTTTGTGGGAAGTGGGCTGGAGAGCTTCTTACATAAGGTATGGGAGAGGATAAGGCTAAAGTGAAGCTTGAGTATTGGTCTTTCTTACCCAATACAATGCACAAAAATTAGCCCAAGATATTTCCTTATGGTGGAGTGTAGAATTGAAAGACTGAGGTGGTCCTTTAGCTTTTTCCTTCTAGGCCCTCCTGAAGACATTTGATCAACCATGTGGGAGATGAAATTCCTTGACCAAAAAGTAATGCTAAGGTAGCCAATTTCATGGGCCTTAATGGGCCTAAGCTAAATTGATGGGCCCAAGGTGGACCGAGCCTTGGAGATCCTTCACAAATTCTAGATGAGGCAATCACGGGATCGAGAGCTAGGAAGAGCAAGAAAGCAACGTAAAGATTGGTGCAATCCACTTAGGATTTTTAGGAATTGTTTATTTAAACACTTGTAGCCTCATTTGAGAAGGTTAGACATTATTGAATTTTTATTGGTGAGTTGAGTTTACTCTTCTTGTTTTTTATTGAACTTTTGAACTTATCAAAGGTAAATCACAACCTTTGTGACGTTCCTCCTTGTAATCTAGGTTCTTGAGACAGGTTCTTCAACGGGTCTAGATTTTAATATAATCTAGGTTCTTGAGTTTGGCTTTCTTGGGTTTGTTTTTTCAATATTGTTGTTAGGTCTCAAAGCGAGTCGATTGGGATTCATTTGGTATTCAAAGCAAGGTTTCTAATCAGGTCTGATTCTATCTTTTATTTATTGTATCTTTGATTCTAGGACTTCAATGTTCTAGAGTTGCACCAAAAAAAAAAAAAAAAGGCAGTGAATTTCTCATTATTTTCTAGGGTTTGACTAAATTGCTTATCCTAGGGTTTGTTTGGCCAAATTACATCATCTTGAGGCTATTGAGATTCCAAAATTCCTTCTTATTAGGGCTATCGTGTTCTGCAACATCATCTTATGGTTTAATTGATTCCCTTCAAATTCCTATAAATTCTTCTTGTGTGTTGAATTCAATTGTTTAATTTTCACAATTGAAACAATTGTTTGTGATTGAATTGGTGAGAAAAGAAAAGAAAAGAAAATTTAAAAAAAATAAAAAAAAAAAGGAAAGAAAAATGAGAATAGAGAAAAAAAAAAATTGGATTGAGCCTTATCATCAAAGGGGTTGAATACATATGATTATAGTTGGTGTCTCATCTTGTGATTACTCTTTCCTTCGTATCATTTCGTTGAGTCTCGTGTCATTTTATTCTTTTTGTGTTTTCTCTTGTTCTTATTTCTTGGACCTAATTACTAGTTAGGATAAAACAAGGTTGTATTGTCTTGTTTGAGTTCAATTAGTTCTTAAAGAACTTGAGTGGGACAACTCTTGAGGTAAAAGGCAAGAGAGTGTGAGATCATTATTGGGAAAAAGCCAATTAAGAATGAAACACGAGTGGAGTGTCATTATTTGAGCGTAAACACGTAAGGGAGTGTGTGAAGTTTTTACTACTAACATTCTTTTGGTACAGCACATTACGATATCTCATAATAGTGACTCAATATCGAAGGGGGTGGTAGACAATTCATTCTTTGTGTCGCAATCCATGCAATAAAAGTTTGAAAGGTTAAATTTGGTGTTGGGTAAAGTGAGGGATAAGATGGATCAACGGGGTGCAGTGATTAGAAATCTACAAGGTGGGAGAGATATGAGGAGACGTGAGGCTGGTATTGAGAATATGTATGATAAGAATGAAGAGTATGGCGAGTCTCTTGTTGTCACGTGTGCTCTTAATACACAATTTAAAATAAATGATATGGAGTAGTAGAGAAAGAATATTTTTTATACTAGATGCCACATGAACAACAAGGTATGTAGTATGATTATTGATGGGAGGAGTTGTATTAATTTGGCTAACACTACTTTAATTGAAGAATTGAACTTACTTACCTTGAAACACCCTAGACCATACAAGTTACAATGGTTGAGTGATTGTGGGGAGGTTAGGATAAATAAGCAAGTGCTAATTTCTTTCCCAATTGGAAAATACCAGGATGTGGCAGTATAATAGGAAAGTAATCCATGAAGGGTTAAGGAACATGTACAGTTTTGAAAAGGATGGAAAAATAATCAAAATTGCTTCTTTAACTCCGACACAGGTCCATGACGATCAACTGAATCTAAAAAGTGAAAGTGAGGTTGATCAAAAAAGGAAAATAGAAGTGAGATTGATCAGAAAGGTGAAAGTAAAAATGAGGTTGAGCGAAAAAGAAAGAGTGGGAGTGAGATTGAGGAAGAAAGAAATAGTTAAACGTTAAGAAAAAGAGAGAATGAGTTGAAAAACAATTGTGAGTATGAAAGTTTAAAAAAAGAGAGTGAAAAGAAAAGCAAGAGGGAAGAAAGTGAGAGAAAAACAAAGAGAGAAGTGAGTTTTTATGCTATGGAAAATTTTAATACTAACGAATTTAATGAATCTTTATCTAATATTATTATCTCTTTGTTGCAGGGATATACGGTCATGATTCCTAGCAGTGTGTTTAGTGGATTACCACCTTTTAGAGAGATAGAGTATTATATTGATTTTGTGCTAGGTGTGACAATCCCTACCCGAACTTTATTTGAAGAACATAAGTCCTTGACATACTTGAAGGGACAATGTAAGTTGACTAGGATGCATGCCAAGTGGGAGGAATGTATTGAGACTTTTTCTCATGTAATCAAGTACAAACATGGTAAGGAAAATTTTGTGGTTAATGCATTAGGAATAAGGTATGTCCTTATCATCATTTTAGATGCAAAATTATTGAGATTTGAATATGATAAGAAATTGCATGCTAATGATAACCTTGCTAGTATGTATGGACTATGTGAGAATGCATCGTTTGGTAAGTTCTATAAACTAGATTGGTACTTATTTAGAAGGAATAGACTTTATGTGCCTAATAGCTCTATGCGTGAGTTGATTGTGCTTGAAGCACGTGGATGTAGTTTGATGGATCATTTTGGTGTAAGGCGGACTTTAGACGTGTTACATGAGCATTTGTGGGAGTATCATTTACCATTCATTGAATTGTTATAGGAATATTTATTTTAGCCTAAGATGAGAAGAGACGTTAATCGCATTTGTGGCAAGCGCATTACATGTAGAAGGGCCAAATCTAAGATTTTGCCACATGGGTTGTATACACCCTTACCCATTCCTCATGTGCCATGGGTAGCCATATCTATAGACTTTGTTTTGGAGCTACCTAGGATAAAAATGGGTAGAGATTCTATTTTTGTGGTTGTGGATAGATTTAGCAAAATGGGATATTTCATTCCATATCATAAAACTAATGATGCCACAAACATAGTTGACTTGTTTTTCAGGGAGATAGTGCGACTTCATGGTGTGCCTAGGAGTATTTTTTCTGTTTGGGATGTTAAATTTCTTAGCTACTTTCGGAAGGTTTTGTGGGAAAAATTGGGTACTAAACTTTCATTTTCCATTACTTGTCATCCACAAATTAACGGCCAGACTGAAGTACTTAATAAGACTTTAACTCAACTCTTACGCACTATTGTTCATAAGAATTTAAAAAGTTGGGAGGTTTGTTTGCCATTTATAGAGTTTGAATCTATTTACTCCTTTAGATTTGACACTTTTGCTTATTGATGAGAGGAGTAACTTGGATAGACTTTTCCAAATTCATGAAAAAATTAATCATAATTCATATCAAGTGGATCTTCCAGATAAGTATCATGTTTTTGCTATTTTTAATGTTACCGATCTTTTTCCCTTTGATGTAGGTGGAGATTCAAGATCGAATCCTTCTAAAGAGAGGGGGAATGATGGGCCCCAAGGTGGACCGAGCCTTAAATATCCTTTGCAAATTCCAGATGAGGCAATCATAGGATTGAGAACTAGGAAGAGCAAGGTAGCAATGCAAAGATTGGTGCAATCCACTTTGGATGTGTCTAGCAAGAGCCCAAATTACAACAAGCTATGAAAAACATGACTTGGGTTTATTGTTATTGAAGACCTTGTACTTGTTTATTTAATTAAAAAGGGCTTATTTTATTAGTCATAGGAATTAATCTAGAATAATTAGGCTTGGGAGATGTCAGCCCACACATATATCTTATTTCTTATGAGTTAGGATTTTTGGGAAGTCCTTGTATTTCGGCCAATGATTTATTTGGAAAGTGTTATATTAATTGAACTAGGGTTTTTAAAAGTTACTGTAGCATGGCACTATTCATGCTACAGAACCCGCTAGGCCTGTGCATAAAAGGGCCTGCCTTGATTAATCCGAAAGGCTCGACATGGGCCCACCCGACTAAAGTCGGGTTCAGTGGGTCAATCCCTTTAACGGGTTTATTACACGTTGAAACCGTCTCCATCTCTGTCATCCTCAAACCCTAACATCTCTCAGAATCAATCACAGATTTCAGAACCTCAAGGTTGATTTTGGAAATGGCGTAGTAGGAGAAGAGAAAAAACCCACACTCTTATCAAATCTCTCTCTCTCTCTCTCTCTCTCTCTCTCTCTCTCTCTCTCTCTCTCTCTCTCTCTCTCTCTCTCTCTCTCTCTCTCTCTCTCTCTCTCTCTCTCTCTCTCTCCACGATCGCTGCTCCAAGATCGTCTTCCTTCTCCTCGCCCATACTCCCTCACAATTTTCTCTGTATTATAAAACAACATCGACTCGATCTGAGCTTCATAGAAAGACTTTTGTTGGTCCTCTTTGGTTGTGAGAACAATGAAAATGGGATCTAAAGGTACGCCAGGTTGGGCACTCTCTCAACTTCTACAATTTTTTTCTTTTTTCTCTTTTAAGAAAAAAGTATTCTAACTTTTGTCTCTCCTTTTCTATGGTGAAATCGGTTCCTTCTCCGATTAGGTTTCACCGGCTCACGAAATTCGTGTCGAAGCTCACTAAACCCCAATTACCCACCGGAACGACACTGCAAAGAGAGTGAGCAGTTAGAGATGGAGAGAAGCAATAACAACAATAGTAGCAACTTGGTTGATGATGATGGAGCTTTTGGGTTTGTTGGTGTTACTGGTGGTGGGGTGTTGGTGCTGAGAAAGGAAGGAAGAAAGGAAAAGCAAAGGGGCGAAATGCAATGTGTAGTTTTGAAAGTTTTTGGTCTGATCCGACTGTTGCGGGTCGGTGATCAGCTTAAAATTTTGTCTTCCAAGCATAGAAGCTGTCAAAGTAATACAAGGATAAGCCCAGAATCGTATTCCACAGGGACAAAGGGTTATCAAAGTGTTTGTGAAATTTTCTTTGTGTAAACGATGTATCGATTATGAAAGGTGAAAATAAATGTGAATCTATGTTTCTGAAATTACCAAAACTAAGAAACTTAGAAAAAGTGTGTAGCAAATGAATTAAACTTGTAAGAAATAAAAGAACAAACACTTGGGATGCAAAAGAAGTCGCGAGGGACACAAACTAGAGAGAGAAGCTCTGCCCCCTCTCTAGAGAGAAAACAAATCGGTTCTCGCCCTTGAGAGAGGTGGGAGCCTCGGCTCCTCCCTCCCTCCCTCCCTCTTCCCTTTAGTTTTGTTCTTTAGTTTTTCTGTTTCTTTTCCCTGTTTTGTCTGTTGTTTTTTGGTTTTGTTTGGTTTTATCTCATTCGGCTCTTGCGGTTATGGTGGCTTAGCTCTTGGCCCCTAGTTATAGCGGCATCCTGAAGCGAGGACCACCTGTAAGGGTCCCGAGCAACCCTGCATGGTGGCTCTTTGCAGAGGAGACGTGCGGCGAGGGCATAACAGATAGGTGGATCTAGACGGGTAAGAAGCTAGCTACCCTATTTTGTTGATGCAAGGTTGACGACAATGGACTAAGGTGAGGCGAGGATACGGCGAGGTGGCTTGACGGCAAGAGGCTCGATGCTCTGTTTCGTAATAGAGCGATGGGGCTGCTGGTTTTTCTCTATTTGGTTTTGGCCGACGGTTTGACGGGCTTATCTAGGCATCGTGGGGCTTCCCATGCCTTGTGGTGTTGTTTGGCAGCGCAGCAGTTCACGCTATACAGTAACAGAGAAGGAAGAAGGGGGCAGCGGGTTGTAGAGAAGAAACCCTAGCCCGATCCAAGCCTAACCTAGTTTAGGCGCCTCCTTTTGTAATGGTTTGGGCCCCCACGAGAATGTTGGGTCCTTGGCTTGGGCTGGGCCTTTTGTTTGTACAGCCCATTTTTTTTTTTTTCTATATTTGTTTTTTTGTTTTGTTTTAGCTTTTATAAATAAAAAATTGTCTAGTGCCCCACTCCTTTTTTAAAGGAAGGTGGGTTTTTGTCCTACTCCTCTTTTGGAGGAAGGTAGGTGTTAGTACTCTTCCTCCTTAGGAGGAGAGAGTGTGGTTGTACTCCTCCTCCTTGGGAGGACGGAGCGTGGCTGTACCTCTCTTCTTCAGAAGAAAGGTCATTTTATCTCTGTTTTAATAGAGAGTTTTTTCTTTTGACTGCTGTCAAGAGAGGAGGTATAGAAGTTTAGACAATGTCTGTCACAAAGAAATTTGTTGACGGGGAAGCTTCTGAGCAGTTGCGTTAGTTGGCTTATAGTCTGGTTTTCCAGTATTGATAAGTCACAGTTGTAACTTCGTTTATGAATGAATGCAGTGAAGCATTTTCCTAAAAAAAAAAAAAAAAAAAAAAGACTTGGGATGCAATTTTCACCCACTGATTTGAAGATGGATTTGCTTCTCTTTTCACATTCTCTCAACCATAATTCTATTCCTAGAAGTCATGGTCGGATAATATAGCAATGAACCACCATTTTTGGCCTAATAAAACTACTTGACAGATTATATAACAATTGTAAAATAGTGAAAGAAAACCATCAAAGTCTTGTTACTTGTTCAAGTATTAATTGTGCCTTTACGTCTACAACTAATCTAAACCAAGAACAAAGAACTTCGATCCTTTCTAGATGTAAACTGAAATATCATCCAACAAGCTAATCCTTGAAATCAAATAACATTGAATAAAATCTACTCCAAAACAGTCATAGGTTACTCATTGAATCCCAAGCTCAAAATCTAGCCTATCACTAAATTAGTAAAATGTTAAAAAATGATGAATCCTAACATTTCAAGTTACTATATGAAAATAAATACAGAAGAACAAATAAAACAAGCTGAATGAACAACTAAGAAATAAAGCTAGAAAAACAAAAGAAAGGAAAATAAAATAAAATGAGAACCGACCGACCAAGTTCTAAACGACAAGAAATCTGAGAATTGAAAACTCCAAAAAAATAAAACAAGTCGATAGCAACTAATCCGGAGAACCCAAGAAAAAATAAATCCAGCACTAGCCGAAAAGTAAGAAACGCCGAAATCCCACGGCCTGCAAACAGAAACCAACACAAGCAGAAAAGAAAAGAAAAACTAAAAACAAGTTATTAAAAAAAAACAAACGACCAAAGTCTGGAAAGAAAACCACTGAAAAAGATAAATTAATCTGGCCAACTTCACTCAGGTTCCTTCAGCGAAAATGGAAAACGTAAAAGCAACAAATTCCAACTGACCGACTAAATGAAAACTAAAAGAAATGGAAAAAAAAAAAAAAAGTCCCAACCAAGAGAGAGAGTTCCCCCTCTTCTCCGTCTGTATGAAAAAAAAATAAAAAAATAAAACTCTGGATTCTGCTACCCCAATGAAAACAAAAAGTGAAAAAAAAGATATAACAAGTCGCCCCCGTCAGAACGAAAAGTAAGAAATAAAACTAAGGATTCTGCTATCGGTGAACGAAAATGAAACAACAAGAAGAAAAAAATAAAATCTGCCGCCCAGCGGTCTGAACGAAAGAAAATATCCTCTAAAAAAAACAAAACTCTACTCTCTACTCTGTTGCGCCTGTCTGTCTATGCGTGATGCTATCCTGTGAGGCCACAATCTGCTGTGCGTGAACTATTGTGAGGCCTTCTGCCAGCTGTGTTGAGTGAGTGCTTTGCTGCTTTTTGGCCTGGTCTGTGTGTGTGAATTCACACTTTTCATCTTTTGGATGATGTCTTTGCTGTGTATTGCCCAAACTACCCCTGTTATGAGAGGAATAAAATTGAAATATTTATTTTCATGTGAAACAATTACATTATAAATCTTTTTAAATACAAAAATACTAGAATTTATCAATTGATTCAAGTATTAGAATTTACCATATAATTAAGTACTTAAATCATTTTTGGTTAAACAATTTATTCACTTAAGTAACTTAATCATATAGTTTTAGCACTTCATCACACCCGCCAACTAGCTTATTGCTAGTTTCTAGCAAATAATGCGAATGAATTCATGCAAAGGTGAAATTACCAACTACAATTTCAAAAGAAAATCCAAGAAGCACATGCCATGAAATAGACTTGTTGAGTTTAAAAATACTAAAGATAGATTAATCTAAATTTTGTATCAACTGAAAGATTTATACACCATTTAGTTAATCAACCAATGGAATTACATGTAACAAAGCTTACTTCTTCAAATGCATGGGAATGATGTTAGAGTTCCAAGATCGACTACCAAGAGGCATTAACAATTTCAATCACAGCAGCTAATATGAGATAACCATAGGTCTTACTCTAGTCAAAACCATTGTAGTTACGGCTTTCATGCTATTACACTTTAAAAGGTGTCTACTTTCTTATTTAGTAAGGACCCCAGTAATAGGCAGCATTTTCCAATACACAAATGTAAATCTCTCTCTCTTTTTTTTTTAATTATTATTTTTATTTTGGTTATCCTAGTGGGGGAGTCAATTAAATGAATGTGCACCTACCCACACTTTCACAAGTCAGCCCTTACCACTAGTCTACCAAAAGAGATTTTTTTTTTTTCTTTGATCCCTGGCTTGTCCCTTTTCTCATTTAATTCATTCCAGATTTCTTCTTAAGCAATTAGGATATGGTTCATTAGAGTCCTAAACAACCGAAGTGTAGATCAACAAACAATAACCCAATGTAGTCTCTCTAGGCATTCTGGGCATGTGTTGTGTGTGTTTTAGCAAAACTTTTAACATTTTTCCCTTGGTTTAACAACTAAATAAAATGGATAAGTCCCTCTTTTGACATATACTCATATTTGCATTACATTCTACATGTTCTATGATCTCAACAAATCATTTTTTCAGTTCACTTTCTAGCATGTAAATTCAAGAATAAGGAATTTAATCTGCTTTCAACTCATTACCATCACTCCCCCAAGGTGGACCAAAATATGTCTAAGGCATGCAAACAGAAAAATAATTTCTCTTCCACCCCACAACTAGATTGTAGCATTGTCCTCAATGATGCAAGAGAAACGAAAGAATTTACACAAAGAGAGCAGTGAAGGAGCAAAACAGTTATAAGAAAAAACAAATAGGAAAAAAAAAATTGAAGGCAAAAGGAAGAGGAATTACCTGGGAAGCTTTGCAAGGAATGCAGCCAAAGTAAAAATAAAAACTGAAGAACAAAAGAAAACAATGAAAAGAAATGGATGGATCAAGAACCATCAATTAGGATCAAGCAAATGCCAAGTAGGTTCTTCAGGTGCAAAATTAGAAATAAAAGGCTTGAGCCTTTGACTATTAACCTTAAAAGCATTTCCATTTTGAGGATTGACAACCTCAAAAGCACCATGAGGGAAAATTGTTTTAACCAAATAAAACCCACTCCACCGAGATCTTAACTTACCAGGATCAAAAATCTTACTTTGGAGGTGTTTGTTGGGTATACATCTTTGAAAAATTTGATCAGAACAATATTTAAACAAGTAAAGGTCATCATAAAAAAAATAATTTAACCTTAGATTAGAACTTTCGAATGTCTCGAATGCTCCAATGAGATGGTGTTTGTCATCTGAAGATGGCTTTATGGGTGCTACCCAAGGTCGCAACTCATCAAACATTTGTTGGCAAAGCACCCCATGCCCAGTTCCTGCAAAAGAAACCTTAGAAGTATCATCAAGTATATTTACATCTATTAGAGCACTATCTAATGACAATTGTAAATTAGTGGAAGGAAGATTCAATTGAAAGTCCTCATCAAGGATATTTTCCAACAAATTAACTTCCTTGACTTCTTCTAAATCCTGAGGTTGCCTGCAAGTATTAAAGATATTCAGCTCCAATGTCATGTTTCCAAAACTCAATTTCAAAATTTCACTTCTACAATTAATTAATGCATTAGATGTAGCAAGAAATGGTCTACCAAGAATCACAGGAGTTTGAAAAGTAGATGGAATCGACAAGTTCATATCAAGCACCACAAAATCCACAGGATAGTAAAATTTATCAACTTGAACCAAAACATCCTCAACTATACCCCTAGGCATTTTTATAGATCTATCAGCAAGTTGCAAAATGATAGGTGTGGATTTCAGTTCACCTAAACCAAGTTGTTCATACACCGTGTAAGGTAATAAATTGACACTTGAACCAAGATCCAACAAAGCATGACCAATTTTTTAATTTCCTATCACACAAGGAATTGTAGGTGCTCCAGGGTCCTTGTATTTAGGTGGTGTATTACTTTGAATGATAGCATTAACCTGCTCAGTAAGAAAAGCTTTCTTATGCACATTTAATTTTCTTTTCACAGTGCATAATTCCTTTAAAAATTTTGCATAGGCAGGAATTTGCTGAATAGCATCTAACAAAGGGATGTTAATCCTAACTTGCCTAAAAACCTCAAGAATTTCAACAAGATGCTTATCTTTATGCAACGGAACTAATCGTTGAGGAAAAGGAGCAAGTATAGGACAATCAATTTTCTCATGCTCATCAGACACATGCTCTCCATCTTTATTAGAAGGGTTAGAAACCTTACCAGAATTGTATGGCTCATGTGCTGGAATATCTACCACCTTACCGCTTCTTAAAGTAGTCACCGCTTTGGCCGACTTTAAGTTAGGATCCTCACTTATTGCTTGCAATCGATGAGGCTGCCCTTGCGGATTTGGTTGTGACTGTGTAGGAAATTTACCCTTCTCTTGGGTACTTAAAGATGTAGTCAGCCTTGTGAGGGAACTCCTTATGTCATTAATTGCCAATGAATTCTGGTTGTTGAGTGCTGCTTGACCTTGCATGAATTGTTGAAGTGTCACACTCAGCTGCTGAACCATATCTTCAAGTCCCTTCTTTTGCATTGGAGGTGCTTGAATTGCGAGTTGAGAGGGCCCCAGAGCCAAGGTTGCTGGAGCTACATGCTGGTCACACCTCTCCAACTGAAATTTGGGTGAATCCTCCATCCTGGATGATAAGAATTAGAGTTAGGACCAGAATATGGTTTATGTATCATGTTTACACCATTAGATTGGTCCAACAATACTTATTTGAAAGCAGGGATCATGGGACATTCATTAGTTGAATGCCCATGATCCTCACATATGCCACACTTCTCAGAAAATTTAGTGATAGCATGCACTTCATTTACTTTCTTCAATTCCATGGCTTCCACTTTTCTAGACAGCAAGGTTAATTTAGCACGCAAATCATCATCTTCATTGATGTGAACCCCAATCGACTCGCTTTGAGACCCAACAACAATATTGGAAAAACAAACCCAAGAACGCCAAACTCAAGTCTATGGATGGAGAATTTAGACCTGTTAAGATCTCGTTTCAAGAACCTAGATTATATGAAAATCTAGACCCAATGAAATCCCGTCTCAAGAACCTAAATTACAAGGAGGAACGCCACAAAGGTTGTAATTTACCTTTGATAAGTTCAAGGGTTCAATTAAGAACAAGAGGAGAAAACTCACTGAATGAAAATTCAATAAAAAATGTTTTATCCTCTCAAATGAGGCTACAAGTAGTTTAAATAAAATCCCCAAAACCCTAAGCGAGCCGTGGGTACTGTAGCATGAACAGTGCCCAGGTTACAGTACTTCTAAAACCCTAGTTTACTTTAAATAATAACTTTCTAAATATGCCCTTGGTCAAAATACAAGGCCTTACCAAAAATCATAATTCATTAGAAATAAGACATATGTGTGGGCTGACATTCTTAAGCCCACTTATTCTAAACTAATAAAATAAGCTCTTTTAATGAAATAAATAAGTCCAAAACCTTCAAGAACAATAAGCCCAAGTCGTGTCTTTTGTAGTGTATCACGTGGATGAAAACTAGATCTCCTCCTCTCAAGCCCATCTTGAATGTTGGGCTCTTGCTAAACACTTCTCAAGTGGATTTCACCAATCCTTGCATAACTTTCTTCATCTTCCTAGCTCTTAATCTTGTAATTGCCCATTCTGAAAGTTGCAAAGGATCTTTACGACTTGGTCCACCTTGGGGCCAATCATTCCCCCTCTCCTCAAAAGGATTCATCCTCGAATCCCCACCTGGATCAAAGGGAAAAAGATCAGTAACATTAAAAATAGCAAATACATGATACTTACCTGGAAGATCCACTAGATATGAAGTATCATTAATTGTATCAAGAATTTGAAAATGTCCATCCAAGCTACTTCTATCATCAACAGGTAAAGGCATTAAATCAAAAGGAATAAGTGGATTAAAGCCAAAAACAACTTCAAAAGATGAATGAGAAATAGTAGTATGCATGGTCTTATTATATGAAAGCTCTAATAATGACAAATGATACTCTCGCAAACGTTCATGCAACAATTCAATGAATGGAAAATAATACTCGCACAAACATTCATGAAACACATCTAAAGTCTTCCTTACACCAAAATGATCACTCAAATTATATGCGACCTCAATGAAAGGTAAACCGTACTCCCAAAAGTGTTCATACAGTACGCCTAAACTCTTCTTTACACCAAAGTGACCACTCCAACTATATGCAAACTCAATGAATGAGAAACAATACTCCCACCATTGTTCATGCAATATGCCTAAAATATTCTTTATACCAAAGTGACCGCTCCAACCATATGCAAACTTAATGAATGGTAAGAAGTACTCCCACTAATAGTCATGCAACACGTTTAAAGTCCTCTTTATATCAAAATTTCCCAACAGACCACATCCATGTACAAGCAACTCACGCATAAGTCTAGTAGGCACACAAAATCTTTTCTCTCTAAACAAGTACCAATCTAGTCTATAGAAGTTACCAAACAATGTTTTCTCACATACTCTATATGCACTAGCCAAGCCATCATCAATGACATACAATTTCTTATCATATTCAAGTCTTAATAATTTTGTATCTAAAATGATGACAAGGACATACCTTCTTGCTAAAGCATCGAACACAAAATTTTTCTTATCATATTTGTACTGAATTACATGAGGAAAGGTCTCAATGAATTGAACCCACTTGGCATGATTTCTATTCAACTTACCTTGTCCCTTCAAGTGCATCAAGGACTTATGTTCTTCAAACAAAGGTCGGGTAGGGATTGTCGCACCTGGCACAAGATCAATGTATTGCTCTATCTCTCTAATAGGTGGTAATCCACTAAACATACCACTAGGAATCATGACCTCATATCCCTGTAATAAAGAGATAACAATATTAGGCAAAAATTCATTAAATCCATTAATAGTAAAATTCGCCTTAGCATAAAAACTCACTTCTCTCTTTGTTTTTCTCTCACTTTCTTCACTCCTGCTTTTCTTTTCACTCTCCTTTTTCTTTTCACTCTCTTTTTTTCTTTCACTCTCTTTTTCCTTTTCACTCTCTTTTTTTCTTTTCACTCTCTCTCTTTTCTTTAGTCTCTTTATTCTTTTCACTCTCTATTTTTTCTTCACTCTCTTTGTTCTTTTCACTCTCTCCTTCTCTTGAGGTTTTGGCCTCACTATTTCTTTTTTTCTCAATCTCACTTTCACTCTTTCTTTTTTGATCAATCTCACTTTCTCCCTCTCTTTTTTGATCAATCTCCCTTTCTCTCTTTCTTTTTTATCAACCTCACTTTTCAACTTTAGTTGGTCCTCCTGGACCTGTGTTGGAGTTAAAGGAGCAAGTTTCATTGTTTTTCCATCCTTTTCAAAACTTTACATGTTCCTAAACCCATCATAGATCATTCTCCTATCACACTGCCACGGCCTCCCCAACAAAATATGGCCAGCATGCATAGGCACTACATCACAAAGTACCTCATCCTTGTACCTCACAATTGAAAAAGAAACTAGCACTTGCTTATTTATCCTAACTTCCCCACAATCATTCAACCACTGCAACTTGTATGGTCTAGGGTGTTTCAAAGTAGGTAAATTCAATTTCTCAACTAAAGTAGTGCTAGCAACATTAGTACAACTCCCTCCATCAATAATCATACTACATACCTTGTTGTTGATGTGGCATCTAGTACGAAAAATGTTCTCTCTTTGCTGCTCTATACCATCCATCTTAAATTCTGTATTGGGAGCACGCCCAACAATAAGAGACTCGCCATACTCTTCATTCTTATGATACTTATTCTCAATACTAGGCTCATGTCTCTTCCTATCTCTCCCACTTTGCAAATTTCTAATCAATGCACCTTGTTGTTTCATCTTATCCATCACTTCACCCAACTTCAAATTTAACCTTTCAAACTTTTGTTGCATGGACTGCAACAAAAAGAATGAATTTTCTGACATCCCCTTTGGTTATGAGTCACTTTAATGAGACATCGTATGTGCTACACAAAAAAGAATGTTAGTGAAAAAAGACCTCACACGCTCTCCGTCACGTGTTTACACTCAAATAATGACACTCCACTCGTGTTTCACTCTTAATTGGCTTTTTCCCAATAATGATCTCACACTCTCTTACCTTTTACCACAAGAGTTTTCCCACTCAAGTTCTTTCAAAACTAATTGAACTCAATCAATACAAAGCAACCTTGTTTAATCCCAACTAGTAATTAGATCCAAGAAACAAGAACAAGAGAAACACGGAAGGAACAACAATGACACGAAAATCAAGGAAATTATACGAGGGAAAGAGTAATTACAAAACAAGACACCAACTAGAAAAAATGTATTCAGCCCCTTTAAAGATAACGCTCAATCAATGCCAAACCACTCAATTTCATATGGCAAAGTATTTCAAACAACTATACCCAAAATTATTTTCTTTCTCTTCTTCTTGTTTTTTTTTTTTTTTTTGGATTTTTTTTGCCTTTTTTTTCGATTTTTTTTCTTTCTTTTCCTTTCTTTTCTTTTCCTTTCTTTTCTTTTCTTTTCTTTTCCTTTTTTTTTTCTTTTCTTTTCTCAACAATTCAACCACTAACAGAAATATTCAATTGTGATAATCAAACAATTGAATTTAAACACATACAAATTGATAAGGAAATAGAAGGGAATCAATGAAACCCTAAAAATTTCAAACCCTAGATGGTGCAAATTTTGGCAGCTCTCAAACAAGGAAGTTAGCCACCATATGATGATGAACATGAAACCCAAAAGATAGAATAATTTGGTAGCCCTAGGAAATTCAAATTTCTGCACTTTTTTTTTTTTTTGTGCAACCCTAGAACAATGAAACTCTTGAATTAACGATACAATAAATAAAGATAGAATCAGACCTGATTAGAAACTTTGCTTTGATTACCAAATGATGTGAACCTCAATCGACTCGCTTTGAGACCCAACAACAATATTGGAAAAACAAATCTAAGAACGATAAACTCAAGTCTATGAATGGAGAATTTAGACCCGTTGAGATCTCATTTCAAGAATCTAGATTATATGAAAATCTAGACCCAATGAAATCCCGTCTCAAGAACCTAAATTACAAGGAGGAACGCAACAAAAGTTGTGATTTACCTTTGATAAGTTCAAGAGTTCAATTAAGAACAAGAGGAGAAACCTCACTCAATGAAAATTCAATAAAAAATGTCTTACCCTCTCAAATGAGGCTACAAGTGGTTTAAATAAAATCCCCAAAACCCTAAGTGAGCCGTGGGTACTGTAGCATGAACAGTGTCCAAGCTACAGTACTTCTAAAACCCTAGTTTACTTTAAATAATAACTTTTCAAATATGCCCTTCGTCAAAATACAAGGCATTCCCAAAAACCCTAGTTCATTAGAAATAAGACATATGTGTGGGCTGACATCCTCAAGCCCACTTATTCTAAACTAATAAAATAAGTTCTTTTAATGAAATAAATAAGTCCAAAACCTTCAATAACAATAAGCCCAAGTCGTGTCTTTTGTAGTGTATCACGTGGATGAAAACTAAATCTCCTCCTCTCAAGCCCATCTTGAATGTGGGCTCTTGCTAAATACGTCTCAATTGGATTTCACCAATCCTTGCATAACTTTCTTCATCTTCCTAGGTCTTGATTTTGTAATTGCCCATTCTGAAACTTGCAAAAGATCTTTACGACTTGGTCCACCTTGGGGCCCATCATGCATTTACAGTATATTTCCCATGACTAGACTCAACTTGCCTAGACCTATCATACACATTAGTTGTGTCCCAAGATTGGGCATTTTCAGCAAGATAATCAAAATATTCAAATGCCTCATCAGGCTCTTTGTCAAAAAATTCTCCATTACACATGGTTTGTTCAAATTGGCACATTTTAGGTGTCAAACTTTTATGAAAAAAAAACTAATCACACGCCAATGTTCATAACCATGGTGTGGGCATGAATCAAATAGATCTTTGAACCTTTCCCAGCATTGATAAAAAGTTTCAGAATCCTTGTGAGAATAATTCATGAATGTCTTTTCAAAGCATTTGTCCTATGTATTGGGAAGATTTTTTTCAAAAATCCTATTTGCATCTCTTGCCAAGTGCCTATGGTTTTGGGTCTTAATGAATTCAACCATGTTTTTGCAGGTCCGGTCCATGAATGTAGAACAAACCTCTTCAAACTCTTTGATATGCAAATAAGGGTTTTCAGATTCCACGCCATAAAAATGTGAAATTAATGGTATCATTCTAGGTTTACAATTGAAATTATGAGCATTCAAAGGTGTAATGATGCATGATGGAGTGGTGGTCCTAACAGGATACAAATATTCTCTAAGTGTCCTGTTGGGATTTGCCATTTTCCTATCATTGTGTCCTTCTTCTTCAGCCATGTTACTATGAGTATCAAATGATGATTCAAATGATGAATTAAGAAAAACAGATGATGCACTCGATGATGAGGTTGATGATTCAGTCCTAGCAAGTCTATATGTGCTATCTCTAGCCCAACCAGACATGCAAGTTCAGCACAAAACAAAATAAAAGTAAACAAGTAAAATGAGAGGTAAAGATATCACCCAGGCTGTGAAGAGGTTCATAACTCCACAAACGTCCTCTCATAAAAAAGAGAATGCTTTGAAAAATACCAATTGTCTCTGGCAACGGCGCCAAAAACTTGATCAGCTTAAAATTTTGTCTTCCAAGCGTAGAAGCTGTCAAAGTAATACAAGGATAAGTCCAGGATCGTATTCCACAGGGACAAATGGTTATCAAAGCGTTTGTGAAATTTTCTTTGCGTAAAAGATGTATCGATTATGAAAGATGAAAATAAATGTGAATCTATGTTTCTAAAATTACCAAAACTAAGAAACTTAGAGAAAGTGTGTAGTAAATGAATTAAACTTGTAAGAAATAAAAGAACAAACACTTGGGATGCAATTTTCACCCACTGATTTGGAGATGGATTTACTTCTCTTTTCACATTCTCTCAACCATGACCCTATTCCTAGAAGTCATGGTCACATAATATAGCAATGAACCACATTCTTGGCCTAATAAAACTACTTGACAGATTATATAACAATTGTAAAATAGTGAAAGAAAACCATCAAAGTCTTGTTACTTGTTCAAGTATTAATTGTGCCTTTACTTCTACAACTAATCTAAACCAAGAACAAAGAACTTCGATCCTTTCTAGATGTAAACTAAAGTATCATCCAACAAGCTAATCCTTGAAATCAAATAACATTGAAGAAAATCTAAAATAGTCATAGGTTACTCATTGAATCCCAAACTCAAAATCTAGTCTATCATCTCTAAATTAGTAAAATGCTAAAAAATGATGAATCCTAACATTTCAAGTTACTGTATGAAAATAAATACAGAAGAATAAATAAAACAAGCTGAATGAACAACTAAGAAATAAAGCTAGAAAAACAAAAGAAAGGAAAATAAAATAAAATGAGAACCGACCGACCAAGTTCTAAACGACAATAAATCTGAGAATTGAAAACCCCAAAAAAATAAAACAAGTCGACAGCAACTAATTGAGAGAACCCAAGAAAAAATAAATCTAGCACCAGCTGAAAAGTAAGAAACGCCGAAATCCCACGGTCTGTAAATAGAAAACCAACACAAGTAGAAAAGAAAAGAAAAACTAAAAACAAGTTATTAATAAAAAACAAACGACCAAAGTCTGGAAAGAAACCGACGAAAAAGATAAAATAATCTAGCCGACTTCACTCAGGTTCCTTTAGCAAAAATGGAAAACGTAAAAGCAACAAATTCCATCTGACCGACTAAATGAAAGCTAAAAGAAACGAAAAAAAAAAAAAAAAAAAAAAAAAAGTCCCAACCAAGAGAGAGAGTTCCCCATCTTCTCCGTCCGTACGAAAAAAAAAGAAAATAAAACTCTGGATTCTGCTACCCCAATGAAAACAAAAAGTGAAAAAAAAAGATATAACAAGCCGCCCCCGTTTGAACGAAAAGTAAGAAATAAAACTAAGGATTCTGCTACCGGCAAACGAAAATGAAACAACAAGAAGAAAAAAAATAAAATCTGCCACCCAGCGGTCTGAACGAAAGAAAATACTCTCTAAAAAAAACAAAACTCTGCTCTCTACTCTGCTGCGCCCATCTGTCTATGCGTGATGCTATCCTGTGAGGCCACGATCTGCTGTGCGTGAACTATTGTGAGGCCTTCTGCCAGCTGCGATGAGTGAGTGCTCTACTACTTTTTGGCCTGGTCTGCGTGTGTGAATTCACACTTTTGATCTTTTGGATGATGTCTTTGTTGTGTATTGCCCAAACTACCCCTATTATGAGAGGAATAAAATTGAAATATTTATTTTCATGTGAAACAATTACATTATAAATCTTTTTAACCACAAAAATACTAGAATTTATCAATTGATTCAAATATTATAATTTACCATATAATTTAGTACTTAAATCATTTTTGGTTAAACAATTTATTCACTTAAGTAACTTAATCATGTAGTTTTAGCACTTCATCAGTCGGGTCAGGTCAATTTCATTTTGGGTGCATTTTGGGTTTGGGTCGGGTCAGCCCCAAATATTCCTTCGGTGGATCGGGTTGCAAGCCTAGTACCCGCGGTACTATTCACTTTGGATTTTTTGGAATTGTTTATTTAAACCACTTGTAGCCTCATTTGAGAAGGGTCAAGGCCTAAGGTGATTTAAAGTGGAATGTTAGAAAATATATGATTTATTTAGGCTTTAAAAGTTCACATGTTAAAGAGAAGCTAGATACATTACGCTAATACCCGGTTTGGAGGTTTTGTGATGTTTTGGCATTAATCAATGCTTGAATGTTCATAGAAAATCATGTGAACTGAATCTAAGTTGTTAACTCATCCTTAGGACCAGATTTATTGTTTGCTACATGATGAAATTCGGTCACCCATGAATCCATAGAAGTTATATAGACTCGAAATCACATATGTCACAATGCATTGCCACAGTTTGGATGAAATTCACGTAGTAGCCATTTAATTCTTGTAATTCTAAGATCATATATGGATTTAGAACATGCAAAATATGAGGTTTGTGAAATTTAATGAAATTTAGGGTCAAAATGTAAATAGTGAAAGTTTAAGGCTTAAGTGGCAATTTTGGAGAAATATAGGGGCCATTTTGTAAACTGTTGATTCCCCCAGGTCACCTTAGAGCATCGGGACATGCAAGATATGGTTACATATCCCGTTCATGATAGTTAATATGCAATGCATCCTAGTATGCAATTAGCAGTATGTAATAATCACGGTGGAAAATAGGATGACTTATAAAAATTTATGCCAGAATGAACTAAAAATCCCAAGCATATAAATAACCATAAATAGATTGCCCAACATAATAAGGAATAGGTTCAAACAAAAGGATAGAATCTCTTTAATAGAAAAATACTAAATCCAAGTTCAATAGTTAGATCAACTCTCTCATACACTATAGTATGTAGAGTCAATGCTATAAATATTAACATTTAATCCAGCCTTTGCTCAAGATCTAGCTCCTCTTCAACCATCTATATCCAACGGTCCATCTTGATAGTCCTCTACGAGTCCGTACACAACTTCTACCATTCCTGAAGGGAATAGTAGTGAGACTACGACCATAGTAGATTCCTTGAAATTTCAGTAAGTTAAACAACCAACTTGGATAAAGATAAGTTATGCATGATAAACATAAGATGCATGCTATGCAGATAAGATTTTCGTATTTATCTCCAATCGAGATTTCCCAACACTTTTCAGAAAAATTTTGATGAACATTCTTTTATCGAGAATATTTCTCACATCATCTTTTCAAAACATAACATTTCAACATTTTTAAAGCCATTATTAAAACAAACATAAAAAGAAAAAAAAAAGAACATATTGTATGGTATCATCACAACTCCCCATTATGCATTGTGAGTACCTGCCAGTGATTGTAGTACAACTCATGTTGAAACTACATTGTTTACAGACTCATTCTCAATTTACTAATAACATAACATTTCATCATAACATTGCATCATAGTTCATTATATTTTTTTTAATTTCGAGTTATTGGTCCTAAACTGCAAGAAACATTTAGTCAAAATCAAGATTTAATTTTATTATTGTTACGAAAAGAATTAGAAGTGCATACAATTTTCTTACTCAAATATTTTCTATAATTTGGAGAAAAAAACTCTAACTAGGCTACAGTAGAAAATATTAAATTTATAAATTAAAGTCTCTTATACAAAACGTTGTACCTAGGCTTTCATGCTTTTTCCCTTGAGTCATGTTTGTCCTGACACGTCATGCTCATCTTATCCTTGGGAGGGCACATATAAAAACTAAAATGGGTCGATAACTCGTAAGTATTACTTTATACAGTTAAAATATAACAACATAGGTTTTTAGTCATACATTCATCACTCTCTACATATCATACATAGACATTCAATTCATTTTAAAATGTTGCGAGATGGAGTTTTCTTTAAAAAGGATTTTCTTCTCGTAAACAGTTTCTTATGGTTTGCTGCCTTCATTTCTTAATAAGTCTTAGCATACATGCATTCTTTTTGAATATGCATACATTCTTTCTTATCGCTTTCATTGGCCATTGCACACTATTAAGCTCTGTGTGTGAGGGTTAGCGGTCTTTTGGATCTAATTCCGCTCATGGCCACGAGTTAAGAATCCACTCCATTAGGGTGCAGCACTGGGTGTACTACCAGTACTACTTATTTGGTATTGCATTCTGCCTAGTCCAGTCCTTCGATACCATCATTTGCTCATTCAGT
The DNA here is from genome assembly GCF_018687715.1 of Carya illinoinensis. Taxonomy (NCBI): domain Eukaryota; kingdom Viridiplantae; phylum Streptophyta; class Magnoliopsida; order Fagales; family Juglandaceae; genus Carya; species Carya illinoinensis. The sequence goes on from NC_056765.1 coordinate 20,597,513, forward strand.
CATGGTCGTTACGTGTTTTCATTCATTAAACATTCAGTCCATTCAGCCATTTCAGTTCTTTACAGTTCTTTCAGTCATTCAATCCATTCATTCATAAAAGTCATTTAAAAAGTATGGGCTTAAACATTATCTTTCATATCATTTAAAACATCAATTCATTCATCCTTTAAAACATTAGTTCATAGGGGCATTTTAAAACACTTTCTTCATGTCGTTTAAAGTATAAGACATAAACATTGACATTTCTTTTCATTTCTTTTCGTGAAAACACATCCAGTACTTACTACGTATAACATCCATTCACATGCATACATTTACATACTTGGGGTGCATAAAAAAGAGGCTTTCAAGAAGGGTCGTTACATACTTATACCTGAAAACTTATACTTAGCGTTCTTTCGTAAAGTGATTTTCGTGTCATTTTGTAAAGCATCGTAAGGGAAAAGCATTTCGTTTTCATTTTTGTTTATTTAGAAAATTCTAGAAGAGTATGAACATAATACTTACCTGGACTCCATGCCATACTCATTTCACAGTCCCTTCATGTGCGTGTCAGATGGAAACCTACATGCATACAAAACCTCAATGTCATTCTCTATATAGTACATAAGCAACTATACTAGAAATAGACTACGATTCACTTGGAATGCTCTCCTCCATCCATCACTGAGTTCTTACGTGTTGTTTACTATGCTAAAACCTTTGGGGTCCATTTACCGTCACTGCCTCCATCATCTATGTCTTCCTCATCACGTTTCCTCTTTCTAGGACCCACTTAGGTCACTTAATTATGCCCAAAGAATAACGCGGTAATTGTAACACAGTTTTTAGGTATCAATTCCACAGGGAGACAATTTAAAAGAATAGCAGAAGGAACAAAGAAACTAAAAGAAAAGTATTAAATAAGTTATGGAGAACAAAGATTAATTTCAACTGCAAAATAATAGTGAAGCAAATTGATTAACGGAAAAAATACTCAAATTTAATGAATAGTAGAGTGTCACGAATCCATTGTACAAATCAAGTATTTTAATTATTAATAATTCATTAGATAACTCAATTAGGAACTTAATTTACCAAATTTCCAATCGGAAGGTATAAATTTATAAACCAAAATTAAATTAAATGTAACACTTTGAAAAATTATTCACCACTTTCAAAATACGTAAATTACTATCCCTATTAAAAAAATCCAATGACGACAATATACTAAGGGAGCGATATTGCAACAAAAAATTAAATCAATATAGATAAATAATTGATCCAAATATAATCAAAGAACTAATCCATTCAATAAAAAAAGCATGACTGAATCCATAAACAATATAAATTCTATAATTATTCGGAGAAAAAAAATCAACGATAAATTGAGAATGATAAAACAAAAGAATTTTAGCAATTGAAAATCAAATACATGAATTAAAAATAAATTAGAAATACCATCTAATGTGCAAGTTCATCCCTAACCATACTTGAGAATTTAGTTACCCATAAACATAATGGACGACAAAAATTTCCAGAGAAAACTGAAGTGAACGGCGGTCATGGAAGTGATTTTCTCATTTCTTCAAATCTACCTCTTATGACTCCTCCCCAGCTCCATTTCATGCTAATGATATGCTTATGTAGGGTAGGAAAGAAACCCTAATGTCTTCTTAATTTTCGCATAAAAAAACCGTCTGAATTTTAGGACTTATCTTGGCAGCTATGTACGCCCTTTAGGATTTCAAATTTGGAAATCCTTATTAGAGACAAAGTTATATCCCTTTAAGATAGCTTTCTAATGCATCAAGAACCGCATCTATCCGATATGTGAGTAAAGAGATACAGTCAAAAGACTAAAGTATGTCCAGACTGTCTCCTAGCGAATTTCAAACTTCTTGTGCTTTCATTTTGTGATTTTTTTTCTTTTTTTTTTTCTTCCAAATTTCTCTCGAACCCTATGAATTTCCTCTTTGAATTTGACTGGGCTTGACTTGCTCTTTTATAAAATCTGAAATTAAACATAAAAAACTACTTAGGAGTATCCCAACGTAAATAGAAACTCAATTTAAGAATTCACATTAATTCCTATGATTTCTATTCACATTTTATCATTTTAGTCTAATAATAGGGTATTTAGAGTGCATTTTCGCACACTCATCATCACCTTTTCTAAATCTAACATTCTATTTTGTGGTTTTATCTTTTAAAATGAACCTCCGGGATTCATCTTAGAGTCAAGACATTAAGACCTTCATCTTACTCTCCTAATAACCACATTCGTAAACATTTGAACAATTGATGTATATATGATTACAATTTGTGTAATATTTGTATGTTCTTTTTAATTAAATTTTGATCTATTTGACCAATACCATTCGAACGTTAAATAACCCATTCGAATGGTGAATTACCATTTATGCATCTATTGGAACAAAAATAGACTCATTTGAACAAAAACAACCCATTCAAACATATCGAGAAATATATTCTGTACGTTTGTTTGAACAATTAAATATTTATTCAAATTACGTTATTTTTCAAAACTCCGTTCGAAGAGAAGATTTCTGAAAATAGATTTTCTGTTCAAACGGTTAATATTTATCTTCAAACAAAAGTCATTTGAAAAATGTGTTGGTTTGAACGAACAGGATCAAATATGGTTATTGGTTTGAATTAACATTTTATATTGTTCGAACAAAAGTATAAGTTCGAGCAGAATTTTTTTCATTCGAACTTGATTTTGAGACGACATTTTTTTGTCTAAAAAAAATCCGTTCGAATGGTTTCGATTGGTTCCATCCAATTTTGTCCCTGAAAGTACTTTTTAGAGACAAAAATCAATTTGTATCTCCAAATACTTTCTAGGGAGGTCTTTCTGAGACAAAATAAAGACAAAAATTTTTTGTCTCTAAAAACTTTTAGGACCAAAATTTGGATTTTTTGAGACAAAATTTCCAATTCTTTTGTAGTGCCTAAAGCTTAAATAAATTGACCGGTCAAACTTCTGGCGGGATATTAATCCCTAACCAAGGAGGCAAAGCTCACCTTTTGATTTCAAGAACAAGTGCATCTTTCCAATCGACGCGAATGCGGTTATTGGTGTAATGCGGCTATTGGTGTACGAAACACCAAGATAACAATATGCATAAGTCGTCTTTAATTGGAACAAAGCCAGAACATCTTAGTAGAGGGAGCCACTAAAAACCAAAAGACGGAAAAATAGTGCCATATATAGTTTTTGATAAAAAAAATTCATCTTTTTTCAGATGAAACTATTATTTAGTTTTTCTTTACAATTTTCTGACCAAATGTAACCAAAATTTACATTTCATTAAAGAAAACATATAATGTGTGTATAAACATTTAATTATACGAAGATAACTTTTTATTTTAAGATCAGCACAAACCTAATATTGTTCTCGATTATAACAATATTTAATTATATCTAAAAATCATTTTATTTAAAAACTTAAATACCAGGGAAGGGCTACTGAGTCACTGACCCCCTTGGATTCATCGTTGCCTCTGCCCCTGTCCATGCTGGAAACCAAACTCAAGTTATCGATCATGAATGCCTAATATAAGAGAAATGCTACTATGCCGCCATAGTTATACTGTTCATGCCGCCATAGTTACAATATAAGAGATTGTAACAGCCCGCTAGAAATTCAATTGTGAAATTTCTATTAACTTTAGGAATCTCGTGAAAAACCCATAAGTTTTCACGAATCCATTAATCGTATAGGTTTTTGTCTAACTACATAGTTAATGTTATTATTTACTATGGTATTAGAAGTGTATTTTTGATTATTGGAGATAGTTAGAAGTGTCAAAATGTATTATGGTTTGTGCCATTAGACTCGGAGGGTTATTTAAAGTCTTATGGCGCAATAACATTTTTTCATATTTTCGGACAAAACGTCTGTTCAAAACTGTAAATATTATTGGATAAAAAGAAATATCTTGAGGTAATTTTCGTGAATATTATTGGGTAAAAATATTTTGAGTTGATTTTTATAGATATTATTAGATAAAAATATCTTAAGTTGATTTTTGTAGATATTATTGGATAGAATATTATGAGATAATCTTTTATAGATATTTTGGGTAGGAGAAAACCACACTTAACTCTCAACTCCAGCCTTATCACCTCCCTTATCTCGTCCATAAATGTGTCCAGCCAGCACCCATGAACTTATCTTCAATTACTCCTTCTAATAAAAGATTATCAAACACTCTCTCTCGGACAGATTTTAGGAGATCTTTTGCATGCCCATTTCGAAGCTGTTGTAAGTGTTTTATCATAAAGTCTCCTTCGTATAAGTTGTTCCTTTTTGAGTCTAGTTTACATGGATATCTTATTTGCCCCATTTGAAGATCATTTGGTCAGTCAAATATTGTGTAAACTATAGAAAGGTCATTCTGGGAGATAAACTGGAGAATATGTTATAGTTTGGAGTTTTTGACCAAGCTAATGGATAGATATTGGTCCGAAATTTTTATGGAGTATTGTTAACATGTATATGTGACTATTGGTTGAGGATTTTTGCATAATTAAAGGTTTTGATGAAAGATGTTCTTAGATTTAAAAACTTAGAAACTGGAAGAGGAAAAACAGTTTCTGTTTTGAGAAAGTTTAACTCTTTGGTGGTCTAAACCTATTCTAATGACTTTGATAATTTTATTGGAGGATCCTAAACATCTTATATACATGTTATATTATTATTTTGAAGATATTTGATGTTAGTTTCAAAGATATGAAATTTTATGCAAAGAGATATTCAAATAAGTCAAAGTGTGGATATTCTTAGCTAAATTTATGTTTTGGTTAATTTCTAACCATATGATCTTGAATTAGAAGCTTATATATGTTTTAGGACATCTTTTTAAACCATGTTATGGTTTGGTTTGAAGATCATATATTTATAAGTCATAGATCAAGAGATTTATCAAAACTAGTTGAGGGAAAAGTTTATGTTTTTGGACTAAGTGTAAAACCAAAAACTCCAAATGTTATTTTGTGATTTTGGTGACTTTAGTTTGATGATTTAAAGCATGGTTGATGTTAGGATGATATTATGAATATGTTAGAAGTAAGATTTGATTTTTGAAATTCTTGGAGATGTTTTGATTTAAGGTCAAAACTTGTGATTCAAGTGCTTGGATCTTTTTACAAAAAAAGTTTGGTGTTGATTATTAGCTTTTTCTAAATGGATGTTTTAAGTATGGTTTTGAACTTAGGATTGGAAGATGTTTGTTGCAAAATTTTGGTTTAAGCATGAGTTTTGAAGTTGGAAGGAATTGCAACAAAAATAAAGGGAAATGGCCTATGGATGTTTCGACCATAGTGTGTTCTTCATAGTTGTGTTTTGTTTTAAATTTTTCTGAGTTGATATTTAAGTTTAGGACAAGATTTACATGAGGAATGTAAATTTTGGAAACTTTTGGAGTTAGTATGCAAAATCCTTAAGTTATGGGTAAAACGGTCATTTTCCCACATGTAGAGAGTAAAATAAAAATTTTACTCTTTAAGTTAGTATTTTCCATATTTCAAATTATTAGTGATTTAGTTCTAACTTTTAGAATCACTAATTACAGTTCCTCGTGATCGCACTTGAAGTTTTATAAGAAACGAGGAGATCGAGGTAAGTTAGCTTTTAACTTACTAGAAGTCTACTGTTTATGTGTGCTAAGTAAAAGAATTACAGTGCATGTATGTATGTTATCATATATGTCATGCCATGCCAAGTTATCATGTAATTGTCTATTATACATAATTTATTCTGTCATCAATTTTTATCTGTTACACAATATATTCTGTCATGTATTACTATACATTACAAATATGTCATGCTAAATATGTTGTCTGTTATATGTTATGCCATGTTACGAAATGTTACTATCTCAAGTTGGTTATGTATTTCAAATTATGTTCAAGTCACGTTATGTTACGTCAGGGCTTCAGTCCTTTCATATTTCAGTCACGTTTCATCTTGAGTATATTCAGTTTATGTAGAATACATGGGGCCACAACAACTGTGGAGTATGTATTTAACTGCATAGTGATGTATAGAATACATGGGGCCACAACAACTGTGGAGTATGTATTTAACTGCATAGTGATGTATAGAATACATGGGGCCACAACAACTGTGGAGTATGTATTTACACATAGAATACATGGGGCCACAAGAACTGTGGAGTATGTATTTTTAATGTTAAGTCAAGTTTGTGTAGAATATATGGGGCCACAACAACTGTGGAGTATGTATTTACACGTAGAATACATGGGGCCACAACAACTATGGAGTATGTATTTTTCATGTTAATTCAAGTTTCAGAGCAAGTTCATGTTAAGTCAAGTTTCATATCAAGTTCATGTCAAGTCAAGTTCAGTTCATGATTCAATTTAAGCTATGTCAATTATGCTATGTTGTACGCTAAGTTATGCTTTAATTACTTATAAATTTGATTATGCATTTATGCTTTTACTGTCATACATGCATCATTAGTTTGTATGGAAGTTTTTTTGTTAACTTGCTGAGATTTGTAATCAAATCTCACTGTGGTAGTCCCAACTACCATTCCCCCCGAATGGTAGATCTTGTTACAGGACCTGAAGGAGGATCAGGAGCTGACCAACTAGACACAGTCGACTGAACGACGGTGCGTCGTTAATGTTAATATAGTAGTTAAATTACTACTTGTACGATGGAGTTGCATCTCCAGTACTTTTGGATCATAACTATTTTGGAATAGTGCTGTGATCTTAGTTATTCAATGGATCTTTATGTATGAAGTATGTTTTAAGTATTGGGATATTTTCAGTTTGGTGCATAGTATTGAAAAAAAAAAAATTATCCGCTGCGAATATTGCATAATGTTAGATGCATGTTAGGATTATTGCATCTTATATGTCATGAACGGGGGCAGGTAACCTTGTGTTGCATGTCTCGACGCTTCAAATGTCCGTCCGATCCCAAACGGAATTTGGGGGCGTCACAGGGTGGTATCAGAGCGATACGTCTCTGGGCAGTAAATCCACATGTCCTTAGGAAATGCACCAAATATTAGGTTTGAAATTTAGTTGTCATTAGGCTTGAATTTCTTAAAGGTATAGGAGGTATTATATGATTGTAATATGTATACTCGTGTGTTACAGGAAGAGACAAATGACTTATGGTAGAATACCTCAAAACCCTGAAGGTGGTATCAATCAGGAGAATCATGATTCCCCGATGGATGGAGGATTAGCTGAAGCTGTGCGTATGCTGACTGACGTGCTTAGACATCAGCAACAGCAACAAGTGAACGCACCTAGACCCGAAGTTAGGGGTTGTCCATATGAGAAGTTTATGCTTTACCGTTACTCAAATGTTTTTGGTAATGAAGGACCACTGAGAGCCGAGAAATGGATTATAGATCTCGAGAGAACGTACGAGATTTGTGGATGTCTTGAGGACCAAAAGGTTCTATTGCTGGATACCTATTCGAAGGAGAAGCTGGAATATGGTGGGATACACGTAGGCAACTTCTAGTTAGGGAACTAGTTAGTATGGCTGCATTGTCTTGGGAGAGGTTCAAGGAAGAGTTTGACAACAGATTCTTCCCAGACTCTGTCAAACAATTGAAAGCCCTGGAATTTGCGTCCTTAAAACAAGGTAGTTTGACTGTAGAGCAATATGCTGCTAAATTCATGGCATTGGGAAGGTTTGCACCACACTTGATTTCAACTCAAAAGATGCAGGCACAAAAGTTTCAAGCAGGACTTCTGCCTAGAATCCGAAGTCAAGTAGCTTGCCTTAGAATAGAGAATTACCAAGAGTTGGTAAATGTAGCGACAATAGCAGAGGCTGAGCAGAAGGAATTGGCAATCCAGAACATGACCGATCGAAAGAGGGCCATGCCATTTACTACAAGCAGTAGTGCTGAGAAAAAGAGGCCTTTTTCTAGTCCGGAGAAAGGCAAGGGAATAATGATTGGAGGACAGAAGCCGTCCTTTTATTCACCATGCCCTAAGTGTGGTAAGCTTCATTCTGGAGAATGTTACAAGGGATATGGAGTCTGTTACCGATGTGGAAAACCAGGACATATGATTAGAGATTGTCCTAACGCCAAACAAGGTAGTGGAGTTGGTGATCGCAAGCCAAGGCCCCACATCCCGGCACGAGTGTATGCAGTAACACCCGGTGATTTTGATGTTGATGCACCTGAAACTGATGAAGCTGGCGTCATGACTGGTATTTTTTTTATTTTATTTTTTTTTATATTTTTTTTTCTTTCCTTTTAGTATTTATGATGTTGCAGGTATTATGAATGTGTTAGAATTAGTATTAATATCGGTGTATATTTTTTTTAGGAAGGGTTAATTTGTTTAGGTTCTCGGCTTGTGCACTATTCGATTCAGGTGCGTCGCAGTCCTTTGTGTCTGCAGCGTTTGCACGAATTTGTAGTTTGCAGACTGAACTATTACCACGACGGGTTGTAGTATTAATTCCCGATGGGAATACAGTATCTTGTACCCGTTTAGTTAATGATTGTCCGTTAGAGCTAGAAGGAAGGACACTGAAGGCTAAATTGTTAGTATTCGGTCAGATGGAATTCGACCTGATTTTGGGGATGGACTGGCTTTTCAAGCACTACGCTAAGATAGACTGTCGGAAACGAGAGGTTGTGTTTGAACCTCCAATTGAAGACAGGATGAGTTACGCAGGAACATCAGTTAAGGCCACCCGACCTTTGATCTCGGCGTTGCAAGCTAGGAAGTGTATCGATGATGGAGCCTTAGCGTTTCTATTGATAACTGTAGAGGAGACAACCAAAACTATAGGAATCCAAGGGATACCTGTGGTTGAAGACTTTCCTGAAGTTTTCGTTGATGAGTTACCTGGTTTACCACCAGATAGAGAAGTAGAATTCCAAATAGAGTTGGAGCCGGCAACAACTCCGACTCACAAGGCGCCATATCGTATGGCCCCTACCGAGTTGAAAGAGCTCAAGCTACAATTGGAAGAACTTTTGGAGAAGGGTTTTATCCGCCCTAGTTCTTCGCCGTGGGGAGCACCTGTGTTATTTGTGAAGAAAAAAGATGGATCTATGAGGATGTGTATAGACTATAGAGAGTTGAATAAGGTGACGATTAAGAATAGATACCCATTACCCAGAATCGATGATTTGTTGGATCAGTTGCAAGGAGCAGCAGTGTTTTCAAAGATTGACCTGAGATCCGGGTATCATCAGCTAAAAGTCAAGGATCAAGATGTGCTGAAAACTGCCTTTAGGACAAGGTATGGCCACTTCGAGTTTTTAGTGATGCCTTTTGGGTTAACCAATGCTCCAGCCGCATTCATGGACATGATGAACAAAATATTCAGACCTTATTTGGATAATTTTGTTGTCGTATTCATTGATGACATCTTAATCTACTATAAGAACAAGGAGGAACACAGACATCATCTAAGCATGGCTTTAACTATACTTAAGGATCAGAAACTTTATGCCAAACTTAGTAAGTGTGAGTTCTGGCTGGAAGAAGTAAAATTTCTAGGTCATGTGATCTCTAGTAGAGGAGTAGCAGTAGACCCGAGCAAGATTGAAGCTGTAACGAACTGGCAGAGACCGACCAGTGTGCATGAGATCCGAAGTTTCTTAGGACTGGCTGGTTACTATAGGAGATTTGTGGAAGGATTCTCCCGTTTGTCTGGACCACTCACCGCCCTGACTAAGAAAAATGTGAAATTTACTTGGAATGATAAGTGCGAAACAAGTTTTCTTGAGTTGAAAAAAAGACTTACCACCGCACCGATACTTACACTGCCGGAACCTCTTAAATCTTTTGTAGTATATAGCGATGCATCTAAGGCAGGACTCGGATGTGTGCTAATGCAAGAAGGGAAAGTGGTTGCTTATGCTTCACGACAACTGAAGAATCACGAACAGAATTATCCTACTCATGATTTGGAATTAGCTGCAGTAGTTTTTGCTCTTAAAATTTGGAGACATTATTTGTATGGCGAGAAGTGTGAAGTCTTCACAGATCACAAAAGCCTAAAGTACCTGTTTGAGCAGAAGAATCTTAATATGAGGCAAAGAAGATGGCTGGAATTAATCAGCGACTATCAGTGCGACATCAAGTATCATCCTGGAAAGGCCAACGTGGTAGCTGATGCTTTAAGCCGCAAGAGCAAACAAGAAGCTTCATCAGTTCCTTCATCAGAAGTAAATTCCCTCTTATGTAGTATGAGAAAACTGTTGATTAGAAACCGTAGTCAGGAAACCATGTTGACTACAATCCAAGAATTCATTCCATTGGACTGGGAAGAACTGAAAGACCGTCAAAAGAAGGACAGTAAACTTGCAGAAGTTGTAAAAAAGATCGAAAAGTCAAAAGGACCAGTGGACTTTAGCCTCAGAGAGGATGGGACTCTGTATTACAAGGACCGAAGAGTCATTCCAGCAGATGAAGAGTTAAAGGAAAAAGTACTAAAGGAAGCTCATAACACACCTTACACTGCTCATCCTGGTAGTACAAAAATGTATCAGGATTTGAAACAGTCTTTTTGGTGGGAAGGAATGAAGAAGGACGTAGCAGAATTTGTGAACAAATGTTCTGTCTGTAGATTAGTAAAAGCAGAGCACCAAAAGCCAGCCGGTAAATTGCAGTCATTGCCAATCCCAGAATGGAAATAGGAGGATATTTCTATGGATTTTATAGTAGGCTTTCCAAGGACCTCAGCCGGAAATAATACTATCTGGGTAATAGTTGATCGTCTGACAAAAAGTGCTCACTTCATACCCATTAAGAATACAGATTCTCTAGAAAGATTAACGAGAATTTATATAACAGAGATTGTCAGATTGCATGGAGTGCCTAAGACGATCGTATCAAATAGAGACCCTCGTTTTACGTCACGCTTCTGGAAAAGTTTACAAGAATCGATGGGCTCTAGTCTGAGGTTTAGTAGTGCATACCACCCACAAACAGATGGACAGACAGAAAGGACGATTCAAACTTTGGAAGATATGCTAAGAGCCTGTGTTTTGGATTACGAAGGGAATTGGGAGAAACAATTACCTTTGGTAGAATTTGCTTATAACAATAGTTTCCAGGCCACTATTCAAATGGCACCATATGAAGCCTTGTATGGTAGAAAGTGTAGATCACCTCTGTATTGGGATGAAGTAGGGGAAAGCAAAGTAGTTGGACCAGAAGTCTTACAAGAGATTAAGGACCAAGTACACTTGATTAAAGAAAGGATGAAAACAGCACAGAGTCGACAGAAGAGCTACGCTGATAATCGAAGGAGGAGCATAGATTTTAAAGTTGGAGATTGGGTCTATGTGAAGGTATCTCCTATGAGAGGAGTAAGTCGTTTCGGAGTGAAAAACAAGTTAAGTCCGAGATATGTGGGACCCTATGAGATAGTGGAGAAAGTGGGAGTAGTTGCATATCGTTTGGAATTGCCAACTGAGTTCCATGGAATTCATAATGTTTTCCACGTGTCTTCTTTGAAAAAGAGTTTTGGGAATCAGACACCAATGATAGTGGATCCTGATAGCATACCTTTACAACCCAACTTGACCTATGAAGAGAAGCCAATGCAAATTCTTGACTGGAAAGATAAAGAGTTGCGGAACCGTAAGATCCCATTGGTCAAAGTACTTTGGCAAAATCATAATATTCAAGAGACGACTTGGGAGAAGGAAGTTGATATGCGAGCCAAGTACCCCCAGTTGTTTGACATCTAAATTCAGTCTTGCAGAGTTGTTTTGGGCTTTTGCTTAATTGATACTTTGTGGTTCACTTGTACGGGACTGACAATATCAGACGTTGTACTTCGTTATTCAAATATCAATAAAGTATATGTGTTTCCTTAACTTTTGAATTGTTATTTCTTACTTACTTCGATTTCGAGGACGAAATCTTTTTTTTTAGGAGGGGAGATTGTAACAGCCCGCTAGAAATTCAATTGTGAAATTTCTATTAACTTTAGGAATCTCGTGAAAAACCCATAAGTTTTCACGAATCCATTAATCATATAGGTTTTTTTCTAACTACATAGTTAGTGTTATTATTTACTATGGTATTAGAAGTGTATTTTTGATTATTGGAGATAGTTAGAAGTGTCAAAATGTATTATGGTTTGTGCCATTAGACTCGGAGGGTTATTTAAAGTCTTATGGCGCAATAACATTTTTTCATATTTTCGGACAAAATGTCTGTTCAAAACTGTAAATATTATTGGATAAAAAGAAATATCTTGAGGTAATTTTCGTGAATATTATTGGGTAAAAATATTTTGAGTTGATTTTTATAGATATTATTAGATAAAAATATCTTAAGTTGATTTTTGTAGATATTATTGGATAGAATATTATGAGATAATCTTTTATAGATATTTTGGGTAGGAGAAAACCACACTTAACTCTCAACTCCAGCCTTATCACCTCCCTTATCTCGTCCATAAATGTGTCCAGCCAGCACCCATGAACTTATCTTCAATTACTCCTTCTAATAAAAGATTATCAAACACTCTCTCTCGGATAGATTTTAGGAGATCTTTTGCATGCCCATTTCGAAGCTGTTGTAAGTGTTTTATCATAAAGTCTCCTTCATATAAGTTGTTCCTTTTTGAGTCTAGTTTACATGGATATCTTATTTGCCCCATTTGAAGATCATTTGGTCAATCAAATATTGTGTAAACTATAGAAAGGTCATTCTGGGAGATAAACTGGAGAATATGTTATAGTTTGGAGTTTTTGACCAAGCTAATGGATAGATATTGGTCCGAAATTTTTATGGAGTATTGTTAACATGTATATGTGACTATTGGTTGAGGATTTTTGCATGATTAAAGGTTTTGATGAAAGATGTTCTTAGATTTAGAAACTTAGAAACTGGAAGAGGAAAAACAGTTTCTGTTTTGAGAAAGTTTAACTCTTTGGTGGTCTAAACCTATTCTAATGACTTTGATAATTTTATTGGAGGATCCTAAACATCTTATATACATGTTATATTATTATTTTGAAGATATTTGATGTTAGTTTCAAAGATATGAAATTTTATGCAAAGAGATATTCAAATAAGTCAAAGTGTGGATATTGTTAGCTAAATTTATGTTTTGGTTAATTTCTAACCATATGATCTTGAATTAGAAGCTTATATATGTTTTAGGACATCTTTTTAAACCATGTGATGGTTTGGTTTGAAGATCATATATTTATAAGTCATAGATCAAGAGATTTATCAAAACTAGTTGAGGGAAAAGTTTATGTTTTTGGACTAAGTGTAAAACCAAAAACTCCAAATGTTATTTTGTGATTTTGGTGACTTTAGTTTGATGATTTAAAGCATGGTTGATGTTAGGATGATATTATGAATATGTTAGAAGTAAGATTTGATTTTTGAAATTCTTGGAGATGTTTTGATTTAAGGTCAAAACTTGTGATTCAAGTGCTTGGATCTTTTTACAAAAAAAGTTTGGTGTTGATTATTAGCTTTTTCTAAATGGATGTTTTAAGTATGGTTTTGAACTTAGGATTGGAAGATGTTTGTTGCAAAATTTTGGTTTAAGCATGAGTTTTGAAGTTGGAAGGAATTGCAACAAAAATAAAGGGAAATGGCCTATGGATGTTTCGACCATAGTGTGTTCTTCATAGTTGTGTTTTGTTTTAAATTTTTCTGAGTTGATATTTAAGTTTAGGACAAGATTTACATGAGGAATGTAAATTTTGGAAACTTTTGGAGTTAGTATGCAAAATCCTTAAGTTATGGGTAAAACGGTCATTTTCCCACATGTAGAGAGTAAAATAAAAATTTTACTCTTTAAGTTAGTATTTTCCATATTTCAAATTATTAGTGATTTAGTTCTAACTTTTAGAATCACTAATTACAGTTCCTCGTGATCGCACTTGAAGTTTTATAAGAAACGAGGAGATCGAGGTAAGTTAGCTTTTAACTTACTAGAAGTCTACTGTGTATGTGTGCTAAGTAAAAGAATTACAGTGCATGTATGTATGTTATCATATATGTCATGCCATGCCAAGTTATCATGTAATTGTCTATTATACAGAATTTATTCTGTCATCAATTTTTATCTGTTACACAATATATTCTGTCATGTATTACTATACATTACAAATATGTCATGCTAAATATGTTGTCTGTTATATGTTATGCCATGTTACGAAATGTTACTATCTCAAGTTGGTTATGTATTTCAAATTATGTTCAAGTCACGTTATGTTACGTCAGGGCTTCAGTCCTTTCATATTCCAGTCACGTTTCATCTTGAGTATATTCAGTTTATGTAGAATACATGGGGCCACAACAACTGTGGAGTATGTATTTAACTGCATAGTGATGTATAGAATACATGGAGCCACAACAACTGTGGAGTATGTATTTAACTGCATAGTGATGTATAGAATACATGGGGCCACAACAACTGTGGAGTATGTATTTACACATAGAATACATGGGGCCACAAGAACTGTGGAGTATGTATTTTTAATGTTAAGTCAAGTTTGTGTAGAATATATGGGGCCACAACAACTGTGGAGTATGTATTTACACGTAGAATACATGGGGCCACAACAACTGTGGAGTATATATTTTCCATGTTAATTCAAGTTTCAGAGCAAGTTCATGTTAAGTCAAATTTCAGATCAAGTTCATGTCAAGTCAAGTTCAGTTCATGATTCAATTTAAGCTATGTCAATTATGCTATGTTGTACGCTAAGTTATGCTTTAATTACTTATAAATTTGATTATGCATTTATGCTTTTACTGTCATACATGCATCATTAGTCTGTATGGAAGTTTTTTTGTTAACTTGCTGAGATTTGTAATCAAATCTCACTGTGGTAGTCCCAACTACCATTCCCCCCGAATGGTAGATCTTGTTACAGGACCTGAAGGAGGATCAGGAGCTGACCAACTAGACACAGTCGACTGAACGACGGTGCGTCGTTAATGTTAATATAATAGTTAAATTACTACTTGTACGATGGAGTTGCATCTCCAGTACTTTTGGATCATAACTATTTTGGAATAGTGTTGTGATCTTAGTTATTCAATAGATCTTTATGTATGAAGTATGTTTTAAGTATTGGGATATTTTCAGTTTGGTGCATAGTATTGAAAAAAAAAAAATTATCCGCTGCGAATATTGCATAATGTTAGATACATGTTAGGATTATTGCATCTTATATGTCATGAACGGGAACAGGTAACCTTGTGTTGCATATCTCGACGCTTCAAATGTCCGTCCGATCCCAAACGGAATTTGGGGGCGTCATACATACTGTTCACTTTGTTATATTGATGTGACAACGTGCTTATTAAAAAGTTAAAAATACAAACATAAAATGGCCGGATAGAGGAAACTTAGAGACATTGAAGTCTTTCTCTTGTATTTTCGGACGTCATTTTGTTTTTACTATAATTCTTTAATTATAAGCCATGTGATACTCCTTGATGTTGCCACATAAATAGGACAAAGTGAGCATTATAACTGGCGTACGTAGTAGCAATTGTCCTCATATAACATGTTTAAAGCCTTCCCCCTTCTTTGTAGGGATATGAGAGGCATGTGTAAAAATCAATAAATAAATAAAATGTGGAATCATTCTAGCTAGGAAACGTCGACAGCCAAAAATTTAAAAATAAAATTGCAAAAATAGGATGAGTTTGATTTAATTAAAAAATGTTATATTTTTAGTCTAAATTCCAAATAATCTTTACTTAAATTATTGGTATATATAGTTGTTATATGGATGTTTAGAAATATATATATATATATATATATATAAAGTACCTGTTGGCCGGAAAGGAAAAGTACTGATTCTGATTTCTCCAATTTAGAAAACAAAGATTTCACGAATTAATTCAAAGCACGTATATGATTCTATCATCCCTGTAAATGTCTCCTCCCTAAAATAAGCAATTACTCTCTCCCAGCCCTAGAGTACATTCCAAGCATTAATATCTCGCCCCCCTCGTCCGCTACAGAAAAGCCAGGGATGCAGGTTAGGGATGGGTCACTCCCACCCACTCATTCTCTCAATCATAAAACACACGTAACCCCACACCCTCTCTCCCATAAAACCACAATCCCACCCTTTCGTATAAAACATCTTTTCTTCACGATTAAAAAACCACTATCCCCACTCTCTCAGTCCCACTTCACTTGTTTTTCCCGACCAGACTAGTCCCACCTCACTAGTTGTACACTTCTGTCACACTCTCTCTCTCTCTAGCAAGCATTTTCTCCTCTTTGTCTTTGTAGCCAGCTCCGTCTTCTTGATCAGTATTCTCTTCTTGTTCACCTTCCATCGCGGAAGAATTCGTCTTGATCCGGGAAATTTTTTTATAGCCTGAGCAGGAAAATTATGTCGATGGACTTGATGGCATCCGAACGTGTTTGTTATGTTCACTGCAACTTCTGCAACACCATTTTAGCGGTAAAACCCTCAATTCTCTCTTATATGTTCTTTCTTCTTCTTCTTCTTCTTCTTCTTCTTCTGCTGCTGCTGCTGCTGCTTCTTTTTCTTTCCTTCCAAGCCTTTCTTTGTGCCGTGTCTTTCGACAGCTGAATTGACCATCGGCGCTCTCAGATTAGCTCAATTATAATTATCAAAAAAGCTTTTTTGGCTAGGGAAACTATAAAAGTCAAATTGAAGAACTCGCAAGAGTTTAGATAAAAGATATGTTTTGTATGATTACATTGTATCTTATATTATAAAATTTCCAGTTTTTAGTAAATTTCCATCGAATTGAAATCAATCATGGGTTTCTTGTTTGGAATCGAAGGTTCTCTTCTCATATGTGATATTTCATGAACAATTTCCACTGGAATGAGCCACAAAGCGTCCAAACACGCATCAAGATTATATTTGAAATAAGGTGGTATTCGTACGGGGCCGCTGAGACTTGTTTTGATTTTGGGATATAACACCCCTGTAGTTGAAGAAATGCAATTTACAGTCCAGACTCCCAGTTATGAAATTCTCGATGATAGATCTTCCGAACCGTAGCCAGATTTTGTTCGGTAGAAAAGGGTTCCACAGTAACAACAGATTGCATACAGCTTAAGGAATCAATCCATACGCCTTCCATATGTAGGGTTTTAAGCCTATGCGTAGGGTTGCAGCCAGAGCTAGGTATATATATTAACTTTGTAGCTAGAGATATGTTAGGTTCTTCCCAATGCCCCAAGGTTATGGTACAAGTTAAGATGGAGCTTCCAATCTCAAGCACCAGCTTTTCAGAACTTCACAGAATTTCATGTTACTCCACAGTAAACGGTACTAGTCGATTAGTGTTTCTATGGTAGTAAATAATCCTCTTTTTACGATTGTTTCTCCTGATGCACTGGTTCGTTTCTCTTTCTCCCTCGTTGGTTTACTCTCCGGAAGTTGGGTACTGTTCCCACTTGCAATGGCCCTGAATCATTATTATGATCTCATGTACGATCAGATTTTTGCAAAGTTTCTTGTTTGTTTTCCTCTTTCTTTTCTAGAACGTGTGGCGATCGAGAGTGCTAACAAAGAAAATTATGACCATCACCAATGCTTTTTTTTTTTTTTTCTTTTATCATAAGATGCCTCTTTTAAACCTCTTTTGAAAGCCATTAGGTGAAAATCTCTCCCCTATACATTTTTCTCTTTTTGAAAAGGAAACTGTGTGATCTTAAGCACTGTAAACATCAGTAAAATATAGTCTGCTTCAGGATAATGTGGTTAATGGTGGCCATGACCTTTATGGTTTCCGCTCCAGTCACGTCATTTTCGTCTCCCTCCGTCTCTCTCCCCCTCTGTAAATCAATTTTATATATTTTGTAATCTTGCTTGCGGGTGTCAGCGAGGCAGAAAAGTCAGGAGCCGCACCGAAAGGAAAAGAGATGATGCAAAAAAGAGGCAGCCTTTAAATAAAGACACGGCGCAAGTCCTTGACCATGTGAATTCTGGGAGCTCCGGGGGTCACAGCTGAGCAGTGGCTTCTCTCTACGTATATAATTTGTCAGCATATATTTCTTGCCCAGAAATAGATCCCAAAAGAATGAAAGAGATTCATGATTCAGTTGGGATAAATTCACGCATGCATTAGCTCTCCTCCCTTGCTTCTTCTTCTTCTTCTTCTTCTTCTTCTTCTTCTTCTGCTTCTCAGATTTTTCCCATGCTTCATGATTATTTTCCAGTTTCTGTTTTTCTGATAATCTGTATTTCTATCCTTTCGTTCTAGACTCCTAGATGGGAACTGTTAGATATGCTGTTCTAGTTTTTGTTCTTCCAATATGGTGGGGACTGTTTCTAGACTTCTAGTCAGTATATATGAGACTCGTGTGGGTTCCAGCATTTTCCTGAATTATGCACGAAATACTATTCTAGGTTTCGTGTTGGTGTCTGAAACGATTGAAAAAGGAGAAAATCTTTAGCAGTGTCAGTAAAACAATTTGGATCTCATATAGTCTGATTTTGTGTATGACTAGATGCAGTGAGAACCAGATCAGGGAGGTCACCGTAACGAGAGCAAAGTTCTAAAACATTATAGGAAAGATTGCAATTAGTTTTATTATGTTTGTTTTGTCTTTCAAAATGGCTTTTGTCAGGTTAGCGTCCCGTGCAGCAGCTTGTTAACCATGGTAACCGTTAGATGCGGACATTGTGCTAATTTGCTTTCAGTTAACATGGCAGCTTCGCTTCAAGCTGTTCCTCCACAAGATACTCAGGTAAATATATATATAAATCGCTCAGATTCTTTTGGCCTCCTTTCTCCGGGATATTTTCTACCTATATTGGGGGGACTCAATCTATATAATAATGGCCATAAATACAAGACAAAGAGATCGCTTGTTCTTTCCAGGAATGAGCTAGATTCCCCATATATCCTACATTGTGCTCCGAGTAAGATAATAATTAGCTTGTCTTTTTCGGATAGTAATATATATATATATTAATTACACTCTTAAACTAAATTTAGCAGTTTTTGTCTTATAATAATAAAATAAACTAAAAATTAGGGTTGTAATATGTAAATTTCATATATAATTAATTGCAAATATTGACATGTCACTTAAAGAGTGGAACACGTATTTTCTCTCTTTTCTTCTCAAACAAAAAGTACTTCCTTGCTTATGAAAATATCACAAGCTCAGATGGGTTTTGAGTTCAGTTTTCTTTGTTCTCGGTTTTAATATTATTGATTAGAATATTTCTCATCTTAATTTTTTCTAGGTTTGTCTGTTTTGATTAATGCTCCTAGCCAAGCTATTTATGAAGTAGTTTTCACTAATTAAAAAAGTTTCAGGCACATCTGCCTAGCCCAAAACCAAAAAAAGGATTAATATAGAGAACGACTCTGTCGTAATAGTTATATAAGTTTTTCCTTTTTCTTTTCTATTTTCTTTTTCTGTGTTTGCGCGTAACGAGATGGTCTAACTAGATCTCTCGCGTTTGAGCAGAAGCAGCACCTTATCAATTCTGAAGACTCCGGGTCATCTTCCAGATGTGGCAAGGTCGCAGCATTTGAGGCTGTTGAGCATGAACAACCTAGAACGCCTCCCATCCGCCGTGAGTCTCTCTCTCTCTCTCTCTCTCTCTCTCTCTCTCTCTCTCTCTCTCTCTCTCTCCATGTACAGAAAATTGCACACATACGTTAATATATATTTGGAAGACCATGATAATCCGTATATATAATACCCTACACTAAGCCAATATATACATGTGCATGTGAACATAACAATGTTTAAAACTTTATATGCATTATTACAATTTACCAAATTTAAGTGTATGGTGGACACAGGAACTTTGAACAAATTAAGCATGTATCCAACTGGCAGAAGCACTAAATAATTAATTAAGCAGCTGGAAATAACAGGAGAGTCCTACTCTAACCGGCCATCTCTAAATGCCCTTTGATACTTTTTCTTCCCAGTACTACTCTTGTATACAGTCCCTCTCAGATGGTGACTTTACATAGAAAAAAAAAACTACATCCAGTAATTCGTAGCAGAGGGAAAGAATCAAAGCACGTTTACCCTAACAATTCGTTGACTGTGTGGTATTCAGACTTTATTAAAAGGACCTGTACATTCACAAGATATAAATGATATGAGAAAATGCTAGGAAGTGCCGACAAAAGTTAGTAATATTGGACCACATCACGATAAGCTAGCAGATAGAATGTTAATTAAGACTCTATCGACGTACATATTTGTGCAAAAATCCATAACGTTTAATTCTTTTGCGCACGTTCGTTATACAGAGTTTGTAGTGCTATGTATTGCGGTTCGGGTTAATTTAATGAAATTGCTTTGTTTTGTAAGAGTAAACTTAGTTACATATTTTGTTGTTTGTTAATTTACATCACAGCCCCGGAGAAGAGACAACGGGTTCCTTCAGCCTATAACACGTTTATTAAGTAAGTCCTTTCATGAGCTCTTGTGCAAGAACTGACCCATACTTTGGTTTAATTAATTAATATATATAGGCCGTTTTAAATCTGTTTCCTTGTCTTAATTAATTTACTCGTAAACTGACTTGGTTGCGATCCATGGTTGGAATAATTAAAGTCGTTCAGCTAGAAACTGCAAAAAATAAAAATGTCTTTTTATGTCATTTAAATTGGATGCAAAAAATATAAAATGGTTGTACTATTTTGTATTTTTTGCATTTAATTTAAGTAAAGCAAAATGTCATTATTCTTGTAGTGAGCTGAAAGATTAATAATAAAGCTTGAGAATTTCTTGTTATTTGCTTTTTGTACTTTTCAGAGAGGAAATCCAAAGGATTAAGGCTGGTAATCCTGATATCAGCCACAGGGAAGCTTTTAGCACAGCAGCAAAAAATGTGAGTTTTTGTTGTAATTATGGAAAAAAATTGGATAGACTCTAATTAATTAATACACTGCATACATGCATGACAAATGAAAACAGTAGTAGCTAGTCTGTAGTTCCATTCATCTTTTCTAGTTTTTCTGTATTTTTTTTTTTTTAGCTTAATTTCCATTTTCTATGAATACAGTTCAGTCAGTCCTCAAAACTTTAGATAGATCCATACAGTTAGCATTTTCAACAAGAATAATATTACATATAGTCATAAAGTATATAAATATCATGCAGTCATTTTAAAAAAATGTAAAGTCCATTATTATTAAAAAATTATTATTTTTTTCATGTGGGTCTTGTATTTATTTATTTATTTTAAAGTAATTATGCGGTATTTACACACTCATATACAACTGCAATTATTATTTCTCTTTAAACAATAGGCCGTCACCTCTCTCAACCTACTTGGCCTCACGTTATTCTTGCAAGTTTATTATTTCTCTTTAAGCTGAGCCATTGATTCTACTAATTGAAGTAGTTGTCTGCAGCTTCCGTTCTTACCATTACTTTTATTTTTATCTCTATTTCTTCATGCTTACTGTTCATATGTTAGCTCTTAATTATATAGTATGTCCAAGTGATCGTGCTCGTCAAAAGGCATAACTCAGACTTTTTTACTTCTTAAATTCATTAACATTTCTTAAATACATTGGTTACAAAATTAAATTAAAAGGTAAAAGTTGAAAAAGGAAAAAACAAAACATAGCAGAAAGGAATGACATATCAGAAAGGAAACGCAGAAAGGAAAAGCATATTCCCAAGTATGTTTTAATGATTGTGAATGACAATATATGTAAAACAAAACACTCTAGGGATCATACTAAAATTTCAATATTTTTGCGGGTGCTACATATATATTATTTGTGGATTATGGTTATAAGTTGTGTGGATCGATTTGGTACTTTAGGTAGCCCTAGTAATTCAAATTTCTTTTCATAAGGTATAAATTGTATTAATATACAAGAAAATGGTAGATATACAAAGAGAATTACAAAGAGGAACCCTATAAACAGTTTACTTTGATACATGATCAAATATAGTTTAGTATAAAGAGTTTTACAATTTTCTGATCTATGACATCTTTGTGAAGTAGTATTTGTCATTATATTTGTGAGCCAATTATTTCTCTTGATAGAAATTTCATATCAACAGGACAATTATCAGTGAAAATCAAGACGGATCTCTAAATTCCAAACTATATATGGATCAGTTTCAGTTATTTTAATGGAATTGATTTTGTTTATCAAGATTTTATGACTTTCAAGTTCAAAATGAGTATGTCAAATATGATGAGTACTAATATACCAAGATAAATATAAACTTGAAAGTGACAATAAAATTATATCTAGTATTGTGTTTAAAAATTTCTAGCATTTTGTTTTAAAATAATGGTTGGAAATGATGGATGTAAGCCGGCTTTTATCAGTACTGGAGTTATTATAAAGAAAAAAGATATTGCAGTCGTGAGTGCGTAAGCAAGACATACATACAAAAAAATTATTTAATAAAGGAATAGATAGGTGCATGTAGCCTTAAGTTTGAATTTTCTTACTTAATTAGCGAATAAGCAAACTTCCAAAACCTCCAAAAAAAAAAAAAAAAGTCGCATATTAAATTTTTGCATAGTACTATTGTTAGTATGATGTTACTAATTACAAGCATATTTAATGTCCTTTGGATGGGCATCTTTTAAAATACTTAGATCGGATAACCCCATGACTTGCAGTTCGTTTAACCTAAATGCTTTGATCATTACCTCGAATAAGTTAGAAACTGAAATGTATTATTGGCAATTTCGTATGGTTCCTACTTTATAAAGGAGACACAGACTCTTTTCTTTTTTCCTTCCTCCCCTATTCATAATGATAGCAATTCAGAAAAAACTTACCACTTCTGCGAAATGCTTCTTGATCACAAAATAGCATACGTGGTCCCAACTCCCATCCCTAGGTCTGAGCCCGAGAGTTCAGGTCATTTGAGGAGTTAGAAGGAGATAAGGGCCGGCGAGGATATTAAGGGTATAATTTGATGTAATTAATGCATGTGCAGTTCTGTTGATAGAGATTTCTCTAATATTAGGCGTCATTCGTCTAACTCAGGGAATCCTACACACAATAACTTGATTTTTTATTTTTTTCTGGGTAGTACTCAAAGTACTTATCAGAACTCGTGAAAGATTTTATTGAAAGGATTTATCATCCTATAATGATTAGATTGGGTGGATGTGAAGTACTCATAAAGTTTTGTTGACTCGGATTCTATCTAAATCAACTAACAAGAAGGGCTCTAATTATCTTCATTGTACCTTGGATCGAGGGTTGCTTTTATTTTATATATGTATGAATGCCCTCTCATGATTTCATAAACACTGTAACAACTTAAAGGCGTATCTCTGCCAGGGATTTTTCAGGAATAATTCCCAGCAGTTAACAGTACACAACAGAGGTAGCACTGACAATCTCTGAGAATGGTATTTCTGATTCATAAAGAGACTATAACATCTAAAATAAAGAATCGATATTGCGAGTACTGCTTCAACCATGATCTTTGCTCTAAATTGTTCACAAGTGCCGCTTCTTTCATGTAGTAAGATCCCAAGAAAGTAACAGTTATCAGGTCGTTTAATGATTATGATTGCATCTTTTTCGTAAATTTCACGTCTACTTGATCGTTAATTTTTGCATATGATCTTATTCTAGTTTGTACTGTTGCTATTATTTATACTTCTCGTTGATGGTCTTCTTATTTTAATTTGATGGCGATTCTTTACTTTCCCATGATGCTGTTATATATGGTGGAAATATAAGAACTTTCCGATGATATTGCAGTTATATGTTGGGGGAATATTATAAAAACTTTGCTTTTTTCTATTTTAAAATCCTTTTCTTTTTCAGTGGGCACATTTCCCTCACATTCATTATGGACTAAAGTTGGATGGTAACAAGCAAGCAAAGTTGGACCAGACACTTGCGGGATCAGAGGCAAACGTCTAATGGATTCTGATCACAAAAAGAGAAAAGCGTACCCCTGTGATTAGCGCAGCAGCTAGTTTTCCTATATGCAAGTACTGAAAATATGAGAGGCTTGTGAATTTCTCTTTTACCTGATCGAACAGCAGGAAGAGTCTCTTTAGAAGCTCCCCCGTGTTAATTACGTGTGCTTACCTTTTCTAAATGTTCATTAAGCAGTCTCCCTCGCTGCTATATATTCTTGTTATTGCATTTGTTATCTTGAAGTAAACATCGCATATATAGTATTATCGAATAATGAGCGATTGTTTGGTTGACGACATAGTTATCTCTCTGATCTGTTCTATATCTTGTAATTTGCTGGTTACAGTCATGGTCCTCTGGATCTCACAATATCCTAGTTACGTGGTCCTCAGAGAGAGAGAGAGAGAGAGATCAGTTGTAACGTATAAATAGAAGTTTATACATGATCTTTGTTATTTATAAGATCCACACACCACATTTTATTTTATTATTTTTTAAATTTTTTTTAATTTTATTCTTCTTAAAATAACTGAATTATTCAACTTATTGTCTATATACTACATATTTAATGAGAGAAAAAATTAATTAATTAATTAAAAAGAATAATACTTAGTATATGAGTCTTTTCAAAAGAATTTTTCTCTTATATATAACGGATAATGGATACAAGTTCTTTGGTTTACCTGTCACGTTCCGAGCTGGTTCAGACAATATTATCATAATATTATTATTATCACTACTCTCTTGGGTCATAAGTACCACATGTGAATGAAGTTCCACGTACACCAAATTTTATGGCACCGAAAGGCATGCTGAGCAATAGACGACAAGGCCTAGGGAAAAATTATAGCCAGCCAAATTATAATAATTAAAATATATTAATTAAAATATTCCTTCGTAAAACATCACAGCTTTTGTTGACTGCGGATACCTTATCAAGTCGCTGCTTTTTGAAAAGATCAAAACCTATGTGGTTCTAGTCATGTACAGAAACAACAACAGCTAGCAAGGTACATGCGTCGTTAATCATAAAAAGGTCTTATATATATAGTCAGTTGTTACGTATGTACGTCGCACTTAATCAATTAGTAGAGGAAAACCACTTCTGGAAACAGGATCCTTCCATGAAAATATGTGTACTTTGTTTCGAGTTTAATCCGTCACACGTGTAAAACTAATTTTCTTGATAACCTAAGGGACTTTATACCCTAACAAAACTGTCTAAGTTGTGGTGGTTCAATTGAGTTTTATTGGAGATCTTTAAGTCTACTATGATCACCTAATAAACACTTGTGTGATGTAGGATTTTGTACCCATGCAATAATGTTTTAAATCTCCACCTAACTCGATGTAGGAATTAATGATTTACTGCAAAACTTTTTACATGCAACCTAGGATAACGTTGTTGTGAAAACCATGACAATTAAAGCGAAGTAAACACAAGTAAATCAATCACACGATATAAAATTAATGTGGTTTACCAATTTCCTTATGTCCACAAAACTGTAAATGATTTTATTATATTGAAAAATAAAAAAATACTTTTTGGGACGAAATAAATACTATTCACACTGTTATGTCTACCATATATAATATTCATAATAAGTATATTTATAGTGTCATATATACGATGGAAACCATAACTTCACTTTTTAGTATTATTCGCTCGAGCGTAGTGTCAAGCAAAACTCGAGCAAACTCTCTGTTCAATGTTTGCTTGAGCGACCTGTCAAGTCAATCTCGAGCGCTTCCTGAGTTAAAACAGTGTCCGAGCCTCATTGAAAATCTGCCAAAAAACTATAATGCATCCTTACCAAAGTCATTAAATCAGGCCAAGACACCAACAAACCAAGCTCTACAAACTCAACTAGTGTAATTACTAGGTTGGTTTACCCTTCACTATCATCAGGAGCACATGGCTTATATCTCTGCATTATATCCCAAATGTTCTGGACCAAATACCTGATGAACAAAATTAACAGCTCACGTCTATCATATCTCCAAAACTACTAGTTCAAGTTCCAATCGGAATTTCCATGAATTAAACTATGAATTTGATATCATCAAAATGCAGGTACTGAACTTCAACCCTAGTCTTGTTCTCACTATCTAAGGGGTTAAATGTTTTTCCAAAAAAGAAAAACTTTTATTTTGTCTTTTTTTTTTCACCTTATGTGGCCACCAGCTAGCCATCATGATTCAGATGATCATCATAGTTTTTCATTCTAATAATATAACACAACTTTAAATCTAAGAAACAGCTCATATAGGCCCTTTAGCTCATGTGTTTGTGGTTAATTATAGTTTGTTCTCATCAGTCCAAAATCATATCGGATCATGTATATATCAATTCAATTAATTCCATCAAACACCAAATTAAATAAGAGTTCTTTGAAATAGAAAAAGATTAATCAAGTTGACTTAAAATCTTTCCATCCCTCAAACTTTAGATTTGTAGGATCTGTCAAATACGCTTTAACCGGATTGTTTTTAACATTTTAGTTTACCCTTAAACGACTGCATATAGCTCCTGTCATGCTGACGCGTTGAAACCTGCTTACATACTGTGAAGGACGGTTACGTGACCATCTTCCACCGTGTAATTAAGCACCGCTTACACACTGCATATAGCTCCTGTCATGTCCAGTCGTTTCTTTAGAGATCCCAGCGTGTAAAGTGGACTCTCTTTTTTGTTTTATGTTTTTATTTTAAATACGAAAAGTGGACTTTGATATCTGCAATTTCTATCGAAATATTATTAGCCAGTTACATCGGGAGGTCGAATCCACAAGTATAGTAAAATGGCATGGAAATGATGTCCAGTGATAAAAAGTTAATAGGGTTACATCGGTTTGTTTTCTGGGAAAGGGTTAACAGTACAGAATCTGAAACGTCAAATCATGTTGTTTGGTTGTTTGGACGTATCCGTTGCGCTTTGCGAGTGGGTCTTGTCTAAAAATTGATGGATCATTTAACTTTCTGGCTTTTTTATAAAAACAACAAATGTCTTGAATCGCATTGTCACGTCACAATATATATTTTTATATGGAAACAGTACTGTAAAAAATTAAAGCTATTATCATTTAATTTTAAAAAAATCTAATTATAATCATAAATATATATTAATATATTCATCAATATAATATAATTAATTAAAAAATAAATTTTATTAAAAATAATATTAATATAAATTTTAAATATGAAAAAATTAAAATTAATACACAGATTAATATACGACTTTATTTATATATAATAAAACTCTTTAATTTTTTATAAAAATAATTTTTAAATCATTTTTATAAAAAATTAAATAATAATAACTGTCTAAACCTTTTTTTTTTTTTTTTTTTTTTTTTTTTTTTTTTTTTAATAATGAAGAGGCAGAGGCGCTGGCATATTAGAACCAGACACCGCTGGCAGCAAACGACAGAGAAGGTCAGCCAGGTGATTTAACCTTTTTCTTTTCCTTGTTGCGGCCTAACATCAACGGACACTGGCTTGAAATACTTTCCATTGATTCCCCACCCCGTGCGTGTAAGAATATATCGAAAATGTCTTACTGTTGAATTGATAACGTACCCTACCCCACTGCTGATTAGTGGCTCGCATTATTAGACACCATGCACATCGGCCTTCTCCAACTATGAGAAAAGGAGGCACACAATTTATTTGAAATTTATGCTTCATGACGTACAAATGCCATCTTTTTTTAAAAAGTTATGTTAACGAATTAGTAGTTGTGTAAATGAGTGTGTATATATATGTTGTAAAATTTATTGCAGTTATAACAAAATTAAATGTTAATATTTTATTATACTTGTTAATGTAGAAACTTTTTGCATTTTCGATGTCAACAATGTTTTAATAATCAAGTTTGCAAAATAAATTTTTACAAAATGGATATTGGGAGAAATTATAGTCTCGATATCTATGTTAAATCTTGATTATCCATTGATGTGATAATTTTTTAGATCAGATAGTCATTAGTTGGTCAGATAATATATTATAATGTGATGATAATGGAGATGTGTTTCCATACATATGAGAAAATAAATAAGACGCGATCTCGATTTCAATTACAGGGACATGGAAGTATTCCACTATGAAGATGTGTACATGTTAAGCTAGCTCTGTCTGCTATAAGGTAAAATGGGGGGAGGCCAGGGAAGTATATATGTTAGGAAAAAGCCGGCCCTTAGCCATTTTGCAGGGAGTTGCTAAAGTGTTCCCACATTCAAGTTATGTTCCCCACATTTTATTTCCCGGTTCTTATAGACGTTGAAGTGTTGCTCAAAATTGTGGTCTTTGCCTTCCACTATTATACACCTTTCTGGCTACTAATAGTCCTATTACGAATAGTCATGGCTTCATTTCATTATTAGTGTACAGTCTAATATCTATCGTACCCTATTAGCTGGTGGATGTTCTTTATTGAGGTTGTCTAGTCTATCGAATTGGGATTGTGGAAACCCTAGCAAGAGTGTTTCGAGTTGAGCAAAGAAGCAAAGAAGCAATGTAAGTATTGGTGCAACCCACTTGTGACGAGTCTAGCAAGAGCCTAACATTCAAGATATGCTTGAGAGAATGAGATCTAGTTTTAATCAACGTGATACAAGTCATGGAAGACATGACTTAGGATTTATTATTTCGGCCTATTATTATGTTTATGTGATTGAAGACCTTGGACTTGTTTAATTTATTTAAAGGACTTATTTTATTAGTTATGGGAATTATTCTAGAATAATTAGGCTTGGCGATATCCAATCCACACAAATGTTTTATGTTTTATGAACTAAGATTACAAGAGAAGTTTCTAAAGGTAGTTTAGGGCTTGCTTTAATTTTCAGCTAGAGTTTATTTTGGGAAAGCTTGGTATTTCGCCCAATGGCATTTTGGGAAAGAATTTTATGTTAGCCTAGGCTTTTTGGGGGATTGGGTATTTAAGGTAGTGTAGCCTCACTAATCAAAAGAGTTTATGAAATTTGATGAATTTTATTTATGATGAGTTGAATTTATATTCTCTTATTTTTAAATGAACTTTTGAACTTATAAAAGGTAAATCACAACTTTTGTAGCGTTCCTCCTTGCAATATTAGTTTTTGAGACAAGTTCTTGAAACGAGTTCCTCAATGGATTTATGTTTTTCCATTGACTTGATTTTGGCTTTCTTGAGTGAGTTTACAAGTTGACTGTGGGTTCAAGGGAATTCCATTCCTGCATGATCATATCATCTGGTATTCAGAGCTCGGTTTTCAATCAGGTATAATTCTATCTTTTAATTCTTGTATATTTAATTCTAGAGCTTCATTGCTCTAGAGTTGAAAAAAAAAAAGGGGCTTGCCAAAATTCCTTACGGTTTTTGTGTTGGTTGCCAATTTGTGTTTATTGTTAGGGTTTTATCAATTGTTTGTGTATTCTCTTGATTGTGATAAAATCAGTTAGCAAAAAGAAAAAAAAAAAGAAAAGAAAAATTTGGGAAAAAAAAAGGAAGGAAAGAAAAGAAAATGTATCATATTCAAATGTTGCTACATAGTTACAACAAATGAAAATGAAAGAAATTTGTTGATTGAGCACTATATTCAAAATGGCTGAATACATCATTCTAGTTAGTATCTTGTCTCATAATTGCTCTTTTCCTCATATGAATTCCTTGAATCTTGTGTTATTGTGAAGCCCCCAAATCCCCACATACAGACACGGGGTAATCGAGACGTCCAGATGATGACAACACTGGTCACCATCCTATTGACGAGTGCCAAGTGTGTATATAAGCAACACATGTGCATAAAAAAACACGCAGCGGATAGCAAAGTCATAAACTAAGTACCAGAATTTTTCTTAATTTAATACAAAACTGTTCAAGACATATATAATAAAACATTACAAACTACAAATATTGTTCAAACCAACAACAAAGCTTAAACTTCAACTCAATACTCCGGCAGAGCCGCATCCTCAGGCTCAGCCTCCTCCTCTTCCTCAATCTCTGCATCAAAATCTACGGTACCAAAAATGGTGCTGCAGGTAAGTAAGATCCAAACGCCATTAGATAAAAGCATATTAAAACTCAAACAATATGCATGATAGAATGCCAATGCACATAACCCGTAAAACCATATTTTTCCACACATGCCAAAAATCCCATTTGGCCCAAAAACATATTACTTTCCAAATCTCGCCAAAAGTCTTATTTGGCCTAAATCCAACTCATAATAATATCCAATTTATCCGAATGCACTATGACCTCGCAAACGTTAAAAACATAAAACGACTAAAATAAATTAAACACTACATCAAATAAAATAAAACCAATTTAAAATACAATAATTTAAAATAAAAGAACCAATATATTAATTAAATTAAAAACACTCATTCAGTTAAAATACACGTAAAAACAGGTCATCACATCCTCCCCTCCTTAAAAACAAATTTCGTACTCGAAATTTGCAAGATCAAACACCAACTTGAAGTAAGCCACATATTTCCACTGAGATCAAGATTAAAAAATGTACTGTAATTCACTCAAACAAGTAGGGGTACTGCTCCCTCATGTCAGCTACTCTCTCCCAAGAGAAATCTTGAGCTAACGGATCCCCCCATGCCACCTTTACCAGAGGTATCGTCTTGGATCTCAACTGTTGCTCTTTCTAATCCATGATCTGTGACAGAACAACCTCATAAGTAAGGTCCAGTTGCAACTAAATACGCTCTGGGTCGACAAAGCGCGGCTCTTGTTGTCCAAAACTCTTCTTCAAGGATAATACATGGAAGACATCATGAATATCCTCAAAATATTCTGGCAAAGCAACTCTATAAGCGACGGACCCTACCTTCTCCAAAATCTGAAAAGGGCCAATATACCTCAGATTCAGTTTCCTCTTCTTACCAAAATGCTTAACTCCTTTCATGGGAGAGACTTTGAGATAAACTCAATCACCTTCTTCAAAAGATAACTCTCTCCTCCTGGTATCAGCGTAGCTTTTCTGACGACTCTGAGTTGTCGCCATTTTATCCCTGATGATCCGAACTTGGCTTTGCATCTCTTGAATTATTTCGGGCCTAATTATCTTACTCTCCCCGACTTCATCC
This sequence comes from Carya illinoinensis, assembly GCF_018687715.1. Lineage (NCBI taxonomy): Eukaryota > Viridiplantae > Streptophyta > Magnoliopsida > Fagales > Juglandaceae > Carya > Carya illinoinensis. The sequence goes on from NC_056765.1 coordinate 20,628,468, forward strand.
CAACACAAAGGCGATCTGCACTTCCTCCCATAAAGAGCTTCATAAGGAGCCATCTGAATGGTTGCATGGAAGCTATTATTATACGCAAATTTTATGAGCGGCAAGTGATTTTTCCAACTCTCTTAAAATTCCATGACACATGCTCGCAACATATCTTCAAGGGTCTGAATGGTGCCCTCTGATTGGCCATCTGTCTGCGGGTGATACGCAGTACTGAACTTCAACTTAGTACCCAATGCTGCCTGCAAACTTTTCCAAAACTGAGACGTGAACCTTGGGTCCCTATCCAACACAATACTCTTCAGTATGCCGTACAACCGCACTATCTCTTTCACGTACAAGCGAGTCAACTTACCCAAGGAATCAGTGTTATTAACAGGCAAGAAATGAGCAATCTTTGTTAACCGGTTAACAATCACCCAAACCAAATTTTTCTCACTAGGAGTCCTCGGCAAGCCCACTACAAAGTCCATCGTGATGTCATTCCACTTCCACTCAAGAATAAGGAGGGGTTGGAGCATACCGGCGGGTCTTTGATGCTCGGCCTTGACTTGACGGCATGTGTGGCATTTCTCAACATAAAAGGCAATATCCCTCTTCATTCCATCCCACCAATAATTTTTCTTCAAGTCCCGGTATATCTTCGTACTGCCAGGATGAACTGAATAAGGGGCCGCATGAGCTTCTGCCATGATCTGCTTCTTGAATTCTGAATCTTTGGGGACCACCCTATGATTTCAAAACTAAAGTATTCCATTCTTATCCATACTATAGTGCAATGGCCCTCGAGATTTTCTGACTCTTTTTCTGATATCCAACAGCTTCGGATCCTTCCTTCGAAGAGTCTTCAATTCTTCAAATCAGCCACTCGAATATCAAGAATTGAAGATAAAACTTCCTCTTGTTGTAAGCTTTCAATAAGGAACCTTCTCATCCTGCAAAGCAAAGAATCCAATCTTGACGACTCGGCCTCATCTTTCAAGTGCGATTTTTGACTCAAAGCATCAGCAACTAAATTTGCCTTCCCCGGATAATACTTGATTTTACACTGGTAGTCACTGATTAGCTTTAGCCATCGCCTTTGCCTCATGTTCAGATTCTTTTGGGAAAACAAGTGCTTCAAGCTCTTGTGATCGGTGTATACCTCACAAACTTTCCCATACAAAAAGTGTCGCCAGATCTTAAGGGCAAATACAATCGCACCCAATTCCAAATCGTGCGTCGGATAATTCTTCTCATGATCATTTAGCTGACGGGATGCATAAGGACACAACCCAATCCAAATTTAGATGCATCACTGAAGACTATAAATGGCTTATGCGATTCTAGAAGTGCCAACACTGGAGCAGCCGTCAACCTGTTCTTCAATTTTTTGAAGCTTCTCTCACACTTGTCTGATCAAATAAATTCTGCATTCTTTCTAGTCAAAGCTATGAGAGGTCCGAATAGGCGAGAAAATCCCTCCACAAATCTTCGGTAATACCCGGCAAGTCCTAAGACACTCCGAATCTCACACACTCGCTGCCACGACAAAATGGCTTCCACCTTACTAGGATCAATAGCCACTGTCTTAGAAAATCACATGCCCAAGAAATCTGACTTCCTCCAACTAGAATTCACACTTGCTGAGCTTGGCATACAACTGGTGTTCTCTTAATTTTCCAAGAACTAGACGAAGATGATAAACATGCTCTTCAACATCTTGGGGAATAAATTAAAATATCATCAATCAATACTACCACAAATGAATCTAAATAAGGTCGAAATACCCGATTCATTAAATCCATGAAAGCAGCAGGGGCATTGGCTAACCCAAACGGCATCACCTTAAATTCATAATGCCCATATATCGACCTAAAAGCAGTTTTGGGCACATCCTTGTCTCTTATCCTCCTCAACTGGTAGTATCCTGACCTCAGATCAATCTTCAAGAACATAGCTGCTCCTTGAAACTGATCAAATAAATCATCAATCCGTGGGAGAGGATATTTATTCTTGATAGTCACCTTATTTAATTCCCGATAATCAACGCACATAAGGAGGGTTCTATCTTTCTTTTTAACAAACAGCACCGATGCACCCCACGGCGAAGTACTTGGTTGAATGAACTCCTTATCTACCAGCTCTTGCAACTGAGTCTTCAACTCTTTTAATTCAGCCGGTGCCATGCGGTAAGGAGCTATATGTACAGGAGCCCATTTCAAGAACAGGGGGTAGCCCAGGCAAGTCATCCACAAACACGTCGGGAAATTCTTCCACAACTAGAATATCTACCAACTTCTTCTTCTCAGACGGCGTAGACACCATCTGGACTAAGAAGGCATCCGCTCCCCATACAATCTCTCTTCTTGCTTAAATTGCCAATATAATTATCGGCTTTTCTTTTAGCTTACTCCCCGCAAATTCCAGACAATCACCATCTGGAAGCTGAAAGCTAATTACCCGACTTCTGCAATTAATACTCGCAGAATATCAGTATAGCCAATCCATCCCAAGGATGATATCAAAACCCAACAGCTTAAACACAACCAAATCAGCATCCAAGAACCTTTCATCAAAATTTAAAGGGCAACCCAAAGCAACTTTAGAACACCATACCACTTCACCATTTGGTAGAGCCACTACCAATGACTTTGGCAAAGGTTCCGTAACCAAATTACACATTCGAGTAAAAGTGGAAGATACAAACGATTGTGATTCACCCGAATCAAACAAAGTGCAAGCATAGAATTCATATAAACAGACTCTCCCTGAACCAAACACATTAACCCATGTAATCCAAAAACTAGGAAGAAACCAAAGCACACCAAAAAAATCAAATGCAACATTAAATTAAATTAGATCCATACTTGTAATTACTCCAACATCATGGGTCGCTGGTGCCTCATTATCAACATCTCCGGGTGTAATAGCATAAACCCGAGCTTACACTGGTTGCCTTGGATTTGTTCTTCCACCGCGTCTACCTCCTTGGCTTCCTTGAACTCTAACGGGGCACTCACAAGCGAAATGCCCCACTTGGCCGCATCAGTAACAATGGGTTCCACCACTTAGCCGACACTCACCCTCATGAGCTCTATTACAAATTCTGCAAATTGGCACCCGTCCTCCCATACGTACACCTGAGGCCGCTTGTGGTCAGGTCCTGGTCTGCTGAACAAACTTCTGAGGCGAACCAGAACTACTTCCTTCACCAGAAAAACTCCGCCTCTTATGTCCTAGAGGGTAGCCAATACTCAAATTATTCTCTCGCTCCGCAAGAGTGGCCAAGTCCACTAAATCTTAAAAAGTGGATATCCGGTGGTAGACCACCATTCTGCGTATATCAAGACGTAGACCCTCCTGGAAACGCTCGGCCTGCATCTTCTCCGAGGCGATGAGGTGAGGAGCAAATCGCCCAAACTCTATAAATCTTCGGGCGTACTGTTCCACGGTCATACTCCCCTGGACCAAGCTTGAGAATTCTCTTGCTTTTTGCCGTCTCACAGAAGCGGGAAAGAATCGATCATTAAATTTTTTCTTGAAGCGTTGCCAGGTCACAGCGGCAAAAGACCCCAATTCTAACTCTAGCATCACTCTTTTTGTATCCCACCACTCAGAAGTGGTGCCTTTTAACAGTTAGCTAGCGTAGAGTACTTGTTGAGCCTTAGTACAACCACATACTTCAAAGGTTCTCTCTAAATCTCTGACCCACCTTCCAGCCCGTAGTGGATCCTCTTCTCTCGTGAAGGGTGGAGTTCTATGCGCCAGAAGCGCTCATAGGTGCATCCAGCTTGCACCACGCCACTAGGCCCTCCTGGGTATAGCCAAGGCCCGCCCTGTTGTGGCCAAAGCCCTCCTTGTTGTGGCCAAGACCCTCCTTGTTGTGGCCAAGGCTCTTCTTGTTGTGGCCAAGGACCTCTTTGTTGTGGTCTAAAATTCTGTTGCATGAACTCAGCATCTGTCGTATTGCTTGGGCTATGAAATCATCTCTCGGTGTATCGTCCCGAGGCCCTTGAGTAGATTTTCTTGGTCTCACCATCTTCCTGCCACAACACAACGTTTGACCCCCTTTAAGAAAACAAATAAAAACCAACAACATAAAACCAAAAACCAAAAACCAAAATCACATAACAAGAAACAAAAAGAAACCAGCATGCAATAACATAACTAAAGAAATAAAAAAAAGCAAACAAGCTCAAATAAATAAAACAAATAAAACATGTCAAATAGCAACTTTACTTAAAATAAATTTTTAAAACACAACTTTAAAAATATTCTGGTACTCCCTACGGGACATGTGGTTTTACCCAGAGCCAAATCGTTCTGATACCACCTGTAACACCCCCAAATCTCCACATACAGACACGGAGAAATCGAGATGTTCGGATGATGACAACACGGGTCATCACCCTATCGACGAGTGCCAATTGTGTGTATAAGCAACAAATGTGCACGAAGAAACACGCAGCGGATAGCAAAGTCATAAACTAAGTACCAGAATTTTTCTTAGCTTAATACAAAGCTGTTCAAAATATACATAATAAAATATTACAAACTACAAATATTGTTCAAACCAACAATAAAGCTTAAACTTCAACTCAATACTCCGGCGGAGCCGCATCCTCGGGCTCAGCCTCCTTCTCTTCCTCGATTTCTGCATCAAAATCTACGGTATCAAAAATGGTGTCGCAAGTAAGTAAGATCCAAATGATACTAGATAAAAGCATATTAAAGCTCAAACAATATGCATGATGGAATGCCAATGCACATAACCCGTAAAACCATATTTTTTCACGCACGCCCAAAATCCCATTTGGCCCAAAAACATATTACTTTCCAAATCTCACCAAAAGTCTCATTTGGCCCAAATCCAACACATAATAATATCCAATTTATCCGAATGCACTATGACCTCCCCTAGGGGTCATCCGCACACCCTAGCTCCTGTGCCACACCTAGGGTAACGACCACGTGTATGACACCTAAACGAGCGATGCCTAGTTTCGCGCCCCCACATTCGTAGCTAAGCATCCTCTAGCCCTCACCAGTGAAGGGCCACGGAGTCAGTGCAAGAGCGTTACCATCTCACCCGCTCTCGTTGTCACCCAGCGACAACTCAGGGGACGTCACTCAGTATATTATGCTTCCGAATGATTAAAGCAGCTCCACCGAGATAATACCCCATCCCGGCTTGGGGTCATGATACACACGCACCCGAAAATCCATTTATGCCAATAAAATGGGATTTTTCTCAATTAAATAAAATGCACGTGCATGCACCATGTAAATGAAATCTCAAGGCACAAAACACCCAACCAATCACAAATCAACAAACTAAGCAACTCCGTCCTCAATTCATCCGACCTCCGAACTCTTCGAATTTAGTCCGGAATCAACCAACCAACCAGATAATTTATTGTAAGAGTAAAATATATTTAAATCTAAAAGTAGAGTTTGGAAAATACTTATAGCGCTATACGGTATTTTTTGAAAACTCGCGACGTTGCAAACGGCGGAGAAAAAGGAACGTAACAGTGTATTTTACACTGTAGCCGTGGGTAGGAAATTACCCACTTTCGAACGGGGAAAAAGCAAGACACAAAATTGATAGGGAATGGTCTTGAGATGTTTATGAAGCTAAATGAAGTGAGCTTTGGCCGTAGGTGGTGGTGGAAATGGCGGTGGAAGCGCCAAAAGGGGTTGAATGGAGTTGAGCTTGTGGAAGCTGCTTCGGCAACAGATCGGGGCCGAAATTAGGTGGGTTAGGTTGGCAAGGGGTAGAGGAAGAATTTGTGAAGAGATGGTGGCCGGAGGTGGAGCGACGGCACCGGAATCGGCAAAAATCAGTGCGGAAAGAAAGGACTCTAGGTGGTGATTCGCGACTTGGATGGTGGTGATATTTTGTGGGAGTGATCACCGGCCAGAGGGGAAGATTTTGATGGGGGTGGTGTTGGCCACGCCGGCCGGACGGCAGTGGTCTGAGTGGAGAAGGCTGATGGCAACGGGAGGGAGAAAGGGGGCTGTTGCGTGCGGGGAGAGAGAGAGGAAGAAGAAAGAAAAAAAAGAAGAAAAAAGAAAGAAAAGCAAAATAAAAAGAAAATAAAAAAAGAAAAAAAGGAAAAAAGAAAAGATGAGGGAAAAGAAATGAGGTCCAGTCCTCACTCCGAAAATAAAAAAAAAATGATCCGCCGAAAATGACTTTAAAAACATAAAACAACTAAAATAAATTAAACACTACATCAAATAAAATAAAATCAATTTAAAATACAATAATTTAAAATAAAAGAACCAATATATTAATTAAATTAAAAGCACTCCTTCAGTGAAAATACACTTAAAAACGGGTCATCACAGTTATTTTATTCATTCATTATTTCTTATTCTTATTTTTTGGATCTAGTACTGGTTGGAATAATACAAGGTTGTATTGTATTGATTTAGTTTAACTAGTTCTTAAAGAACTTGAGTGGAAAACCTCTTGAGGTAAGAGGCAAGAGAGTGTGAGACAATTATCAAGAAAAGTCAATTTAAGAGTGAAATAAGAGTGGAGTGCTACTATTTGAGTGTAAACACGTAAGAGAGTGTGTGAGGTTTTAACTACTAACATTATTTTTATGCAGCACATTATGATGTCTCATAATAGCGACTCAATACCAAAAGGGTAGCAGACAATTCAATCTTTGGATTGCAGTCCATGCAACAAAAGTTTGAATGATTGAATTTGGTGTTGGAGGAAGTAAGGGAAAGGATGAATCAGTGAGGTGCAGTGATTAGAAATCTACAAGGTGGGAGAGATAGGAGGAGACGTAAGCCTAGTATTGAGAATGGTTATGAGTATGAAGAGTATGGTGAGTCTTTTGTTGTCAGGCATGCTCTTAATACACAAATTAAGATGGATGATACAGAGTAGTAGAGATAGAACATTTTTCATATAGATGCCACATCAATAACAAGGTATGTAGTATGATCATTGATGGGGGAAGTTATACTAATGTGGTTAACACTACTTTAGTTAAGAAATTGAATTCACCTAACTTGAAACTGATAGGCACCAAGATGGACCTAGTCTTAAAGATCTGTTGCAAGTTCCAGATGGACCAATTACAAGATCAATAGCAAAGAAAATCAAAGAGTCAATGCAATGATTGGTATAATCCACTTGGGATGAAGCTAGTAAGAGCCCAACATTCAAGATGGACTTGAAGAAAAGAGAGCAACAGAGCAACATGACTTGAAGGCTTTCAACTTAGTTAATTCATTTAAAGGGCTTATTTTATTAGTTTAGAATAATTAGATTCATTATGAGAATATCTTAAGGGCATGTTGGGAAATGTTGAAGTAGGGTTTCAAGGAATTACTGTAGTGCAGTACTGTTCCTAGTACTATTATAATAGTTTGCTAGAAATTTAATGGTAAAATTTTTATTGATTTTAGGAACCTCGTGAAGATCCCATAAGTTATTACAAATCAACCAATCGCATATGTTTTAGTCTCACCATATAGTTAGTGTTATTACTCACTATGGTGTCAGAAGTGTGATTTTAATTATTTGAGATAGTTAGAAGTGTCAGGATGCATTATGTTCTGTGCTATTAGACTCGGTGGATTGTTTAGGATTTTAAGGTACAATAACTCATTTTCATATTTTCGGATGAAATGCCTGTTAGAAACTGTGAATTTATTTTTAGGGATACTTTAGGGCTGAATTTTGATAAACTATTTTCACTATTGATTCATATGAATATTTAGGATTTTTCTGTACTAAGTTTATCATGCACTTTTTCGGAGTGAATAGCTATCTCGATAAGTGTACTAAGTGCAATATTTTCAAAATCACAATGTAAAATATCCAAATTAAGTTAGAGAAGGTTTATTTGGACACTTGGCAAGATCTTAGCCACATATGATGAATAGTATTAGACATTTGGACATTTGGTACCATGGGAAACATTTGATGGATTTGAAGGAATCAAGATGTGAGATCATGCCAACTAAAAAAAAACCCTATTCCACCCGACCCATCAAATTGTGCGAAACCAAAAAGGATTTACACCCTAATAAAACCCTATATGGTTAGAATCGAATTGAGAACCCAAAAGCATAGGTAAAACTGTAATCCTAAATGGTTTTATCCAAAATCCTAAAGTTGACCTCAAAATCGTAACTGAATCGGTTTCTAGCATTATGTTTAATCGCTTGATAAAATTACTTTTACATGCTATTAATCCTTCAAATTTATGTTAGAAAGTTATTATCTGATAAAGTATTAGAATTGCATAATTAAGTTGCTTAAATGAACGATTTATTTTATCAAATGAGAATTGAGCACTTAACTATGTATCAAATTCTAGTACTTGATGTTAAACTAATTGATGCTAATATTTTATACATAAAATTCTATAATTGTTGCAGGACATTTGTGAAAATAATAAAAGAGCAGAAAAGTGAAAACACATGCAGCAACTAGACCATTCAGACCAACATGCAGAAAAATACATGCAGAAAAACAGATGCAGAAAAACAGATGCAGAAAAAACAGATGCAGAAAAACAGATGCAGAAAAACAGATGCAGAAAAAACAGATGCAGAAAAAAACAGATGCAGAACCAACAAATGTAGACATGCAGAAAATTCAACCATGCAGCAGACTAACAAATGTAGACATGCAGAAAATTCAACCATGCAGCAGACCAACAAATGTAGACGTGCAGAAAAATGCAAACATACAGACCAAACTCACATGGACAGCACACCAATGCAGAAAAAATGTTGCTGGAAGGCAAGCTTTTCTTGCTTCTGCACATGGAAGAAAAATACACACATGCAGGAGCACATCACAAGGACGCTAGTGAGTGAAAAGAGGCTGGAAATTAATAAGCTGAAAGTCATACAAAGCTGCTGCCTCTCCACTGAAATTGACATTAAAGAAATAGGCTGCCTCTCCACCGAATTTGACATGGAAGTCATTAAAGGCTGCTGCCTTTCCACCTAATTGGACAATATTGGAGAAGGAAGACAGCTGGGTGGTTGAGACACATGGCTATAAAAAGACCTTAGAGAACAAAGAGAGGACACACGGTTCAGGAGCTAAACTTTGTTTTCTTTGTTTCTTTGTTTATTTATTCGGCTACAGCAGTAGCTAAACTTTGTTTTCATTGTTTCTTCCAGTTTATTTATTCGGCTACAACAGTAGCTTAGTTGGAGTTTTTTTTCTTCTTCCTTTCATTTCCTTTGGGCAGCGTTAAGTTTCATTTAATTTTCTTAAGTTTTATTCATTTAGTTAGTTTTGATTTGTTTTATCTCTTTGAGCTTTGACCGTTTGAATTGTTTTTTTTTATAGATCATCTATTTTGCATTTTAAAATTTATTCTATGTTAGTAATTTCTTTAATTTTTAATATGAGTTTACTTAGATTACTTTTTATTGCTAGAAATATTATGCGTAGCTAATTTCTTAAGCTTGGGTTGCGGAATGGGACGTGATTTGTTTTGGATTTTAGATCGATGCAATATTTTGTTGATAATGTTGATTTCACTAAGTTACTAGTTGGATTTAAATTGAAAATAGATTGAAGCTCTTGCTCTTGTTTTGTTGTTGACGTAAGGCACATCAAAAGCTTGAAAATTATCAAGGCTTCTTTCGTTTGTTTGTTATTGTGTATTCGGCTAGTAAAAATAGAAAATTCCTTAGGAAAATCTTGCAAAACTTGAGCTTAACCTTTTTATCTTCCGATTATCAATGCCTTGATTGGGTTGTTAATCGAGAAAATTATCTAGAATCCAAAATAAAGAGTCCCAAACCCAACCCAAGTGTTCGTTAATTTGTTTTTTTAGAAACTCTAATTTCAATTTCGATTATCTTTTTGCATTGTATTTTAATTTTATTTTCATCTGTCATACTCGATTCACTTGTTACTCACAAATCTCTTATACGCTTTGATAACCCTTTGTCCCTGTGGAATACGATCCTGGACTTATCCTTGATACAACTTGACACCTCTACACTTGGAAGCACATTCGAAACCGAGTCATTATCCAACCTTTTTAACCTTGTATATTTGATTGGACCAAGAGAAATTAGATTTGGGCTTGATAGCAACTCAAACCCTCTTAACACCCCAAATTGAGGCCCTTTCGGTTTAGGCTCATTAAGGCCCATGAAATTGGACACCTTAGCATTGATTTTGGCCAAGGAATTTCATCCTCCCCATGGTTGATTAGATGTCTTCAAGAGGGCCCAGAAGGTTCCATAAGGAAAAAATCAAAAAGCCACCTCACTTTTCCAAGTCTACACTCCACCTTTAGAAAATATCTTGCACTGATTTTTGTGTATTTTATTGGATAAGAAAGGCCAACACTCAAATCTCTCTTCAATCTCATCCTCTTCCATATCTTGTGCAAAAATATCTCCAACCCACTCCCTACGAATTTATCTTCCTTTATACTTTTCATTGAAAGAACACAAACACTCTCTCGGACAGCTTTTAGATGTTCTTTTGCATGCCCATTGCGAAGCTTTTGTAAATATTTCATCATAAAGTTTTCTTCATACAAGTTGTTCTTTTTTTAGTCTAGTTTATGTGGATATCTTATTTGTTCCATTTGAAGATCATCTAGGTAGTCAAATAGTGTTTAAACTCTAGAAAGGTCATTCTAGGCGATAAACTAGAGAGTATGTTATATTTTGGAGTTTTTGACCAAGCTAATGGATAGATCTTGGTCCAAAATTTTTCTGGAGTACTTTTAACATGTGTATATAACTATTGGTTGAGGTTTTTTTGCATGATTAAAGGTTTTGATGAAATATTTTCTTAAATCTAGAAACTTAGAAACTGGAAGAGGAAAAACAGTTTCTATTTTGCTAAAGTTTAAATCTTTGGTGATTTAAATCTATTCCAATAGCTTTAATAATTTTATTGGAGGATCCTAAGGTTCAGTTTGGTCCATCAAAATTTTCATCCCAAATTCAAAATTCTCATCTCATTATTACAACTTTTCCAAATCTCTATATAAAATATAAAATAATTCAACTTTTTCATAACTTTTTCAAATTCCAAAACAATAATATTATTAAAATATAATATTTTAATATTTTATCTTAAAAATCAAAATTCTCATCCTACTACCAAACCATACCTAAGCCTCTTATATACATTTTAGAATATTATTTTGAAGTTATTTGATATTAGTTTTAAAAATATGAAATTTTATGCAGAGAGACATTCAGATAGGCCAAAGTGTTGATGTTCTTGGCTAAATTTATGTTTTGGCTGATTTTTTAACCATGTGATCTTGAATTAAAAGCTTATATATGTTTTAGGACATATTTTTAAATTATGTGATGGTTTGGTTTGAAGATCATATCTTTATAAGTCATAGATGAAAATGTTGATCAAAACTAGTTAGAAACAAAAATCAATGGAAATAAATATGGGGATTTCAGCCCTACAGATTTCTTATAGTTGAGATTAGTTTTAAGTTTTCTAAATTTATATTTGAGTTTAGGATAAAATTTACATGAGGCATGTAAATTTTGGTGACTTTTGGAGTTAGCATGCAAAATTCTTAAGTTATGGGTAAAATTGTCATTTTTCCACATTTAGAGGGTAAAATGAAAATTTTACTCTAAGTTAGTATTTTTTCATGTTTCAAAATTGTTAGTGATTAAGTTTTAACTTTTAGAATCACTATTTACAGTTTCTCGTGATCGCGCTTGAGCTTTCATAAGAAATGCGGAGATTGAGGTAAGTTAGTTTTTTACTTACTAGCAGTTTACTATGTATGTGTGCTAAGTAAAGGAACTACAATGTATGTATTTGTGTTATCATATATGCCATGTCAAGTCATCACATATTTGCCTATTACACATAATTTATTCTGTGATGAGTTATTCATTTGTTACACAAGATATTCTGTTGTATATTACTATACATTGCAAGTACATCATATTATGTATGCCATTTATTACATGTATGTCATGTCATGTTAAGTATGTTGCCCGTTACATGTGATACCATGTTATGAAATATTGTCTGTTACAATTTATGTCATATTACAAAATATTTCTATATCAAGTTAGTTATGTCTAGGATACTCATGATGTAATCATTATGATTGTCCGAGCATCTCTATTTGTAATTCATGCGAGGTACTTTTGGCAAAATCATTTTGATTGACAAAATTCAGTTCAAGTTTAGTTATGTGGATACTCATGGCGTAATCATTCTGATTGTTAGGATATCTTATTTGAAATACATGTGATGGAATGAGTATTACTAGGTACTACTAGTGTAATCATTCTAATTGTTAGGATACGTGATTTAAAATACTCATAATGGAATCATTCTGATTGTCTGAATATTTTTGATGGAATATCTTGGGCAGAATAATTTTGATTGTTCACAATTCCTGACAGAACGACAGATAGAATCATTTTGATTGTCAGAATTCAAGTCTAAGTTCGTGTTAAGTAAAGAAAGATCAAGTTATGTTCAAGTCACATTATGTTACGTCAGGGCTTCTGTCCTTTCGTATTCCAGTCACATTTTATCTTGAGTATAGTGTGTCTATTTCAAGAACAGTTAAGTCAAATTTTTCGTGTCAATCATGACCCTAAGTGCTAGGATGGGATAATATCCTAGTGAAACTCATTTGTTCAAGATGGAGTTTTTAAATAGGTGTGAAATTCCTTGCATTGATAAAATACTGTCAACGGGTAGCGGGCAGGGACCTAACTAGTTGGTCACTAGAGTGCGCCAGGCACTAATGCTGATGGAGCCACATTCAGTTTCAAGGGATCCACAACAACTGTGGCACACGAAGTATGGGGTCACAATAATTGTGACGGATACACTACGTGATACACAACAATTGTGACATGTAGAATACATTGGGCCAAAACTGGTTCAGATACCTATGTTATGATGCGGTAATTGGCAGGGACACATGACTCTAGGGGACCTATGTAGCACCCAAGAAGTTGAGTTTAAGCAGTTAAAAAATAAATTTTAGATCAAGTTCAAGTTAAGTCAAGTTTCAGAGCAAGTTCATGTTAAGTCAAGTTTTAGAGCAAGTCCATGTTAGGTCAAATTTTAGAGCAAGTTCATGTTAAGTCAAGTTTTAGATCAAGTTCATGTCAAGTCAAGTTCAGTTCACATTTCAATTTTAGTTATGTCAGTTATGCTATGTTATATGTCAAGTTATGCTATGATTGCTTATGAATTTGTTTATGCATTCATGCTTTTACTGTCATGCATGCATCATTAGCCTATGTGGAGATTTTTTGTTAACTTGCTGAGGTTTGTAATCAAATCTCACTGTGGTAGTCCCAACTATCATCCGCCCTGAATGGTAGATCTTGTTACAGGACTTGAAGGAGAATCGGGAGCTGATCAACTAGACACAGTTGACTGAGCAACAGTGCAAAATTAATGTTAATATAGTAGTTAACTTAAATTACTATTTGTACTATGGAGTTGCATCTCCAGTACTCTTTTGGATCATAGCCATTTTGGACTAATGTTGTGATCTTAGTTGTTCAATGGGTCTTTAGGTATGAAGTATGTTTTAAGCATTTGGGATATTTTTAGTTTGGTGCATAGTATTGTTAAATGGGTCTTTATCCATTGTGAATGTTGCATAATGTTAGATGCATATTAGGAATATTTCATCTTATATGTTATGAACGGGGCAGGTAATCCTATGTTGCATGTCTCGATGCTGCAAATGTCCGTTTGATCCCAAGCAAAATTTAGGGGCATCACAACTATAGCATAGAACTTTTCACTTAAGGGTATTTTTGGAAAGGGGGCCTTATTTTTGGTCTAGGATTACTTTTGTTGGGGGAGTATTTAAACATCTTGTGGCTACCCACTTCAAACTAGACAATATTGAATTTTCATTATGAGTTGAGTTATCTCCTCTTGTTTTTCTTGAACTTTTGAACTTATTAAAGGTAAACCACAACCTTTGTGGCGTTCCTTCTTTGTAATTTGGGTTCTTGAGACAGGTTCTTCAATGGATCTAGATTTTAATATAATCCAGGTTCTTAAAACGAGTTCTCAACGTATCTAGATTCTCCATCCATTGACTTGATTTGGTTTTCTTGGGTGAGTTTTAAAATTGATTGTGGGTTCAAGAGATTCCAATTTTGTAGATTCACATCAGAAACACCCTAGATCATACAAGTTGCAATGGTTGAATAATTATAGGAAGGTTTGGGTAAATAAGCAAGTACTAATTTCTTTGACAATTGGTAAGTACAAGGATGAGGTGCTTTGTGATGTAGTGCCTATGCATGCTCGCTATATTTTGTTAGGGAGGCCATGGCAGTAAGATAAGAGGGTAAGCCATGATGGAGTCAATAACATATACAGTTTTGTAAAGGATGGCAAAACAATCAAACTTGCTCTTTTAACCACAAAACAAATCCATGAGAACTAACTGAAGTTGAAAAGTGAGGTTGATCAAAACAGAAAGAGTAAAAGTGAGGTTGATAAAAATGGAGCAAGCTTCAAATGGAGCAATTACAAGATCAAGAGCCAAGAAGAGCAAAGAAGCAATGCAAGGATTGGTGCAATTCACTTGGGATAAGTCCAGCAAGAGCCCAATATTCTAAATGGGCTTGAGAGAAGGAGATCCAGTTCTCATCCACTTGATACAAGCTATGGAAGAGTGGAACAGAAATTGGGCCTATTATTATGTTTATGTGATTGAAGGCCTTGAACTTGTTCATTTTCTTAAAAATGCTTATTTTATTAGTTTAGAATAATTAGGTTTATTATGAGAAGGACTTAAGGGTATCTTGGGAAAGTAATTATTTTATTGAACTAGGGTTTCAATAGGGTTACTATAGCCGAGTTATTGTAGTGCTGTACTGAAGCTACAACACTATTCACTTAGGACGTTTTTGGAAGATGGGGGCTTTATCTTACCTAGGGTTTGTGAGGTTTTAGTTTAAATACTCTTTATTGCCTCATTTTGAATAGAGATGAAAGTTTATAAAATTTGATGAATTTTTATTTATTGTAAGTTGAGTTTATCTTATCTTGTTCTTCATTGAACTTTTGAACTTATTAAAGGTAAATCACAATCTTTGTGGCGTTACTCTTTTGAAATCTGGGTTCTTAGACAGGTTCTTCAACAAGTCTAAATTTTAATATAATTTATGTTCTTGAAACGAGTTTCTCAACAGGTCTGGATTTTCCATCTATTGACTTGATTTTGGCTTTCTTGGGGTGAGTTTTCCAATTGATTGTGGGTTCAAGGAATTTCGATTCCGAGGGTTCATATTATTTGGTATTCAGAGCAAGGTTTCTAATCAGGTCTAAATCTATCTTTTATTTATTGCATCTTTAATTCTACGGCTTCATTGTTCTAGGGTTGCCCAAAAAAGGAAAAAAAAAAAAAGAAGAAGAAGAAGCAAAGGGGCTGCGAATTTCTCATTATTTTCTAGGGTTTGACTAAATTGCTTATCCTAGGGCTTGTATGGCCAAATTACATCATCTTGAGGCTGCCAAGATTATCTTGTTCATTAGGGTTTTTAACCTTTTGTGTTGGCCAAATTTCCATCTTATTAGGGTTGCCATGTTCTTCATCATCTTAGGGTTTCAATTATTCCCTTCAAATTCCTCTAAATTCTTGTGTGTTGAATTCAATTGTTTAATTTTCACAATTGAAACAATTGTTTGTGATTGGATTGGTGAGAAAAGAAAAGAAAAGAAAAGAAAAGAAAAGAAAAAGGGAAAGGAAAAGAAAAGGAAGGAAAAGAAAAAAAAAAAAAAAAAAAAAGGAAAGGAAAAGAAAGAGAAAAGAAAAGAAAATTTGAAAAACAAAAAATGATTGAGCCTTATCATCAAAGGGGGTGCATATATCATTATAGTTGATATCTTGTTTTGTAATTACTGTTTTCCTCGTATAATTTCTTTGATTCTCGTGTCATTTTATTCCTTCTATGTTTTCTCCTATTCTTTTTTCTTGGACCTAATTAATAATTGGAATAAAACAAGGTTGTATTGTCTTGAGAAGTAGAGAAAGAATATTTTTCAAACTAGATGTCATATTAGCAACAAGGTATGTAGTATGATCATTGATTGAGGGAGTTGTTCTAATGTAGCTAGCACTACTCTAGTTGAAAAATTGAATTTACTTACCTTGAAACACCCTAGACCATATAAATTGTAGTGGTTGAATGATTGTGGGGAGGTTATGGTGAATAAGCAAGTGATAGTTTCTTTTTCAATTGGGAAGTACAAGGATGAGGTGCTTTGTGATATAGTGCCAGGCATGATGGACATATTTTGTTGGGGAGGTCGTGGCAGTGTGATAGGAGAGTGATCTATGATGGATTAAGGAACATGTACTATTTTGAAAATGATGGAAAAACAATCAAACTTACTCTTTTAATTCCAACATAGGTCTATGAGGACCATCTGAAATTAAAAAGTAAGGTTAATAAAAAAAGAAAGAGTAAAAGTGAGGTTGATCAAAAAAGGAAGAAAAAAACTGAGATTGATCAAAAAAGAAAGAGTGAAAGTGAGGTTAATCAAAAAAGAAAGAGAGAAACTAAGATTGATCAAAAAAGAGAGAGTAAAAGTGAGGTTGAGCGAAAAAGAAAGAGTATGAGTGAGGTTGAGAAAGAAAGAAATTGTGAGACCGAAAATGAGACAGAAAAGAAATGAGGGTGAGGCTAAAATCTCAAGAAAAAAAGAGAGTGAAAAGAAAGAGGAGAGTGAAAAGAAAAGCGAGAGTGAAGAAAGTGAGCGAAAAACAAAGAGAGAAGTGAGTTTTTATGCTAAGGCAAATTGTAATACTAACGAACTTAACAAATCTTTGCCTAGTGTTGTTATCTTTTTGTTGTAGGGTTATGAGGCCGTGCTACCTAGCGATGTTCTTAGTGGATTGTCACTTATTAGAGGAATAAAGTATCAAATTGATTTTTTGCCAGGTGCGACAATCCCTATCCAACCTCTCTTTGAAGAACTAGGGTGCATGCGACAAGGTAAGTTGACTAGGGTGCATGCGAAGTAGAAGGAATGTATTGAGACTTTTCCTCATGCAATCAAGTATACACATGGTAAGGAAAATTTTGTGGTTGATGCATTAGCAAGAATGTATAACCTTATCTTTATTTTAGATGCAAAGTTATTGAGATTTGAATATGATAAGAAATTACATGTTAATGATGATGGCTTGGCTAGTGTGTATAGAGTACATGAGAAAGCATCGTTTGGCCAGTTCTATAGACTAGATTGGTGTTTGTTTAGAGAGAATAAACTTTGTGAGCCTACTAGTCATATATGTGTGAGTTGCTTGTGCATGGATGTGATTTGTTGGGACATTTTTGTGTAAAGAGGATTTTAGACGTGTTGCATGACATTGGTGGGAGTATTGTTTCCTATTCATTGAGTTTGCATATAGTTGGAGTGGTTACTTTGGTGTAAAGAATGATGGGCCCTAAGGTAGACCGAGCCTTAGAGATCATTTCTAAGTTTCAGATGAGATAATCGCAAGATCGAGAGCTAAAAAGAGCAAGGAAACAATGTAATGATTGGTACAATCCACTCGAAACGTGTCTAGCAAGAGCCCAACAATCAAGATAGGCTTGAAGGATGAAAATTCAGTTTTGATTCATTTGATATAAGCTATGGAAGAGGGCAACAACATGACTTAAAGGCTTTAGGTACTTGAAGTTTTCAACTTATTCAATTCATTTAAAGGGCTTATTCTTATTAGTTTAAAATAATTATGTTTATTATGTAAAGGACTTAAGTGCATGTTAGGAAAGTTATTATTTTGTTGAGCTATGGTTTTAAAAAGGTTACTGTAGCCAAGTTACTATAGTGTGGTACTATAGCCGTGACACTATTCACTCATGGGCATTTTTGGAAGATGGGGCTTTATTTTAACTAAGGTTTTGTGAAGTTTTAGTTTAAATACTCTCTTTCTTGTCTCATTTTGAGAGGATGTGAAAGTTTATGACATTTGATGAATTTTATTCATTGTGAGTTGAGTTTATCTTCTCTTGTTCTTGAATGAATTTTAAACTTATCAAAGGTAAATCGCAACCTTTGTGGCGTTCCTCCTTATAATCTTGGTTCGTGAGACAGGTTTTTCAACGGGTCTAGATTTTGATATAATCTAGATTCTTGAAATGGGTTTCTCAACGGGTCTAGGCTCTTCCATCTATTGACTTGATTTTGGCTTTCTTGGGTGAGTTTTCAAATTGATTGTGGGTTTATGGGATTCTAATTCCGCGGGTTCATATCATATAAATCTATGTTCTTGAAACGAGTTCATCAACAGGTCTAGGTTCTTCCATTGACTTGATTTTGGCTTTCTTAGGTAAGCTTTCAAATTAATTGTGGGTTCAAGGGATTCCAATTCTGTGGGTTCATATCATAGTGTGTATGGATTGTGTGAAAAGGCATCATTTGATAATTTTTATAGACTAGATGGGTACTTGTTTAAAGAGAATAGACTTTATGTACCTAATAGTTCTATGCGTGAGTTGCTAGTGCGTAAAACACATGGAGGTGGTTTGTTGGGTCATTGTGGTATGTGGAAGACTTTAAAGGTGTTGCATGAACATTTTTTGGAGTGTTGTTTGTCATTCATTGAGTTTTCATATAATCAGAGTATTCATTCTACTACTTTTTATTCTCATTTTGAAATTGTTTGTGGCTTTAATCTAGTTAGTCCTTTAGATTTGAAATTGTTATGCCATTCCTTGTTCAAATTGCCCAAAAGAATGAAAAGTTTGCTTTCCAAGCCAATACAGGGCGAAGGCATGTCATGTTTGAACCAGGAGATTTGGTTTGGGTTCACATGCACAAAGAAAGATTCCTAGCCCATAGAAGGACTAAATTACAGCCTTGAGAAGATAGAACTTTCCAAATCCTTGAACAAATTAATGATAATGCTTATAAAGTGGATCTTCCAAGTGAGTATAATGTTTCTACTACTTTCAATGTTGCTGATCTTTCTCTCTTTGATATAGGTGAAGATTCGAGGTCGAATCATTTTGAGGAAAGGGGGAATGGTGGGCCCCAAGATGGACCGAGTCTTAAAGATCCCTTGCAAGTTCTAGATGGACCAATCACAAGGTCAAGAGCTAGGAAGATCCAGGAAGCAATGCAAGGATTGGTATAATCTACTTGGGACGAAGCTAGCAAGACTCTAACATTCAAGATGAGCTTGAAAGAAGGAGAATTAGTTTTGATCCATGTGATACAAGCCATGGAAGGGTGCAACATGACTACATATTTCTTATTTGGGCCTATTGTTCTTGAATGCGCACCTTGCAAGGTTAGACAATTAATGAATATTTTTATAGTGAGTTGAGTTTTACTTCTCTTATTCTTAAATAAACTTTTGAACTTATCAAATGCACAAACCTTTGTGGCATTCACCCTTCAATTTAAAGTCTTGAAACAAGATTTCAACTGGTCTAAATCAATGGCATCTAGGTTCTTGAAACGGTATTTCAATAGGTCTAGATCTCCTTGACTTGATTATTAGCTTTCTTGGATTGATTTTCAAATTGATTGTGGGTTCAGGGGATTTGAATCCCACGGGTTCATATCAATTGAGGTTCTCCATTATTCACTAAAAGACCTAGCAAGAATCAATGGTACCAAGGGTGCCAATCGGCAACACCCAAGGTTTAAATCAGATTATGCATGCAATATTCACTAGGAAATGCACCATATGTCTAAACATTAAGTACCATAAGTCTATAAATCATAAATACATTCTCACAATATCCACAAGTCACTTCGTTCCTTAAATAACTATACTTATTATAACGGTTTGCCAGAAATTCAGTGGATGGATTTGGGGTTCTCGAGAAGATTTAATGAACGAGCGACCGATTAGGCTTTAGTTTGTCAGTATAGTCAGTTTCCTATCTACTATAGTGATAGATGTGCCTTTTTTTAATTATTTGAGGCATTTAGGAGTATGAGAAATGAATTGCACTATTAGTCTCAGATGATTTTGGGACTTAAGGTGCAATAATACATTTTTTGCTCTCCAGATGAAAGCTGTTCAGGAATAACTTTTCATTTATTTAGGCATTTAGGACTTGGTTTTTGCTAAAGAAATTGCACCACTAGACTTGTATGATTACTTATTTTTTTTTTTTTTGAAATAGACTTCATTCCATCCAATGAAACCAAAGTTACAACTGTGACTAATCAATACAGGAAAATCCAGATTACTAGCCAAACTGCTCAACTGTGAGGGACTCCTCCGCCCATAAATTTCTTTATGACGGACATTGTCTTAACTTCTATATACTCTCAATTGACAACAGTCAATTGAGAAAATGCTCTGTTAAAAAACAGAACTGAAACGACCTCTCTTCCGAAAAGAGAGGTACTAACACGCTCCACCCTCCCTAGGAGGAGGAGTACAAACACTCACCTTCCTGCAAAGGAGGAGTGAGACAGCCACCCACCTTCCTCCAAAAGAGGAGTGGGACTTCACTGCTATGGACCTCAAGTCCAATAGCCTATTTCTTATTATTATAAAATAAACCAAATAAAACACCTAATAACAAAATACATAACCCAGTCTAAAATAAAACATATGGGCCCAGTTTAAGCACATGGGCCCATTAGACAACTAAGCCCACGGACCATGTCTGATTGCAAGAGGGATCTAGGGTTTCATCGTAAACTTTGCCGCCGCCTCCCCTTCTTCAAACCGGCTCACCAGCTCATGGACACCGGCATCAGACGGTTTACTGGAGCTGCATTTCGGCAAGGGCACCGGCTTCAGCACATCCACGAGACAACCTTTTCCACACCTATCCAGGTCACCCCCCCGACCGAGATCCAATACCACCCAGCAAACGCATGTCGCCACCTATCCCTCACGCAGCCACCGTGGGGTTGCCGTGTGCTGGGCAGGCCAGCCACATCTACAACCAAAGCATTTTCAAGAAAACTACTCTGTTATATGCTCTGTTTTAAGCTCTGGAACCAGAGCGTTTTCAAGAAACCCGACCGGGAGCAACCGACCGAGAACCTCCGTCACTTTCTTTCTTTCTCCGTTGACTCCTCCGACCACTTCTCGTGCGTGGCCATCACTACTTTTCAACTCTTTCATCAGCCGGAAAAAGAGGGAGAGAGGGGAATGAGCCACCGGGAGTTTGGCCTATGCGCAGAGCCACCGTATCACCACAGTCCCTCACCAAGCAAACTTATTCTAAGAACCAGGAAACCAGAGAAAAACTAGCTAGCAAAACAGAAAGATAAAGCAGAAAAAAGAGAGGGGAGGAGGGGGGGGGAGGGGAGGAGGGAGCCGAGGCTCCCACCTCCCTGTTGGACGGCGCTTCTTTAGGAGGTTTTCTCAAGCCTCTAGAGAGAAGAAGCGGGAGATAGTCAGGGTTGGAAGTTGGTTTATTGGACTCAATCTGACTTGTATGATTACTTAGGGCTTTATGGTACAAAGTAAAATTTTGCAATTTTTTGGATGAATAGTAACACTTGAGATAGTGCAATGTGACGTCTAGTTCAAAAGATTTTTAAATCATGTGGATTGGCCAAAAAAGCCTTAGGGAGTATTTAGTGGACACTTAGTGCAATGAGAATTCATGAGATAGAAATGTGAATGAATGGAAAGCAAATCAAACCAACTGATCATGCTAGGGCTGAAAACTAATGCATCGGCATTGGTTTCAGTGCCAAAACCAAAACCCCACCGACGTGGGAGAGGGTTGCTTACAACTGACCGAAACCGATCGACTAGAGGAGAGAAAACCGATGCCATCGGTCTCAACTACGTCGGCACAGTGTTCGGTCTACTGTCAGTGTCTCTATGACTAAGGAGGCAAGCTTGGGCGTCATCTGCCATGAATCTAGAAGGCAGTTGTAGAGGAGAGAAAACAGGAAGAAGAAGAAGAGGATGGGGACGATGAAGAATCGCGTTTTGGAACGACGCCATTTCTTTATATTTTTTTCTATTTCCTGGATGTAAAACGACGTCGTTTCAATGTTTCATGAGTGAAATGACGTCGTTTCTATATGTATAAAAGAAAAAAAAATATAAGAACAGATCAGCCGGTTCAGCAGTTTTTTGCATAGGAGAATCGATACCAAACCGGCCGACATCGGTTTCTATATATTTGACTCGACTGCCGACTGGTTCTTCTCTGGTTTTGGCCTGTTCTGGCGTCTGGCGGCCGGTTTCCGTCAGTGAAGGTCAGTTTCTCGGTTTGGTGTACAGCCCTAGATCATGCTACCTAAGCCAAACACTTTTTCTTCCAACCAAATACTTTGTGACCAATGATTGAGTTGAAATATTGCATATTTCATACATTTAAAACCAATATTTTTTAATTATTTCATGACATTATTATTGATTTTAGATGAAAAAATAGTTAATAGGCATAAATCTGAGTTGTGATTTAAATGAATTAATATCATAATTTATGCTTAACTTTATAAACTGTGATTTAATTGGATAATATTTCCTCATATGCACAACACAACGGTGCTATTCTATACTTTATTTTCATTTACTTTTGAGGTTTTTTATTTTGTGTGATATTTACTTTTCTTTTTTTTTTTAGAATGCTTTTAAGTAAGAGCCGAGCCTCTTGCTTTTACTCTAAAATCTACGAGTTGACCATTGCATAGAAATTTTTAGGTTTGGAATTTTACCACCATGCCTCATTCGGATACAAGCTGCACACTGACAGACTTTTTCCTTTAGACTACACTTCAGCTTTTGAGAGGAGAAAGACATGGAATGTAGGACTCTAAAGAGGAAAATGAGAGTAGAATGCCTGGAGAGTAACTTTCTAGAGCTAGAACTGAGGAACACAAATGAAAAAGGAAAAAAGGGGATAGAGAGAAAGGCTGGAGGGCTTTCTTCCTTGCAGAGAGGTATGGAGCTATGGTAGGACTTTTGTTGTGAAGCTAGCTGGCTTTTCGAAGCGGAGAGAGACGGAGATGGGGCTGTGCTTTGCTTAGGAACTGAAAGGCAGGAACGGTGGGGATTTTTCTAGCACTTTACAGAAAGGGAGAGAGACTTTTTTGAGAGGCAAACGACATTTTGGGGAGTGATTTACAAAGAAATAGAAAAAGAAGGACTTAAGGGAGTTTAAGGAAGGGACTTACCGGAGGCTTGAAGAGAAAAAAGGGTGATTTACAGAGAGAGGGGGGGAACTGAGCGCTTTGGACAAGGAGTGAATCACTGAGCTACAGGGCAGCTTTGGAGGGACTTACAGGGGCTTGCCGAATTTCCTGGAGGGAGAAAGACATGAAACGGAAAGAGAGGGTGAGGTTTGGTTTTTGGTGAGAGAACTGGACTGGGTAGTTGGAAGCAGAGCTTTTCTTTCGTTTGAGCAAGGGACTTACAAAATTGAGAGAGGAAGAGCTTTTGACATTGAAGAGAATCAAAGAGAAGCTCTGGTTTTTCAACGAGTGGGATGCTGAAAGTACGGGAGCTACTTCTTGGATAGCAGGCAGAGCGACACTTTTTTTGAAGCACACGAAACAAAGAGAGATGAGAGCATGGGTGAGAGATCTTCTGGAGAGAACTGGAGGGCTGAAACTTTTGGAGAGAGAGATTGGGCTGGATAAAAAGGAACATGACACGAACGATGGAAATGAGAAAGGGAGAGCTCTGCTTTTTTGGAAAGGAAGTTATTAGACGGATCCTCGAAACCTTAGTCATTCTCTATATCATTTATTTTATTTTTTTAGTTTTATTCTGTTACTTTAAAAATCGTCATCTTAGTAATTCTCTTTTATTTGATTGCACGTTCCTTTTAGTAAGTTATTTTCATTATTTGAGTTTATTTTCCTTATCATATAAGTCAATCCCTGTGGATTTAACCATGTTAAGTACTATAACACCTATACACTTGCAGGTAAAATTGTCCTGAATTTTTAGTTCACTAGTTTGAGTCAAAGTTTAGGCGTAATAAGTTTTTGGCACCATTGCTAGATATTGCAACGTGTGATAATATTTTTTTAGAAAAGAAAAAAAAAATTAATAGTAATCTTTTACTAACTTTTTCTTATTTTTCCAGATACGATTTTTGTTATTTTGTTGGAAAATGGATTAAGTAGCATTGCTTTATTCATAACAATCTCGTTCCATTCTTTTTGATTTTCTTTGCTTGTTTTGCATTTAGTTTTTAGAATAGAAAACTTTAAATGGTGCATGCATTAATTAATTTTGAGACTTGTCTATATCCTTTAGTCTTTTTGAATGTACTTAAGCCTATATGATGAATGATCTCATTGCAACGTGATCAAACTAGTAGATTGAGGAAAGAGGAAGTTGTTTTAGAAGAATTGGTTGATAAGTTGTGACACCCCCAAATTCTATTTGGGATTAGACAGACATTTGAAATGTCGAGACATGCAACACAAGGTTACCTGCCCCCGTTCATGACATATAAGATGTAATGTTCCTAACATGCATCTAACATTATGCAACATTCGCAACGGATAAATTTTTTCTTTAGCAATACTATGCACCAAACTAAAAATATCCCAAATGCTTAAAACATACTTCATACATAAAGACCTATTGAACAACTAAAATCACTACACTAGTCCAAAATGGTTATGATCCAAAAAATACTGAAGATGTAACTCCATTATACAAGTAGTAATTTAAGTTAACTACTATATTAACATTGACATCGCACCATCACTCAGTCGACTGTATCTAGTTGATCAACTCCTGATTCTCCTTCAGGTCCTGTAACAAGATCTACCATTTGGGGAGAATAGTAGTTGGGATTACCACAGTGAGATTTGATTACAAATCTCAGTAAGTTAACAAAAAACTTCCACACGGGCTAATTATGCATGGATGATAGTAAAAGCATGAATGCATAATCAAATTCATAAGTAATTAAAGCATAACTTGACGTAAAACATAGTATAACTGACATAACTTAAATTGAAATATGAACTGAACTTAACTTGACATGAACTTGATCTGAAACTTGACTTAATATGAACTTGCTCTGAAACTTGACTTAACATGAATGTGATATGAAACTTGACTTAACAGTTGTTGTGGCCCCATGTATTCTATGTGTCACAATGCAGTTAAATACATACTCCTTAGTTGTAATAGATGGCATATTTAACATGATGTACTTGCAATATATAGTAATAAGTGACAGAATATCTTATGTAAGAGATGAAACTCACGACAGAATAAATTCTGTGTAACAAAAAAATATGTGATAACTTGGAATGACATGACATATATGATAGCACACATACATACACTGTAGTTTTTTTACTTAGCACACATACATAGTAAACTGCTAGTAAGTTAAAAGCTAACTTACCTTGATCTTTGCATTTCTTATGAAAGCTTAGGTGCGATCACGAGGAATTGTAATTATTGATTCTAAAAGTTAGAACTAAATCACTAATAATTTGAAATATGGAAAAATACTAACTTAAGAGTAAAATTTCTATTTTACCCTCTACATATGAAAAAATGACCATTTTACCCCCTACTTAAGGGTTTTGCATGCTAACTCCAAAAGCCACCAAAATTTACATACCTCATGTAAATTTTATCCTAAACTTAAATATCAATTTAGAAAAATTTAAAAATGTGACGCCCCCAAATCCCCACGCACGAACAATGGGAAATCGAGAAGTCCGGATGATGACATCGCAAGTCACTACCCTATCGATGTGTGTCAAGTGTATGTATAAGTAACAATTGTGCGCAAAGAAACACGCAGCGGATAGCAAAGTCATATAACTAAGTACTAGAATTTTTCTTAGTTTAGTACAAAACTGATCAAAACATACATATTAAAATATTACAAAACATAAATATTGTTTTTAAAAACTAACTACAAAGCATAGACTTTAACTTCGGCACCCCGGCAGAGCCGCATCCTCGGGCTCAACCTCCTCCTCTTCCTTGAACTCTGCACCAAAATCTACGGTACCAAAAATGGTGCCGCAGGTAAGTAAATCCAAACACCACTAGATAAAAACATATTAACTCAAACAACATGCATGAAAGAATGCAATGCACATGTCCCATAAAATCATAATTTTTTCATGCACGCCAAAAAATCCCATTTGGCCCAAAAACATAACCTTTCCAAATATCATGCCAAAAGTCACATTTGGTCCATATCCAACTCAAACCATTAACCAATTAACCCGTATGCACCATGACCTCCCCTAAGGGTCATCCGCACACCCTGGCTCCTGTGCCACACTGTAGGTAACGACCACCCGTGTGACACCTAAACGAGCAATGTTCAGTTCTGCGCCCCGTGCGTTCGTAGCCAAGCATCCTCTAGTCCTCGTCAGCGAAGGGCCACAGAGTCGGTGCATAGAGCGAAGCCCAGTTCGGCGCCCGGCGCGTTCGTAGCCAAGCATCCTCTAGGCCCCAGTCTCGTTGTCGCCCAACGACAACTCAAGGGACGTCACTCAGTATATTTCACTCCCGAATGACCAGAGGAGCTCCACCGAGATAATAATCCATTCCGGCTTGGGCTCGTGAGACACATGCACCCGAAAAACCATGTATGCAATATGTAACGCACATCTTATGACACAAATAACCAAGCAATCACAAACAACCAAAACCAAGCACTCTGTCCTCAATCCATCCGACCCTCGAACTCCTCGGACTCAGTCCGGAATCAGCCAACCAACTAGATAGATATTTATTGTAAAAGTAAAATATATTTAAATCTAAAAGTAGAGTTTGAAAAATACTTACAGCGCTATATATTAATTTTTGATGGATCGGCGCGCAGCAAACGGTGAAGGAAAATCAACGTAACAGTGAAATTTCACTGTGGCCGTGGGTTGTAAAATACCCACTTTTGAACGGGGACAAACCAAAGATCGGGATTGATAGGGAATGGTGTAGGGATATTTATGAAGCTAAGAAAAGTGGAGTTTGGCCATGGGTGGCGGCAAAAATGGCGGTAGGAGGCCAAAATACCCAAATCGGAAAGCTAGCTTGTGGGGATTGTTCCGGCGACGGATCGAGGCTGGAAATGGGTGGGTTAGGACGGCAAGGAGTAGGTGATGAAGTGGTGAAGAGGTGGTGGCCGGAGGTGGAGTGACGGTGGCAAAACGGAGCAAAGTTGTTCGGCTTGATGGTGACTTTTCGGCTAAACGGCGGCTCCGTTGGAGGTGGAAATTTGTGGGGTGGTTCATCGGAGGGAGGGGAAGAGATTGGTGGTGGTGGTGTGGCTCACGGCACCGGCGAGCGGCGGTACTGGGTGGTTGGACGGAACGGCGTGAGGGAGAAGAGAGAGAGAGAGAGAACGCACGGGGGGGTCGACGCACCGGAAGAAAGGGAGGGAAAAAAAGAAAGAAAAAGAAAAAGAAAGAAAAGAGAAAATAGAGAAAAGGGAAAAAGAGAAAAGAAAAGATGGAGGAAAGAAATGAGGTCCAATCCTCACTCCGGAAACCAAAACTGATCCACCGAAAACGATATTAAAAACCGTAAAACGACTAAATAAATTAAACATAATATCAAATAAATTAAAACCAATTTAAAACAAAACAATTTAAAATAAATAAATCAATATATTAATTAAATTAAAAACAACCCTTCAGTGAAAATACACGTAAAAGCGGGTCATCACATCCTCCCCCCTTAAAACAAATTTCGTCCTCGAAATTTGCAAGATCAAACACCAACTTGAAGCAGGCCACATAATTCCACATAAAACCACCTGTGACCAAGATTAAGAACGTACCGTTATTACTCAAACAAGTAAGGGTACTGCTCCCTCATGTCAGCTACTCTCTCCCAAGAGAAGTCTTGAGCTAACGGATCTCCCCATGCCACCTTAACCAAAGGTATCGTCTTGGACCTCAACTATTGCTCTTTCCAATCTATGATCTGCGACAGAACAACCTTATAAGTAAGGTCCGGTTGCAACTGAATACTCTCTAGGTCGACAAAGCGAGGCTCTTGTTGTCCAAAGCTCTTCTTCAAGGATGATACATGGAAGACATCATGAATGTTCCCAAAATATTCTGGCAAAGCAACTCTATAGGCGACGGACCCTACCTTCTCCAAAATCTGAAAAGGGCCGACATACCTCGAATCCAACTTCCTCTTCTTACCAAAACGCTTAACTCCTTTCATGGGAGAGACTTTGAGATAAACCCAATCACCTTCTTCAAAAGATAACTCTCTCCTCCTGGTATCAGCATAGCTTTTCTGACGACTTTAAGCTGTCGCCATTTTATCCCTAATGATCCGAACTTGGCTTTGCATTTCTTGACACATGCTCGCAACATGTCTTCAAGGGTCTGAATGGTGTGCTCCGATTGGCCGTCTGTTTGCGGGTGATATGCAGTACTGAACTTCAACTTAGTACCCAATGCTGCCTGTAAACTCTTCTAGAACTGAGACGTGAACCTTGGGTCCCGATCCGACACAATACTCTTTGGTATACCGTGCAGTCGCACTATCTCTTTCACGTACAAGCGTGTCAACTTACCCAAGGAATCAGTGTTATTGACAGGCAAGAAATGAGCACTCTTCGTTAACCGGTCAACAATCACCCAAACAGAATTTTTCCCACTAGGCGTCCATGGCAAGCCCACTACAAAGTCCATCATGATGTCATCCCACTTCCACTCGGGAATAGGGAGGGGTTGGAGCATACCAGCAGGTCTTTGATGCTCGGCCTTGACTTGACGGCATGTGTGGCAATTCTCAACATACAAGGCAATATCCCTCTTCATTCCATCCCACCAATAATTTTTCTTCAAGTCTCGGTACATCTACATACTACAGGGATGAACTGAATAAGGGGCCGCATGAGCTTCTGCCATGATTCACTCCTTGAATTCTGAATTTTTGGGGACCACCCTATGATCTCATAACAGAAGAATTTCATCTTTATCTATACTATAGTGCAACGGCCCTCGAGATTTTTTGACTCTTTTTCTGATATCCAGCAGATTCGAATCCTTCCTTTGAAGAGTCTTCAATTCCTCAAAATCAGTTACCCAAATATCAAGAATTGAAGATAATACCTCCACTTGCTGTGAACTCTCAATAAGGAGCCTTCTCATCCCACAAAGTAAAGAATCCAATTCTGATGGCTCAGCTTCATCTTCCAAGCGCGATTTTTGGCTCAAAGCATCAGCAACTATATTTGCCTTCCCCGGATGATACTTGATCTCACACTGGTAGTCACTGATTAACTCCAGCCATCGTCTCTGCCTCATGTTTAGATTCTTCTGAGAAAACAAGTGCTTCAAGCTCTTGTGATCGGTGTATACATCGCAAGCTTCCTCATACAAAAAGTGTCCCCAGATCTTGAGAGCAGAAACAATCGCAGCCAATTCCAAATCGTGCGTCTGATAATTCTTCTCATGGTCCTTTAGCTGACGAGATGCATAAGCAACAACCCATCCTTCCTGCATAAGGACACAACCCAATCTGAATTTAGACGCATCGCTGAAGACTAGGAATGGCTTATGCGGTTCTGGGAGTGCTTACACTGGTGCAGTCGTCAACCTGTTTTTCAATTCTTGGAAGCTTCTCTCACACTTATCTGACCAAACAAATTCTGCATTCTTTCTAGTCAACGCTGTGAGAGGTTTGGATAGGCGAGCAAATCCCTCCACAAATCTTTGGTAATATCTGGCAAGTCCCAAGAAACTCCAGATCTAACGCACGGTAGTCAGACGCTACCATGATAAAATGGCTTCCACCTTACTAGGATCAACAACCACTCCGTCTCGGGAAATCACATGCCCAAGAAATCTGACTTTCTCCAACCAGAATTCACACTTGCTAAGCTTGGCATACAACTGGTGTTCTCTCAATTTCCCAAGAACTAGACGAAGATGATACACATTCTCTTCAACATCTTAGGAATAAATCAGAATATCATCAATGAATACTACCACAAAGGAATCCATATAAGGTTGAAATACTCGATTCATTAAATCCATGAAAGCAGTAGGGACATTGGCTAATCCAAACGGCATCACCTTAAATTCATAATGCCCATATCTCGACCTGAAAGCAGTTTTGGGCACATCCTTGTCTCTGATCCTCAACTGGTAGTATCCTGACCTCAAGTCAATCTTTGAGAACACAGCTGCTCCTTGAAGCTGATCAAACAAATCATCAATCCGTGGGAGAAGATATTTATTTTTGATGGTCACCTTATTTAATTCCCGATAATCAATGCACATACGGAGGGTTCCATCTTTCTTTTTAACAAACAGCACTGGCGCACCCCACGACGAAGTACTTGTTGAATGAACCCCTTGTCTACCAGCTCTTGCAATTGAGTCTTCAACTCTTTTAATTCAGCCGGTGCCATGCGGTAAGGAGCTTTATGTACAGGAGCCGCTCCAAGTTCTAAGTCTATAACAAACTCCATTTCTCGAACAGGGGGCAGCCCAGGCAAGTCATCCACAAACACGTCTGGAAATTCTTCCACAATGGGAATGTCTACCAAAGACTTCTTCTCAGACGGTGTAGACACCATCTAAACTAATAAGGCATCCACTCCCCATGCAATCTCTCTTCTTGCTTGAATTGCCGATATAATTACTGACTTTTCTTTTAGCTTACTCCCCACAAATTCCAGACAATCACCATCTGGAAGCTGAAAGCAAATTACTTGACTTCTGCAATTAATACTCGCAGAATATCAGTATAGCCAATCCATCCTGAGGATGATATCAAATCCCACCAGCTTAAACACTACCAAATCAGCATCCAAGAACCTTTCATCAAAATTTAATGTGCATCCCAAAGCAACCTTGGAACACCACACCATTTCACCATTGGGTAGAGCTATTACCAATGACTTCGGCAAAGGTTCCGTGACCAAATTACACATCCGAGCAAACATGGAAGATACAAATGACTGTGAAGCACCCGAATCAAACAAAGTGCAAGCATAGAACTCATATAAGCGGACTCTCCCTGAACCAAACACATAAACCCATGAAATCCAAAAAAAAAAAAAAAAACAAAGGAGAAACCAAAATACACCAAAAATCAAATCCAACATTAAATTAAATTAAATACATACCTGTAATTACTCCAGCATCATGGGTCGCTGGTGCCTCATCATCCATATCTTCAGCTGTGACAACATAAACCCAGGCTTGTACTGCTGGTCTTGGATTTGTTCTTCCACCGCGTCTACCTCCACGGCTTCCTTGAACTCTGACGGGGCACACACGAGCAATATGTCCCACTTGGCCGCATCGATAACACTCGGGTCCACCACTCAGCCAACACTCGCCCTCATGAGCTCTATTACAAATTCCACAAATTGGCATCCGTCCTCCCATATGAACACCTGAGGACGCTTGTGGTCGGGTCCTGGTCCGCTGAATAAATTTCTGAGGCGAACCCGAGATGCTTCCTTCACCAGAAAAACTCTGCCTCTTATGTCCTGGAGGGAAGCTCATACTCAGATTATTCTCTCGCTCTACAAGGGTGGCCACATCCACTAAGTCCTAAAAAGTGGATATCCGGTGACTGACCACCATTACAGCGTATATCAGGGCGTAGTCCCTCCTGGAAACACTCGGCTCGCATTTCCTCTATGGTGATGAGGTGGGGAGCAAATCGCCCAAGTTCTATAAATCTCCGAGCATACTATTCCACGGTTATGCTCCCTTGGACCAAGCTTGAGAATTCTCTTGCCTTTTGCCGCCTTACAAAAGGGGGAAAGAAGCGATCATTAAACTCTTTCTTGAAGCGCTGCCAGGTTATAGCAGCAAAAGATCCCAACTCTGCTTCTAGCATTACTCTCTTGGTATCCCACCAATCAGAAGCGGTGCCTTGCAACTGATAGCTGGCGTAGAGCACTTGTTGCGCCTCAGTGCAACCACACACCTCAAAAGTTCTTTTCAAGTCTCTGACCCACTTTCCAGCTTGAAGTGGATCTTCTTCTGCAGTGAAGTGTGGAGTTCTATGCACCAGAAAGCGCTCCTAGGTGCATCCGGCTTGCACCATGCTACTAGGCCCTCCTGGGTATAGCCAAGGCCCTCCCTGAGGTGGCCAAGGACCTCCTTGTTGTCGCCAAGGCCCTCCTTATTGGGGCTTAAAATTCTGCTGCATGAACTCCGTCATCTGCCGGATTGCTTGGGCTATGGAGTCATTTCTCGATGTATCGTCTCGTGGCTCCTGAGTAGATTTCCTTGGTCTCACCATTTTTCCTGCCACAACACAACCTTTGACCCCCTTTTAAGAAAACAAATAAAACCAGCACCACATAGCAAGAAACAAAAGAAACCAGCATGCAATAACATAACTAAATTAATAAAAACAAGCAAACAAGTTCAAACAAATAAAACATGTCAAATAGCAACTTTACTTAAAATAAGTTTTTAAAACACAACTTTAAAAACATTCTGGTACTCCCTATGTGACATGTAGTTTTACCTAGAGCCAAATCGCTCTGATACTACCTGTGACACCCCCAAATCCCTACACAAGACAACGGGGAAATCGAGATGTCTGGATGATGACATTACGGGTCACCACCCTATCGACGTGTGCCAAATGTGTGTATAAGCAACAATTGTGCATGAAGAAACACACAACGGATAACAAAGTCATATAACTAAGTGCCATAATTTTTCTTAGTTTAGTACAACACTGATCAAAACATACATATTAAAATATTACAAAACACAAATATTGTTTTAAAAACTAACTACAAAGCATAGATTTTAACTTCAGCACCCTGGCGGAGCCAAAAATATGGCTCATGTCCAACTCAAACCATTAACCAATTAATCTGTATGCACCATGACCTCCCCTAGGGGTCATCCGCACACCCTGGCTCCTGTGCCACACCGCAAGTAACGACTAGGCGTGTGACACCTAAACGAGCGATGCCCAGTTCCGCGCCCCGTGCGTTCGTAGCCAAGCATCCTCTAGCCCTCGCCAGCGAAGGGCCACAGAGTCGGTGTGTAGAGCGTTGCCCAGGTCCGCGCCCGGCGCGTTCGTAGCCAAGCATCCTCTAGCCCCAGCTCTCGTCGTCGCCCAGCGACAACTCAGGGGATGTCACTCAGTATATTTCACTCTCGAGTGACCAGAGGAGCTCCACCGAGATAATAACCCATCCCGGCTTGGGCTCGTGAGACACACACACACCCGAAAAACTATTTACGCCAATAAAACAAGGTTTTCTCAATTTAAATAAAATGCACATGTATGCAATATGTAACGCACGCCTCATGGTACAAATAACCAAGCAATCACAAACAACCAAAACCAAGCACTCTGTCCTCAATTCATCCGACCCCCGAACTCAGACTCAGTCTGGAATCAGCCAACCAACCAGATAAATATTTATTGTAAGAGTAAAATACATTTAAATCTAAAAGTAGAGTTTGAAAAATACTTACAGTGCTATATATTAATTTTCGATGGATTGGCGCACAGCAAACGGTGAAGGAAAAACAACGTAACAGTAATATTTCGCTGTGACCGTGGGTTGTAAAATACCCACTTTTGAACGGGGAGAAACCAAAGCTTGGGATTGATAGGGAATGGTCTAGGCATATTTATGAAGCTAAAGGAAGTGGAGTTTGGCCGTAGGTGGCGGTGAAAATGGCGGTAAGAGGCCAAAATACCCAAATCGAAAAGCTAGCTCATGGGGACTGTTTCGGCAACGGATCGAGGCCAAAAATGGGTGGGTTAGGACGGCAGGGAGTCAGTGATGAAGTGGTGAAGAGGTGGTAGCCAGAGGTGGAGCGACGGTGGCAAAACGGAGCAAAAGCCGTTCTGCTTGATGGTGACTTTCTGGCTAAATGGCGGCTCCGTTGGTGGTGGAAATTTGTGGGATGGTTCATCGGAGGGAGGGGAAGAGATTGGTGGTGGTGGTGTGGCTCACGGCACCGGCGAGCGGCGGTACTGGGTGGCTGGACGGAACGGTGTGAGGGAGAACAGAGAGAGAGAAAACGCACGGGGGGGTCGACGCACCGGAAGAAAGGGAGGGAAAAAAAGGAAGAAAAAGGAAAAGAAAGAAAAGAGAAAAAAGAGAAAAGTGAAAAAGAGAAGAAAAGATGGAGGAAAGAAATGAGGTCCAGTCCTGACTCTGGAAACCAAAACTGATCCGCTGGAAACGATATTAAAAACCGTAAAATGATTAAATAAGTTAAACACAACATCAAATAAATTAAAACCAATTTAAAACACAATAATTTAAAATAAATAAATCAATATATTAATTAAATTAAAAACAACCCTTCAGTGAAAATACATGTAAAAGCGGGTCATCACATAAAAATAATCACAACTAGTGAAACTCCATAGGGCCAAAATTTCCATATGTTATTTCCATTGATTTTTGTTTCTAACTTGTTTTGATCAACCTTTTGATCTATGACTTATAAAAATGTATTCTTCAAACAAAATCATCACATAATTTAAAAAGATGTCTTAAAACATATATAAGCTTCTAATTCAAGATCACATGGTTAGAAATTAACCAAAATATAAATTCAGCCAAGAACATCCACACTTTGGCCTATCCAAATATCTCTTTGCATAAAATTTTATATATTTGAAACTAACATCAAATATCTTCAAAATAATATTATAACATGTATATAAGAGGTTTAGCATCCTTCAATAAAATTATCAAAGCCTTTGGAATAGGTTTAAACCACCAAAGATTTAAACTTTCTCAAAACAGAAACTGTTTTTCCTCTTCCAGTTTCTAAGTTTCTAGATCTAAGAAAAAATTTTATCAAAACCTTTAATCATGCAACAAATCCTCAACCAATAATCATATACACCTGTTAAAAATACTCCATAAAAATTTCGGACCAAGATCTATCCATTAGCTTGGTCAAAACTCCAAAATATAACATATTCTCCAATTTCTCTCCTAGAATGACTTTTCTAGAGTTTAAATAATATTTGACTGAACAAATGATCTTCAAATGAAACAAATAAAATATGAATGAGACTTGATGATAAAATGTGATGCCCCCAAATCTCCCTGTACGGACATGGGAAAATCGAGACGTCCAGATGGGGACATCACGGATTACAACCCTATCGCCAAGTGCCAAGTATGTGTATAAGCAATAAATGTGCACGAAGAAATACGCAGCGGATATTAAAGTCATAAACTAAGTACCAGAATTTTTATTGTTTAATACAAAGCCGTTCAAAAGATACATAATAAAATATTACGAGATATAAATATTGTTTCAAAACAAACTACAAAGCATAACTTCCAAATCAAAACTCCAGCGGAGCCGCCTCCTCGGGCTCAGTCTCCTCCTCCTCCTCGATCTCTGCACCAAAATATACGGTACCAAAAATGGTACCGCAGGTAAGTAAAGATCCAAACGCCACAAGATAAAAACACATTCAAACTTAAACAATATGCATGAAAGAATGCAAATGCGCATATCCCATAAAACCACATTTTTTCATGCACGCCAAAATCCCATTTTGGCCCAAAACATATTCTTTAAACGTAAGCTCGCCATTATCCCCGATAATGGCCCAAAAACCAGACCGTCATAGCACTGTAGGCAGGAATCACAGGCGGGACTCTACCACCATCCCTGCTCGCCACCGTCCCTACACGTGCACCGTAGGTGGGAATCACATGCGGGATTCTACCACCGTCCCTGCCTAGCACCATCCCTATGCGTGCACTGTAGGCAAGAATCACAGGCGGGATTCTACCACCGTCCCTGCTTACCACCATTCCTACACGTGCCTCTGACTCGAACTAGTAAGTCCAACCTTTCACATATACCATAAATCATTTCTCACTTACAAGCCCAGTTTCCATTTTACAAACACATGTACATGCATGCAACTACACAAAAAACCCGGTTTTCCCTTTTTAAACATGAACATGCGTGCACTATACAATGCAAACATTAAGGTACAAAAATTTCAAACAAATATCAACATCAATCCAACAACTTCGTCCTCAATCCATCAGACCCCCGAACTCCTCAGACTCAGTCTGAAATCAACCAACCAATCCAATAATTTATTGTAAGAGCAAAATATAATTAAATCTAAAAGTAGAGTTTGAAAAATACTTACAGCGCTATACGACATTTTTTGAAAGCTTGCGGCGTTGCAAACAGTGGAGAAAAAGCAACGGCCGTGGGTAATAAATTACCCAATTTCAAATGGGGACAAACCAAGACACGAAATTGATAGGGAATGGCCTTGAGATGTTTATGAAGCTAAAGGACGTGAGCTTTGGCCGTGGGTGGCGGTAGAAACGGCGGTAGATGTGGAAAAAGGCCAAATAGGAGTTGAGCTGCTCCGGCAACGGATCGAGGCCAGAAATGGGTGGGTTACATCAGCAAGAGGTAGGGGAAGAAGCTGTGAAGAGGTAGTGGCCGGAGGTGGAGCGACGGCACCAAAAATGGCTCAAAATAGTGCAGAAACAAGGGGCTGTAGGAGGCTAACGGCGGCTCGGATGGAGGAGATTTTTGGTGAGGGTGTTCACCGGCCAAAGGGGGACCGAACGGTGGGGGTGGTGTTGGCCACGTCGGCTGGCGGCTGCGGGTCTAGGTGAAGAAGGTTGACGGCAACGGGAAGGGAAGGGGAGAGGGGTAGCGCGTGGGGAGAAAGAAAGAAGAAGAAGAAAAGAAAAAGAAAAGAAGAAAAGGAAAAAAAGGAAAAAGGATAAAGGGAAAAAGAAAAAGAGAAAAGAAAAGAAATAAAGTCCAGTCCTCACTTCCGAAGTCCAAAAATTGATCTGCCGAAAACGATTTTAAAAATCGTAAAACGACTAAAATAAATTAAACACCCCATCAAATAAAATAAAATCAATTAAAATACAAGAATTTAAAATAAAAGAACTAATATATTAATTAAATAAAAAAACTCCTTCAGTGAAAATATACGTAAAAACGGGTCATCACATCCTCCCTCCTTAAAATAAATTTCGTCCTCGAAATTTGTGAGGTCAAACATCAATGCCAAAAAGATACAAGATACAACTCTGAACATATTTGAGAGATACATAACATCAACAACTCCCAACAATTCCAATAGTTATTAACTTCATACCATAAATTGCTAATATTGACGATGTCTCTGCTTTGCCTTCCGAACTTTCATCCTATTCCAACTTTGGTAACCTAATAGCCACTTCCAAAATTAACCATCAATAAACAAAATTTGCACGACCAAAAGATTAATCTCCCATTAAAACTCCGGATCACTATTAATTCCTCAAAATCAATACAAAATTTGAATATCTAAGTATCTCCAAAAATCATGCTTTTGCGCGCACTCTGATAACTCACCAAAATACATAAAGGCTATATCCTCAAAAATTACGTCATGAAGTACAAGCTCAATCCACCCCTAATCACAAGAAAACCTTTACCACATTTCTATAGAAAATAATATACCTCTAAAACCACAAATCTCCACTTATTTCTCAGTTGGCCATTGCTGCCCTAATCAAAAATCAACATTCCGCAAAAATACACCCATTGATTGATGACATATATCAATACTAATCAACCTCCAAGCCCCAAATTGAAAACACATAACATCATCCCAAAATACATCTGTCTCTTCTAAAGATAATGAACATATCCAAAAGGCCCAAGTCCTTCCCGGCCAACTGACGAGAGCACCTATAACTTTTACCTGATATCCCACACTCCAAGCTCATTACCTATATTTTGAATAACATCTAATCTTGCAATAACTAACTCACTAAAAACTACCATTGACTTCAAGTCACAATTAATTCTCAAGATAAACACAGCAGTTGTTACAAACCATCATCCTAATGGGTAACCCACTTCGATAGCACATTCCGTTCAACTTACCAAACAACTCAAAGCCAAAATCTCTTGAATTTAAAATTATCACACAGATCCCTCTTCAACTCCTACCAAGCCAAAAAATAGATGAGACTAGGACCAGCACACCCCGAAATCCATACACATTTACCATTACTACTCATCGATCTCATGTACTCCTAGCCAACACCATAAATCATTCAAACGTCCAAGTGATCCATTACCACATTTCCATCATCTGGACTTATATTCTCAACTCAACAAGATTCATTCCTAAATCTACTCAACTTATATCCTTAAATCAGCAACTAGCCATTGCTTAAAGTTTGGTACTGAGAATGACCTTAAACCTGCTAAGAATCCATTCCCAAAAGTCTACAGATCATATAGCCTCAAATTCAGTCATATTCAATTCCAACACAAAATCTACTATTTCCAACACCCTGATGGACCTATATCTTTCGAATCGATAAAAGTCATTTTCTAAAATCTACTACTACAACCTCGAGTTAA
This sequence comes from Carya illinoinensis, assembly GCF_018687715.1. Classification (NCBI taxonomy): domain Eukaryota; kingdom Viridiplantae; phylum Streptophyta; class Magnoliopsida; order Fagales; family Juglandaceae; genus Carya; species Carya illinoinensis. The sequence goes on from NC_056765.1 coordinate 20,666,749, forward strand.
CAATAATTATTTTCTAGACTAGCTCGATATCTTCAATCCTCAAAGAAATACACGAACTAGATCATTACCTCCAATCCTCAAAGAAATCTACTGTAGAAAAAAATTTTCATATCAATAACTCAACTCTAATCAACCCTATTTTAATGGTTACAAATTAATCACTCACTAGAGTAGATCAAGCTACAGCACTAAGTCTGTAAAACTAAGAACTCAATTCGTATTATAAAGCAGTCCTTCAACTCTGCAATTCTAAAACCTTAAATCAAATAAGAATCATCTTCCGAAACTTCTAAGATAAAAAAACTTACATCCCATAATAGAAAGATCGACTCCCAAATCTTTCAAATTCTAAAATATTAATAGATAATAAATCATTTTCTAAAATTCTCAAGATTGGTGGTTTTAATCCAAACATTCACCTTAAAAGCTTGTGAAATCTAAAGCCCTAATTACCACCAAATTACTCATCCGAATCACGAAATCTAAAACTCAAAATTTAATTATTTCCCCCCAAAGCTTGTTGAACCTAACACCTTAATTACCATAAACTTACTTTCCTAAAATCTATAAGGCCCCAAACTTTAAAACTTTGTTGAAACTTCATAAAATCTATCCTTGAAATTTGTTGAACTTAAAACCTACTACGTTATAGACCATTTCATAAACTCCACAGAAACAAAGAGCTCAATTATTCTACTTCCCTAAAAGATCACCCAGATCATGCCATTCTCTCTAAGTCTCAATAATATAAAAAAAAACAAACAACACAAGGCGTTCATCACAAAGGATTAGATTAGACCCATACCTGCCATGACTCTAGCATTCTGAGTCTCCGTAATCTAGCCTCCAAGGGTACCAGGAGTCACTGCGTACATTCAAACCCGAGCTAATTGCCTCTGATTAGTTCTACCACTGCAACGAGCTCCATGACTTTCTTGAACTCGACTAGGGCACTCACGAGCAAGATGCCCCGTCTGACCGCATTCAAAACATTGGTTACTACCCAGACGACACTCGCCTCCGTGAGCTCTATTACATCTTCCACAAACTGGCACTCGTCCTCCCATATGCACTCCCGAGGCTGCTAGTGGTTGAGTCCCGGTCCACTGAACAAACTTCTGAGGTGAACCTGAACTACTTCCTTCACCAGTAAAACTCTGCCTCTTTTGTCCTGGAGGGGAGCCCATACTCAAATTATTCTTTCGCTCTGCAAGAGTGGCCAAGTCCACTAAATCTTGAAAAGTGGAAATTTGGTGGCAGACCACCATTCGGCGTATATCAGGACATAGACCCTCCTGGAAATGCTCAGCTTGCATTTCCTCTGTGGCGATGAGGTGGGGAGCAAATCGCCCAAGTTCTATAAATCTTCGGGCGTACTGTTCCACGGTCATACTCCCTTAGACCAAGCTTGAGAACTCTCTTGCTTTTTGCTGCCTCACAAAAGCGGGAAAGAACCAATCATTAAACTCTTTCTTAAAGCGCTGCCAGGTCACAGCGGTAAAAGATCTCAATTCTGACTCCAACATTACTCTTTTTGTATCCCACCATTTCGAGGTAGTGCCTTGCAACAGATAGCTGGCATAAAGCACTTGTTGTGCCCCAGTGAAACCACATACTTCAAAAGTTCTTTCTAAGTCTCTGACCCACTTTCCAGCCCAAAGTGGATCCTCTTCTCCCGTGAAGGGTGGAGTTCTATGCGCTAGAAAGGGCTTATAGGTGCATCCAGCTTGCATTAGGCCCTCCTGGTAGCAGCCAAGACCCTCCTTGTTGTGGCCAAGGACCTCCTTGTTGTGGCCAAGGCCCTCCTTGTTGTGGCCTAAAATTCTACTGCATGAACTCAGTCATTTGTCTTATTGCTTGGGCTATAGCATCATCCCTCGACGTATCGTCCCGAGGCTCTTGAGTAGACTTTCTTGGCCTCACCATCTTCCTGCTACAACACAACCTTTGACCCCCTTTAAGAAAAACAAATAAAACCAACAACATAAAACCAAAAACCAAAACCAAACCACAACAAGAAAATAAAACATACTAGCATGCAATAACATAACTAAATAAATAAATACAAGCAATGACGACCCGCTCTTACGTGTTTTTTTTTCACTGAAGGGTTGTTTTTAATTTAATTAATATATTGATTTATTTATTTTAAATTATTGCATTTTAATTGGTTTTTAATTTATTTGATGCGGTGTTTAATTTATTTAGTCGTTTTACAGTTTTTAAAAATCGTTTTCAGCGGATCTGTTTTGGTTTCCGAAGTGAGGACTGGACCTTATTTCTTTTCCATCATCTTTTCTTTTTCTCTTTTCTTATTTTCTTCTTTCTCTTTTTTCTTCTTTTTCTTTCTTTTTTTTCTTTTCTTTTTCTCCTCCCCGGTTATCTCTCCCGTGCGACTCTCTCTTTCTACCCATTTCCATTCATTTTTCTCTCTCCTCCCAGAACCACCGCCGCCGGCCACCGTGCGGCACACCACCCACCTAGTTTTCTTCCCCTCCCTCCGGTGAACCACCCCACCAATTTTCACCGCCAACGGAGCCGTCGTTTAGCCGAAAAAAGCCCATCAAGCCACATGGTTTTTGCTCCGATCTGCCGCCGTCGCTCCACCTCCGGCCACTACCTCTTCACCACTTCATCACTGACTCCTTGCCGTCCTAACCCACCCACTTCTAGACTCTAACAGTCATCGGAACAGCTCCCACGAGCTAGTTTCTGTTTTGGGCATTTCAACCATTTCTCCACCATTTTCGCTACCACCCACGGCCAAACTCCACTTCCCTTAGCTTCATAAACATCTTTAGACCCTTCCCTATCAATTCCGAGCCTTGGTTTGTCCCCGTTCAAAAGTGGGTATTTTACAACCCACGGCCACAGTGAAATTTTACTGTTACGTTGCTTTCCTTCTGCCGTTTGCAATGCCGCGAGTTTTCTAAAAATACCATATAGCACTTTAAGTATTTTCCAAACTCTATTTTTAGATTTAAATATATTTTACTCATTTAATAAATATTTGTTGTTGGTTGGCTGATTCCGGACTGTGTCCAAGGAGTTCGGGGGTTGGATGTTTTGAGGACAGAGTGCTTGGTTTGTTTGTGATTTGGTTGGTTATTCGTGCCATGAGGCGTGCGTTGCATATTGCATATTTATGCATTTTATTTTAATCGAGAAAATCCCGTTTTATTGGCGTAAATGGTTTTTGGGTGCGTGTGTCTCACGAGCCCAAGCCGGGATGGGTTATTATCTCGGTGGAGCTCCTTTGGTCACTCGGGAGTGGATAATACTGAGTGACATCCTTGGGTGGTCGCAGGGCGACGACCAGATCGCACGATACGATAACGTTGTCGTGTCGACTCTGTGGTCCCTAGAGTGGTAGGGACTAGAGGATGGCCTGGTCAGGTACGCGCGGGGCGCGAGTCTGGGCATCGCTCATTTAGGTGTCACACTCGTAGTCGTTACCTACAGTGTGGCACAGAGCCAGGGTGTGCGGATGATCCCTAGGGGAGATCATGGTGCATGCATAATTGGATTGTTTTTATGGTTTTCGGATGCGGGCCATTTTCTGGGAAAATGGTGAGGTTTGGTTTTGAGACTTTTGATCAATTTTCTGGAAAAATGGTGGTTTGGGCCATTAACTGGGATAATGGCGAGGCTTGGTTTTAAGAATATGTTTTTGTGGGCCAAATGGGTTTTTGGCGTGCGTGGAAAAATTATGGTTTTATGGCGCATGTGCATTGGTTTTTTTTTCATGCATATTCTTTGAGTTTTATATGTTTTTATCTAGTGGTGTTTGGAGTTTACTTACCTGCGGCACCATTTTTGGTACCGTAGATTTTGGTGCAGAGATCGAGGATGAGGAGGAGGAGGCTGAGCCCGAGGATGCGGCTCCGCCGGGGTGCTAAAGTTTATGATTTGTATTTGGTTCAAAACTCCGGTGGAGCCGCCTCCTCAGGCTCAACCTCCTCCTCCTCCTCGATCTCTGCACCAAAATCTATGGTATCAAAAATGGTGCTACAGGTAAGTAAAGATCCAAACACCACAAGATAAAAATACATTAAAACTCAAGCAATATGCATGAAAGAATGCAAATGCGCATATCCCATAAAACCACATTTTTTCACGCACGCTAAAATCCCATTTTGGCCCAAAACATATCCTTTAAACGTAACCTCTCCATTATCCCAGATAATGGCCCAAAAACTAGACCGTCAGAGCACTATAGGAGAGAATTATAGGCGGGACTCTACCACCATCCCTGCTCGCTACCGTCTCTCCGCGTGCACAGTAGGCGGGAATCACAGGCGGGATTCTACCACCGTCCCTGCTTACCACCATCCCTACACTTGCCTCTGACTCGAACCAGTCAGTCCAACCGTCCACATATAACATAAATCATTTATCGCTTACAAGCCTAGTTTCCATTTTACAAACACATGTACATGCATGCAATGTGATGACCCGCTTTCGCGTGTATTTTTGCTGAAGGGTTGTTTTTATTTTAATTAATATATTAGTTTATTTATTTTAATTTATTGCGTTTTAAAAATTGGTTTTTAATTTATTTGATGATGTGTTTTATTTCTTTTAGTCTTTTTATTGTTTTTAATCTCGTTTCGGCGGGTTTGTTTTGTTTTCCCGGAATGAGGATTAGACCTCATCTTTTCCTACATCTCTTTTCCTTTTTCTCTTTTTTTCTTTTTCTTCTTCTTTCTTTTTCTTTTTCTTTTTCTTTTTCTTCTTCTTCTCCTTCCTCCCGATCGGCTCTCTCCCTATCTCTCCTCACCCACGCCGTGAAACACCAAACCCCTCGACCCACCGCAGTCCGGCTACCGTGCGGCACACCGCCCATACCGCTCGACTCCCCTCCCTCCGGTGCAACCCCCCACCAATTCTCAGCCCCATCCGGCCGGCCGTTTGGCCAGAAAACCCCCTTAAAGCCTCCACAGTTTTTGGCTCGATCCGCCGCCGTCGCTCCACCTCCGGCCACCATTTCTTCACCACTTCATCATCGGTCCCTTGCCGTCCTAACCCACCCATTTTCGGCCTCCAATAGTCACCGGAACAGCTCCCACGAGCTAGCTTTCCTTTTTGGGAAATCCGGCCTCTCTCCGCCGTTTCTGCCGCCACCCACGGCCAACCACCACTTCCAATAGCTTCATAATCATCCCTAGACCATTCCCTATCAATCCCAAGCCCTGGTTTGTCCCCGTTCAAAAGTGGGTATTTTACAACCCACGGCCACAGTGAATTTTCACTGTAACGTTGCTTTTTCTCTGCCGTTTGCAACGCTGAGTGTTTTCTAGAATTACCGTATAGCACTGTAAGTATTTTCCAAACCCTATTTTCAGATTTAAAAATATATTGCTCATTCAATTATTTTATCTGGTGGTGTTTAGGTTTTACTTATCTGCGGTACCATTTTTAGTTCCTTAGCTTTTGGTGCAGGTTTTGAGGATGAGGAGGAGGAGGCTGAGCCCGAGGATGCGGCTCCGCCGGGTTGCTGATGTTATGCTTTATAATTTGGTTTAAAATTATATTTTTGTTATGTAATATTTTATTTATGTATGTCTTGGACAGCTTGTATTACGTTAAGAAAAAAATTCTGGTACTTAGTTATATGACTTTCGTTATTCGCTGCGTGTTTCTTCGTGCACATATGTTGCCTTTGCACACACTTGGCACCCGTCGTTAGGGTGGTGACCCGTGTTGTCACCATCCGGACGTCTCGATTTCCCCGTGTTCGTGCGTGGGATTTGGGGGCGTCACAGGTGGTATCAGAGCGGTTTGGCTCTGGGTAAAACCACAAGTCCCGTAGGTAGTACCAGAATGTTTTTTAAAGTTGTGTTTTAAAAAATTATGTTAAGTAAAGTTGCTTTTGAATATGTTTTAATTGTTTTATTTGTTTGAGCTTGTTTGCTTGTTTTTATTTTTTTTGGTTATGTTTTTGCAAGTTGGTTTCTTTTGTTTTCTGTGATGTGGTGGTGGTTTGTGGTTCTGTTTTTGTTTGTTGTTGGTTTTATTTGTTTTGTTTTCTGAAAGGGGGTCAAAGGTTGTGGTGACAGGAAAAAATGGGGAGACCAAGGAAATCTGCTCAGGAGCCACGGGACAATACCTCAAGGGATGACTCCATAGCCGAAGCAATACGGCAGATGACGAAGTTTATGCAGCAGAATGTTAGGCCACAATAGACAGGGCCTTGGCCACAACAAGGACCTTGGCCACAACAAGGGGGTCCTTGGCCACAACAAGGAGGGCCTTGTCCACAGCAAGGAGGGTTTTGGCCACAACCAGGAGGTCCTTGGCCACATCAGGGAGGGCGTTGGATGTACCCAGGAGGGTCCAGTAGCATGGTGCAAGCCGGATGCACCTATGAGCGCTTCCTGGCGCATAGGACTCCACACTTCACTGGAGAAGAGGATCCACTTCAAGCTGAAAAATGGATCAAAGATCTGGAAAGAACATTTGAGGTGTGTGGTTGCACCGAGGTGCAACAGGTACTCTATGCCAGCTATCTGTTGCAAGGCACCGCGTCTGATTGGTGGGATACCAAGAGGGTGATGTTGGAATCAGAACTGGGATCTTTCGCTGCTGTGACCTGGCAGCGCTTCAAAAAGGAATTTAATGACTGCTTCTTTCCCGCGGCGGTAAGGAAGCAAAAGGCAAGAGAGTTCTCAAATTTGGTCCAAGGGGGCGCAACAGTGGAATAGTACGCTCGGAGATTCATAGAACTTGGGCGATTTGCTCCTCACCTTATCGCCACAGAGGAGATGCGAGCTGATCGTTTTCAGGAGGGATTATGCCCTGATATACGTCGTATGGTGGTCAGCCATCGGATATCCACTTTTCAAGAATTAGTGGATGTGGCCACCCTTGTGGAGCGAGAAAATAATCTGAGTATGGGCTCCCCTCCAAGCCATAAGAGGCGGAGTTTTTCTGGTGAAGGAAGCAGCTCGGGTTCTCCTCAGAAATTTGTTCAGCGGACCGGAACTCGACCTCAAACGTCCTCAGGTATTCGTATGGGAGGACGGGTACCAATTTGTGGAGCATGTAATAGAGCTCATGAGGGCGAGTGTCGGGTGAGTAGTGGACCTCAGTGTTACCGGTGCGGCCAAGTGGGATATATTGCTCGGGATTGCCCCGTCAGAGTTCAAGGAATCTTTGGAGGTAGACACGGTGGAAGAACCAACCCGAGACAAGCAGTGCAAGCCCGGGTTTATGCTGTCACACCCGGAGAGGTGGATGATGAGGCGCCAGCGACCCATGATGCTGGAGTAATTACAGATATAGATTAATTTAATTTTAAGTTGGATTTAATTTTTGGTGTTTTGGTTTCTCTTTTGTTTTTTGTATTTCATGGGTTGATGTGTTGGTTCAGGAAGAGTCCATTTGTATGAATTTTATGCTTGTACTTTGTTTGATTCTAGTGCGTCGCAGTCATTTGTATCTTCCACGTTTGCGCGGGTGTGTAATTTGGTCACGGAACCGTTGCCGAAGTCTATGGTAGTGGCTCTACCCAATGGTGAAATGGTGTGGTGTTCCAAGGTTGCTTTGGGATGCCCGTTAAATTTTGAGGGAAGGTTCTTGGATGCTGATTTGGTGGTGTTTAAGCTGTTGGGTTTTGATATCATCCTCGGGATGGATTGGCTATACCGATATTCTGCTAGTATTAATTGCAGAAGTCGGATAATTAGCTTTCAGCTTCCAAATGGGGATTGTCTGGAATTTGCAGGGAGTAAATTGAAAGAAAAGCCGATAATTATATCGGCGATTCAAGCAAGAAGAGAGATTGCATGGGGAGCGGATGCATTCTTGATTCAAATGGTGTCCACGCCGTCCGAGGAGAAGTCTTTGGCAGACATTCCAGTTGTGGAAGAATTTTCCGATGTGTTTGTGGATGACTTGCCCGGACTACCCCCTGTGCGGGAAATGGAATTTGTTATAGACTTGGAACCTGGAGGCACTCCTGTGCATAAAGCACCTTATCTTATGGCACCGGCTGAATTAAAAGAGTTGAAGACTCAGTTGCAAGAGCTGGTAGAGAAGGGATTTATTCAGCCTTGTACTTCACCGTGGGGTGCACCAGTTTTGTTTGTTAAAAAGAAAGATGGAACCCTCCGTATGTGCATAGATTATCGGGAATTGAATAAGGTGACCATCAAAAATAAATATCCTCTCCCGCGGATAGATGATTTATTTGATCAGCTTCAAGGAGCAGCCGTGTTCTCTAAAATTGATCTGAGGTCGGGATACTACCAGCTGAGGATCAGAGACAAGGATGTGCCTAAAACTGCTTTCAGGTCGAGGTATGGGCATTATGAATTTAAGGTGATGCCGTTTGGGTTAGCTAATGCCCCTGCTGCTTTCATGGATTTAATGAATCGAGTATTTCGACCTTATCTGGATTCATTTGTGGTAGTATTCATCGATGATATTTTGATTTATTCCCGAGATGTTGAAGAGCATGTGTATCATCTTCGTCTGGTACTGGGGAAATTGAGAGAACACTAGTTGTACGCTAAGCTCAGCAAGTGTGAATTCTGGTTGGAAGAAGTTAAATTTCTTGGGCATGTAATTTCCCGAGACGGAGTGGCTGTTGATCCTAGTAAGGTAGAAGCCATTTTGTCATGGCAGCGCCCTACTACAGTGCGCGAGATCCGGAGTTTCTTGGGACTTGCTGGATACTACCGTAGATTTGTAGAGGGTTTTGCTCGCCTATCCGGACCTCTAACAGCTTTGACTCGGAAGAATACAGAATTTGTTTGGTCAGATAAGTGTGAGAGAAGCTTCCAAGAATTAAAGAATAGGTTGACGACGCACCATTGTTAGCGCTCCCAGAACCGCATAAGCCATTCGTAGTCTTCAGTGATGCGTCTAAGTTTGGTTTGGGTTGTGTCCTTATGCAGGAAGGATGGGTTGTTGCCTATGCATCTCGTCAGCTAAAGGACCATGAGAAGAATTATCCGACGCATGATTTAGAATTGGCTGCGATTGTCTTTGCTCTCAAGATCTGGCGGCACTTCTTGTATGGGGAAGCTTGCGAGGTATTTACTGATCACAAGAGCTTGAAGCATTTGTTTTCCCAGAAAAATCTGAACATGAGGCAGAGGCGGTGGCTAGAGCTAATCAGTGACTATCAGTGTGAGATCAAGTACCATCCAGGGAAGGCTAATATAGTTGCTGATGCTTTGAGCCCGAAGTCGCACTTGGAAGATGAAGCCGAGCCGTCAGAATTGGATTCGTTGCTTTGTGGGATGAGAAGGCTCCTTATTGAGAGTTCGCAGCAAGAAGAGATTTTATCTTTAGTTATGGATATTCGAGTAACCGATTTTGAAGAATTGAAGACTCTTCAAAGGAAGGATCCGAAGCTGCTGAATATCAGAAAAAGAGTCAGAAAATCTCGAGGGCCGTTGCATTATAGCATGGATAACGATGGGATACTTCGGTTTCGAGATCGCAGAGTGGTCCCAAAGGACTCAGAATTCAAAGAACAGATCATGGCAGAAGCTCATGCGGCCCCTTATTCAGTTCATCCCGGCAGTACAAAGATGTATCGGGACCTGAAGAAAAATTACTGGTGGGATGGAATGAAGAAGGATATTGCCTTATATGTTGAGAAATGCCACACATGCCGTCAAGTGAAGGCCGAGCATCAAAGACCTGCAAGTATGCTCCAACCCCTCCCTATTCTTGAGTGGGAATGGGATGACATCACGATGGACTTTGTAGTGGGTTTGCCGAGAACGCCTAGTGGGAAAAATTCTGTTTGGGTGATTGTTGACCGGTTAACGAAAAGTGCTCATTTCCTGCCTGTTAATAACACCGACTCTTTGGGTAAGTTGACCCACTTGTATGTCAAGGAGATAGTGCGGCTGCACGGCATACCAAAGAGTATAGTGTCAGATCGAGACCCGAGGTTCACGTCGCAGTTCTGGAAGAGTTTGCAGGCAGCTTTGGGTACTAAGTTGAAGTTCAGTACTGCATATCCCCCGCAAACAGACGGCCAATCAGAGCGCACCATTCAAACCCTTGAAGACATGTTGCGAGCATGTGTCATGGAATTTCAAGGGAGTTGGGAAAACCATTTGCCGCTCATCGAGTTTGCATATAATAACAGCTTCCATGCGACCATTCAGATGGCTCCCTATGAGGCTCTTTATGGGAGAAAGTGCAGGTCGCCCTTGTATTGGGATGAAGTCGGGGAGAGTAGGATAATTGGACCAAAAATAATCCAAGAGATGCAAAGCCAAGTCTGGATCATCAGAGATAAAATGGCGGCAGCTCAGAGTCGCCAGAAAAGTTACGCTGATACCAGGAGGAGAGAGTTATCTTTTGAAGTTGGTGATTGGGTTTATCTCAAAGTCTCTCCCATGAGAGGTGTTAAGCGTTTTGGTAAGAAAAGGAAGTTGGATCCGAGGTATGTCGGCCCTTTTCAGATTCTGGAGAAGGTAGGGTCCGTCGCCTATAGAGTTGCTTTGCCAGAGTATTTTGGGGATATTCATGATGTCTTCCACGTATCATCCCTGAAGAAGAGCTTTGGACAGCAAGAGCCACGCTTCGTCGACCCGGAGGGTATTCAGTTGCAATCGGATCTCACTTATGAAGTTGTTCCGTCGCAGATCATGGATTGGAAGGAGCAACGGTTGAGGTCCAAGATGATACTTTTGGTTAAAGTGGCTTTGGGAGATCCGTTAGCTCAAGACTTCTCTTGGGAGCGAGCAGCGGACATGAGGGAGCAGTACCCATACTTGTTTGAAGGATGAAGGTATGTATCTTAATCTTGGTCACAGATGGTTTGTGTGTTTTTATGTGGCTTCTTTAAGTTGGTGGTTGATCTTGCAAATTTCGAGGATGAAATTTGTTTTTAAGGGGGGGAGGATGTGATGACCCGCTTTCGCGTGTATTTTCGCTGAAGGGTTGTTTTTATTTTAATTAATATATTAGTTTATTTATTTTAATTTATTGCATTTTAAAAATTGGTTTTTAATTTATTTGATGATGTGTTTTATTTCTTTTAGTCTTTTTACTGTTTTTAATCTCGTTTCGGCGGGTTTGTTTTGTTTTCCCGAAATGAGGATTAGACCTCATCTTTTCCTACATCTCTTTTCCTTTTTTTCCTTTTTCCTTTTTCTCTTTTTTTCTTTTTCTTCTTCTTTCTTTTTCTTTTTCTTTTTCTTCTTCTTCTCCTTCCTCCCGATCGGCTCTCTCCCTCTCTCTTCTCACCCACGCTGTGAACCACCAAACCCCCCGACCCACCGCCGTCCGACCACCGTGCGGCACACCGCCCATACCGTTCGACTCCCCTCCCTCCGGCGCAACCCCCCACCAATTCTCAGCCCCATCCGGCCGGCCGTTTGGCCGGAAAACCCCCTTAAAGCCTCCACGATTTTTGGCTCGATCCGCCGCCGTCGCTCCACCTCCGGCCACCATTTCTTCACCACTTCATCATCGGTCCCTTGCCGTCCTAACCCACCCATTTTCGGCCTCCAATAGTCACCGGAACAGCTCCCACGAGCTAGCTTTCCTTTTTGGGAAATCTGACTTCTCTCTGCCATTTCTGCCGCCACCCACGGCCAACCACCACTTCCAATAGCTTCATAATCATCCCTAGACCATTCCCTATCAATCTCAAGCCCTGGTTTGTTCCCGTTCAAAAGTGGGTATTTTACAACCCACGACCACAGTGAATTTTCACTGTAACGTTGCTTTTTCTCCGCTGTTTGCAACGCCGAGTGTTTTCTAAAATTACCGTATAACACTGTAAGTATTTTCCAAAGCTTATTTTCAGATTTAAAAATATATTGCTCATTCAATTATTTTATCTGCTGGTTGGTTGATTCCGGACTGAGTCCGAGGAGTTCGGGGGACGGATGGATGGAGGACGGAGTTGCTTGTGTTATTGATTTATGTTGGTTGATTATTTTTGTGCATTGATATAGCATTTACATGGTGCATGCACGTGTGTTTTTGTGTAATTGTGAAAAGCCTGTTTATTGGCATAAATGGACTTACGGGTGCGTGTGTATCACGACCCCCAGCCGGGATAGGGTATTATCTCGGTGGAGCTCCTCTGGTCACTCGGGAGCGGAATAAACTGAGTGATGTCCCCTGGGTCGTCGCTGGGCGACGACGGGAGCGGGGGCTAGGGGGTGCTTGGCTACGAACGCGCCGGGCGCGGAACCGGGCATCGCCCTACGCACCAACTCTGTGGCCCTTCGCTGGTGAGGGCTAGAGGATGCTTGGCTACGAACATGCGGGGCGTGGAACTGGGCATCGCTCGTTAGGTGTCACATGCGTAGTGGTACTCTGCGGTGTGGCACTGGAGCCAGGGTGTGCGGATGACCCCTAGGGGAGGTCATGGCGCATACGGATAAAATGGATTTTGGTTTGAGACGGTTATAGAGGCCAAATGTGACTTTTGGCGTGGTTTTTGGAAAAGATGTGTTTTTGGGCCAAATGGGATTTTTGGCGTGTGTGGAAAGTTATGTTTTATGGGTTTTGCGCATTGGCATCACTTCATGCATATTGTTTGAGTTTTATGTGTTTTTATCTGGTGGTGTTTGGGTTTTACTTACCTGCGGTACCATTTTTGGTTCCGTAGCTTTTGGTGCAGGTTTTGAGGATGAGGAGGAGGAGGCTGAGCCCGAGGATGCGGCTCCGTCGGGTTGCTGATGTTATGCTTTATAATTTGGTTTAAAACTATATTTGTGTTATGTAATATTTTATTTATGTATGTTTTGGACAACTTGTATTACGTTAAGAAAAAAATTCTGGTACTTAGTTTTATGACTTTCGTTATCCGCTGCGTGTTTCTTCGTGCACATATGTTGCCTTTGCACACACTTGGCACCCGTCGTTAGGGTGGTGACCCGGGTTGTCACCATCTGGACGTCTCGATTTCCCCGTGTCCATGCGTGGGGATTTGGGGGCGTCACATGCAACTACATGAAAAACCCAATTTTCCCTTTTTAAACATGAGCATGCGTGCACTATACAATGCAAACATCAAGGCACAAAAATCTCAAACAAATATCAACATCAATCCAACAACTCCGTCCTCAATCCATCCGACCCCCGAACTCCTCAGACTCAGTTCAGAATCAACTACCAATCCAATAATTTATTGTAAGAGTAAAATATATTTAAATCTAAAGGTAGAGTTTGTAAAATACTTACAGCGCTATACGGTATTTTTTGAAAGCTCAAGGCGTTGCAAAAGGCTGAGAGCAACGTAAAAGTGTATTTTACGCTATGGCCGTGGGTAAGAAATTACCCACTTTCAAACGGGGACAAACCAAGACACGAAATTGATAGGGAATGGCCTTGAGATGTTTATGAAGCTAAAGGAATTGAGCTTTGGCCGTGGTTAGCGGTAGAAACAGCGGTGGAAGCAGAAAAAGGCCAAATCGGAGTTGAGCTCGTAGGAGCTGCTCCGGCAATGGATAGAGGCTAGAAATGGGTGGGTTAGGTCGGAAAGAGGTAGGGGAAGATGCTGTGAAGAGGTGGTGGCCGGAGGTGGAGCGACGGCACTGGAAACGGCTCAAAACCATGCGGAAAGGAGGGGCTGTAGGGGAGGCTAACGGAGGCTCGGATGGAGGAGAGTTTTGGTGGGGGTGTTCACCGGCCAGAGGGTGACCAAACGGTGGGGGTGGTGTTGGCCACGTCGGCCGGCAGTGGCTGGTCTGGGTGAAGAAGGCTGACGGCGATTGGAAGGGAAGGGGAGAGGGGTAGCCTGTGGGGAGAAGGAAAGAAGAAGAAGAAAAGAAAAAGAAAGAAAAAGAAAAGAAGAAAAGGAAAAAAAGGAAAAAGGAAAAAGAAAAAAGGAAAAAGAGAAAAGAACAACAATGAGGTCCAGTCCTCACTTCCGGAGTCCAAAAACTGATCCGCCGAAAACAATTTTAAAAACCGTAAAATGACTAAAATAAATTAAACACCACATCAAATAAAATAAAACCAATTAAAATACAATAATTTAAAATAAAAGAACTAATATATTAATTAATAAAAAAAACTCCTTCAGTGAAAGTATACGTAAAAACGGGTCATCACACTTAAAAAAGCTTCGAAATCAGCGTGCAAAAGAATACCTAAAAGCTGTCTGAGAGAGTGTTTGGTGTTCTTTCAATGAAAGGTGTAAAGGAATATGATTTCATGGAGAGTGGCTGGAAATATTTATACACAAGATATGGAAGAGGATGAGGCTGAAGTGAGAGTTGAGTGTTGGTCTCTCTTACCCAATAATATCCACAAAAATCAGTTCAAACTATTTTTACCCAATAATATCCACAAAATCAGCTCAAGATATTGTTATCCAATAATATCCACAGTTTTGAACAGACGTTTTGTTCGAAAATATGAAAAAGAGTTATTGCGCCATAAGACCTTAAATAATCCACCAAGTCTAATGGCACAAACCATAATACATTTTGACACTTCTAACTATCTCCAATATTCAAAAACACATTTTTGATACCATAGTGAGTAATAACACTATGTGGTTAGACTAAAACCTATACTATTAATAGATTTGTGAAAACTTATGGGATCTTCATGAGATTCCTAAAACCAATAAAAATTTCACTATTGAATTTCTAGTGCGCTGTTACATAAGTTGTCTGGTGATTCAAAAAATTCTCAATCCAACACCATGGCTGACAATCATGTTCATGATGAACTCAAAAATTAGGAGGCACAAAATAATCCACCAATGAGAACTTTGTATGAGTATTTGTAGCCAACAACGACACGTATTCCATCTTGCATGATTTTTCGAAAGAATATCTGGAATTTTGATTTAAAACTAGGAGTAATTCAATTACTTCCCAAGTTTCATGGCTTAGACTCAGGAAGTCCTTATTTGCATTTGAAAGAATTTGAAGAGATTTGTGCAACTTTACAAATCCAAATTGTCAATGATGGTGTTGTTAGATTAAAGTTGTTTCTATTCTCTTTGAAAGAAAAATCTAAAAATTGGTTGAATTCCTTGGGACCAAGATCTATTAGCACATGGCAAGAAATGCAAAGAGAATTTTTGAAAAAGTTTTTTCCTACTCACAGGACCAACACTCTATGCAGAAACATTATGAATTTTTCTCAAAAAGAAAGTGAAACATTTTTCTTAGTGTTGGAGGCATTTTAAGGAATTACTGCTAACTTGCCCACATCATGGCTATGAGACTTGGCGCACTATTAGTTTTTTCTATGAAGGTTTAACATCTCAAATGTGCCAATTTGCAAAAAAGATGCATAATGATGAATTTTTAAATAAAGATCCTGTGAATGCTTGGGATTATTTTGACCAATTGGCTAAAAATGCCCAATCTTGGGACAACATAGATCATTCTGATTGATCAAATAAGTCTAAGCCTAATGCCATTTCTCAAGAGGGCATGTATATCCTCAAAGGAAATGATGATGTAAATGCCAGAATAACAAGTTTGATAAGAAAAGTCGAGGCCATGGAACTTAGGAAGGTAAATTCGGTTAAGACCATTGAAAAAGAAGAAGAGAATTGTGGCATATGTGAGATTAGTGGACACCTAACTTAAGATGGTCCAACAATCCCCACTTTTAAAGAGGTGTTGCATGGACAAGCAAATGCCATGAATTCTTATAGAAGACCATTTTCTTCCCCTTATTCAGAAACATATAATCCTAGATGGAGAAATCACCCCAACTTTAGTTGGAGGAATGAGTCCAATTCAAATCAAAATCCTCAAAGTTCTTCTTCTTCTGCTCCTTATGTGCCTCCACATAAGAAAACCCTTGAGGAGACGTTACAAACTTTTATGTAGGGGCAAACTAATATTAACACTCAGACAATGTAGGCCATTAATGAGATGAGAAGTTCTATTAGCAACTTGACCTCCTCATTGCACGCTCAAGCAAAGGGTAAATTTCCTGCTCAACCTCAGCTAAATCCCAAAAGGAAATTTGAGGTAAGAAATTCAAACTCTTCTTATTCAAAATTTAAACATGTAACGCCTGTCCTTGTGGTGGGTCCTTTAGAAAATGATTTTAATAAAAATAGATGGGAATTACGGTTCCTTTTGAAAATTTCTTTTCCTTTCATGCCAGGATACAAAAGACTCAATGTTTACAAATAGGACTTGTTTTCTTAATTAAAAGGGTTACAATGGAAAACACAAATTTTATAATTAAAATTTCTCATACAAAATATCTTGCCTAGGCTTTCGTGCTCTTCCCCTTGGCCCGTCCTAATGCCTCATGCTCATCTTGTCCTTTTGGGTGCACATATAAAAACTAAAATGAGTCGATGACTCATAAGCATTACTTCATGTAGTTAAAATATATTAGCATAGATTTTCATTCATGCATTCATCACTCCATACATACATATCATACTTATCATGCATAGACATGCAGTTCGTTTTAAAAAAAGTTGTGAAGTGGGGCATTTCTTTACAAATGTTTTCTTTCTTAAAACAGTTCCCCACGCCTCGCTGCCTTCATTTCTTAAAGAGTCTTTTCATGCATACATATTTTCTTACATACATTTATGTATACATACATGCATGCATTCTTTCTTAACATGCATACATTCTTTTCTTATAGCTTTCACTGGCCATTGCACACTGTTGCGCCTTGTGTGCTGCGGTTAGCGGTCTTTTGGACCTGATTTTGCCCATGACCACGAGTTGGGAATCCATTCTATCAGGGTGCGGCATTGAGTGCACTACCAATATTACTTACTAGACATTGTAATCTGCCCAGTTCAGTCCATTCAGTACCTTTTCCATTCCATTAATATGGCCGTTACGTATCTTCATACATCCTACATTCAGTCCATTCATTCCTTTTCAGTCCTTTCATTCCTGTACAGTCCATTCAGTCCCTTACAATTCTTACAGTCCTTTCATTCAGTTCTTACAGTTCTTTATAGTTCATTTTGTTCATAAAGTCATGTTAAAAAAAATTGTTTTCTTTATTTTCTTAAAATTCGTTTTAAAATCAGTTTTCTTTCATTTGCATCTTTTGTAAAATGTGGATTCTTGCATCTTTTAAAGCTTCATTTCGTTTCCTTTCCTGAACGTACATACAATACGTACCACTTATAGCATCCATCCACATGCATACATATACATACTTTGGGTGCGTGAAAAGGGGCTACCAAGGAGGGTCGTTACATACTTATACTTGAAAACTTATGCTTGGCTTTCCTTTTTGTAAAGAATGTTTCGTAGAGGAAACCTTTCATTTTCCTTTCAAAGAAAAGCATTCCATTTTCATCTTCGTTTATTTAGAAAAACTTTAGAAGAGTATGAATGCAATACTTACATGGACTTCATGCCATATTCATTCCAAGCGGTCCATTCGTGTGCCTTTCAGATGGCAACCTACAAGCATACACATAACCTTACGTCATCATCTATCTAATGCATAAGCAACTATACTAAAAATAGAACTATGCCTCACTTGGAACACTCTCCATCTATCCCAGGGCTCTTATGTGCCATTTACTATGCTAAAACCTTTGGGGTCTTATTCCTTAAAGTGAACCTCTGTGATTCATGTTAGGGTTAAGATACTAAGACTTCCGTCTTATTCTTCTATTAACCACATGTCGACACATGACTCAGACTGACTAAGTCACTCATCTCAACCTTAGACAACTTATCCATTACTACATTCACATATCCTAGCCCATATACTCAATCCTCATTTCCATCCATACAAGTCACACCACTTAAAGCCAACTCTAAGACTAAAACACCATGTAGCCATGCTGAGGACAGATTATCTATTACATATGTTAAACCTGCTTGGTATACGTGTCTCACTAGAGGCACATGTATCTTATCCCTTTTATCACCTAAGACTAACTTATAATTCCAATGAATACCTGCTTGTATAAACAATCACTATACTCCAATACTAACTTGTTCAGACTCAGTTGATAGGACTCTTCCTACATCCCAACCTTGTACAAGTTCATCCCAACACTTAACAAGAGGAGTGCATCCACAAATTCATCTATGTCACATCACGTAGCTCGAGGCAAAATCTCGAGTTATAGCACAACACCTGTCATGCTTCCATTGCACTCTCTGATACTTTTCCACCACTTCACACATACTCACAGCCATAAGTCAACCACAAGGTGACACCCGTCACCTCGGACTGCAAGCCATGTCACAGCTATTTCGGGACACTCTTACACAATTCCCGATACTACACAATACACTCTATGCCCCTCAGCTAGACAACCATTCCACTCTTTGCAACATGCCTTATGGTGTATCGCTACACAACATAGAGTACATCATGTGTACTCTCTTCACTCTATACTGCATCATAACTATAGCATACACCTCACACTCATACTTCACAGCACAGTTCACAAAACTACATGATTATGCCCAACACTTTGTTACACAACCAAACTTCAAAATGAACTCCACAACACTAACAGCACAATCCACAACCTATTAACTAGCATATATCATAAATAAAGAGGAATAGAGGGTTATACCATCAATGGGAAAACCCGTGTGTCGCTCGTTGCCCATCACAATCAAGATGTCGAAGAAGTCATAAATGGTGGTTAACATCGCGTATGGTGGCTATTTGGGCTACTGAAAGTGGCTACGGGTGTGGATCTAAGTGGGGAAGGGTTTGGTTGTGGTCCTAGAGTGGTGGCCTGAGGTGGCAGAGCACAACGGTATTACACTGTGAACAGTGCATCCGAAGGTAAGAGAGTGCGTGAGGGAGGTGGGGATGGGCTAGACATCATGGCTAGGCATGGAAGAGCTTGGGGGAGGTGTGGTGGCTGGACGATGGCAAATCGGCCATAAATGGTGCAATTCGTGCCTTGGAGAGTGGGAGAGAGTGAGGGCTGTGTGTAGCTCGATTGAACACAAAAATAGTTGGGGAAGGTCATGGTGGTGAGAGGAACATGGTGGTGGTGGTAAGGTGCCATGGGTAGCGGTGCACGGTGGTGAAACTGAGTGTATATGGGCGTAGTGACCTATCAGAGAAAGAGAGAGGTAGGGGGGAAGGAGACTATGGAGAGGAAGCTCATGAGGTGGTTGATTATGCCCAAAGAATAATATGGTAGTTATAGCGCAATTTTGGGGTGTCGATTGCACAAGGAGACAAATTAAAAAAATAGCAAAAGGAACAAAAAAATATAGAAAAATAGTAAAAAATTAATGGACAAAAAAGATTAATTTTAACTGCAAATTAAAGTGAAGCAAATTGATTAAAGGAAAAAGTACTTAAATTTGACGAATAGTAGAGCATCGGGAATCCCTTGTACAAATCCGATATTTTAATTATTTTTAATTTATTGGATAACTCAATTAGGAACTCAATTCCAGAAATTTCCAATCGGAAGGTATAGATTTATAAACCAAAATTAAATCAAATGTAACCTTTTGAAAAAATCTTTCAGCACTTTTAAAATACGTAAATCATTATCCCTATTGAGAAAATCCAACAACGACAATATACTCAGGGAGTAGTATTGTAGCAAAGAACTAAATCAATATATATAAATAATTGATCCAAATATAATCAAAGAACCAATCCATTCAATAGAAAAAGCATGATTGAGTCCATAAACAGAATAAATTCTATGATTATTCGGGGAAGAAAACATCAACGATGAATTGAAAATGATAAAATAAAAGATTTTTAGTAATTGAAGATCAAATAAATAAATTAAAAATATCATTTAATGTGCAAGTTCATCCCTAACCCTATTTGAGAATTTAGTTACCCATAAATATACTGGACAACAAAAATCTCCAGAGAAAACTGAAGCTAACGGTGGCCATGGAAGTGATTTTCTCCTCCCTTCAAATTTGCCTCTTGTGCCTCTCCTCTCCCCTATTTCATGCTAATGATATGCTTATATAGGGTAGGAAAGAAACTATAATGTCCTCTTAATTTCTGTATAAAAAAATTGCCTAAATTTTAGGATTCATCTTGGCAGGTACGTATGCTCTTCAGGATTTTGTATTTGGAAATCCTTATTGGAGACAAAGAGATAGATCTTTAAGATAGATTTCTAATGCATCAAGAATCGTATCAATCCGATATGTGAGTAAAAAGTTACAGTTAAAATACTAAAGTATGTCCAGACTGTCTCCTAGCGAATTTCAGACTTGGACTTTTTGTGATTTTATTTTGTGATTTTTTTTTCTTTTTTCTTTTCTTCCAAATTGCTCTCAAACCTCATGAATGTCCTCCTTTGAATTTGACTAGACTTGACTTGTTCTTTTATAAACTCTGAAATCAAACATAAAAAACTACTTAGAAGTATCCCAACGTAAATAGAAACTCAATTTAAGAATACACATTAATTCTTATGATTTCTATTCACATTGTAGCATTTTAATCCAATAATAGGGTATTTAGAGTGTACTTTCGCACACTCATCACACTCCCCAACTTACTCATTACTAGTGCTTAGCGAGCTACCATCGTCACTCACAGGTGTATTCTACCATTTTCAGTTACTCCCTATTCAATTTTGATTCTTAAACATTGAGGACAATGTTTTATTTAAGTTGGGGAGTGGTGGTATAAATTCAGTATTTAAAATGCTTGTTGGAACTCTGTGACATATTTTCATGTGTCAAATTTGTTTTTTTTTTTTTAATTTGCATCACACGTGCATCATTTTTCAAATGTGAATTCATTCTTATTCATAGCCATCTTCATGAATCACCAAACCCACCATAATCATTTTTGCTGAAGCATTCACAGAACCCTTAATACACTCATCCAAGATTTGTGGTAAGATGGTGGCTCGACACATGTAGCTAGAGAACTCTTTTGCTTAAGTATTCATGTGAGTTTGGAGAGGATTGAGAGCATAAAAATGTAGTAAATTGTGATAAGCATTTATTGATCTGTTGAATTGGGCACTTATTTTGAGAATATCATTACATGGTTTGTGGTATAATGGTGGATATACATAGGATATGATGAAGGTCAACTTAGGATTAAAGTTTGAGCCTTTCAAGCTATCCCTTTCCATCATAGACCCCTAGTAGCCAACTTTGAGCCAATAAACACATGTAGCTTTTTCTTTTCATATGTCCATATCATCCATACCTCTCCACATTGGAGTATAACCTATACACTGATTTTCTTACCCTTTTTACTTCCAAGTGTATACTAGGTGTGGAATTTTTATTTTCTTTCTTTTGTTTTATCATTATAAAAAAAATGAAAAAAAGAAGAAGAAGACAAAAAAAAAAAAAAAGAGAAGAGTACAAGTTGCAATGTGACATCCCGTTTTTACGTGCATTTTCAATGAAAGAGTATTTTAACTTAATTAAAATATTAGTTCTTTTTTTTTTTTAACTATTGTATTTGAATTGGATTTATTTAGTTGTGATATTTGTTTTGTGGAGATTTCTTTATATTAATTATCTTTTTGAATTTAAATTGTTGTGTTGTTTAATTTAGTTTGTTTTTGGATTTAAAATTTAGTTCTTAGTTTTACTAGTTATTTATTATATTTTAGCTTGATGTGGTGTTTAAATTATTTTAATTGTTTTATAGTTTTTAAAATTGTTTTTGTCAGATCAGTTTCTGGACTCCAGAGGTGAGGATTGGACCTCATTTCTTTTCCCATCTTTTCTTTTTCTCTTTTTCTTTTTCTCTTTTCTTTTTCTTTCTCTTTTTCTTTCCTTGTTCTTTCTTTTTTTTTTCTTCTTCTTTTCTTCTCCCGTTTCTCCCCCCGTGCGCTACGCCCTCTCTCTCTCCTCACTATCGACGTTTTCCTTCTCAACCCAGCACTGCTGTCGTAGGCAAAGTGGCCTATACCACCCACCCAGTTCTCTTCCCCTTCGACCGGTGAACGTCCCCTCCAAGTTTCACCTCCATCCAAGCCGCCATTTGCCGCCGAGAGCGCCTCCCAGCCACACGATTTTTGTGCATTTTTGCCGCTGTCGTTCCACCTCCAGCCACCATCTCTTCACCACTTCATCACCTACCTCTTGTCATCCTAAACCACCCATTTCCAGCCCCGATCCGTTGCCGGAGCAGCTCCCATGAGCTTAACTCCATTTTTCCATTTTTTCACCTCCACCGCCACCCACGGCCAAATCTCACTTCCATTAACTTCATAAACATCTCTAGGTCATTCCCTATCAATCCCAAGTCTTGGTTTGTCCCCGTTCGAAAGTGGGTATTTTACAACCCACGGCCACAGTGTATTTTATACTGTTACGTTGTTTTTTCTCTGCCGTTTGCCACTCCTTGATTCTTCAAAAATTATTATATAGCACTGTAAGTATTTTTGAAGCTTTCTTTTAGATTAAAATATATCTTTGCTTTAACGATAATTTGTGACTGGTTGGTTATTCTGGACTGAGTCCGAGGAGTCGGGGGTCGGATGGATTTGAGGATGGAGCTATTTATATTTGGTTGATGTTGATATTTGTTGGAGATTTTGTGCTTTGATGTTTACATTATATAGTGCATGCATGTTGATGTTTAAAAAGGAAAAATTGGGTTTTCATGTAGTTGCATGCATGTACATGTGTTTGTAAAATGAAAACTGGGCTTGTAAGCGAGAAATGATTTATGATATATGTGAACGATTGGATTGACTAGTTTGAGTCAGAGGCACACGTAGGGATGGTGGTGAGCAGGGATGGTGGTAGAGTCCCACCTGCGATTCCTGCCTACAGTGCTCTGATGGTGTGGTTTTTGGGCCATTATCGAGAATAATGGCGAGATAATGTTTAAGGGGAATGTTTTGGGCCAAAATGAGATTTTTGGCGTATGTGGAAAAATGTGGACTTTTGGGATATATGTATATATGGCATCATTTTCTTGCATATTGTTGTGGCATGAACGTATTTTCTATCTTGAGGTTTGCTTGGTTTATTACTTACCTGCGGTACCATTTTGGAACCATAGATTTTGATGCAGAGTTTGAGGAAGGAGGCTGAGCCCGAAGAGGCAGTTTCGCTAGAGTATTGACTTGGAGTCTTTATATCAAAAAATATCTCTACTAGCTTTTATGCCTTGTATTTTGGTTTTGAACCAGTATTTGAGACTGGTAATATTTTATTATGTATATTTTAAATGGGTTTGTATTAAACAAAAATTCTGGTACTTAGTTATAAAACTTTTTTATCTGCTGCGTGTTTTTATTGCACACTTGTTGCATGTACACACACTTGGCCACTTAGCGATAGGGTAGTGACCCGTGTTGTCATCATCCCGAAGTCTCGATTTCCACGTGTCCGTACGTGGGATTTGGGGGCATCACATGCAAAGTGTTCAATTGAGTGAACTCCGAAAAGAATAAGAAAAAAAAAAAGAAACAGTTGATAGAAATGGAAAGAATACAAAAGTGGCATGTGTTTATCCATCAAATTGTTGAAAAAAAAAATAGAAGACGAAGAAGAAGGAAAAGCATTATTATTTGATAATCTGAAAAGTTGGAGATTACATCAAGTGTGAAGTGTGGTCTATTGAAATATTTAATAAAATTCCCTTTGTATATACTTGGAAGCTTTTGAATCCCTTTTCATCGTTTTTTTTTTTCACATAGCCCCGAACCTAAGCCACGTTACAACCTTTTGTGTTGACCGTTCTAATCCTAAGTAAGTTTTTGGAAAGACTGGTGGAAGTCTCATTTGTTAGTATTCCTATCATGAGATCAATGTTTGCTTGTTGCTTGTACATAATTGCCTAATTTTCTATGAGAGTGTGTGTACACCCATTGTCAACTCCATAGAGAGAGCCCTTACACGAAACACTATTATATCCGTGAGTTATGGAGTTAAATCTTTTGCTTGAGACGTTCTTGATGTTGCATGTGTCAAGGTTAGTGGTATGTTCATGTTCACGTTATAATTCACATTCATGTAATGTTATATTCATGTACATGTTATGTTCAAGTTGACATTCATGTTATGTTATGTTCATGTTTACATTATGTCTCAACTTCACGTTTATGTCATGTTATGCTCAGGTTTATGTTAAATTCAAGTTCATGTTTATGTTATGTATGTTCACGTTCATACTATGATTCAAGTCCATGTTATGTTTCAAGTTCACATTCATGTTATGTTGTTAGCCCATGTTATATCATAAGTTCAAGTTCATGTCATGTCAACTCAAGTTCAGTTCATGTTTCAGTTCAGATTAAGTCAGTTATGCCATACTATATGTCAAGTTATGCTATGCTTACTTATGACTTCAATTATGCATTCATGCTTTTACTGTCATGCATGCATCATTAACCTGTGTGGGAGTTTCCTATTAACTTACTGAGATTTGTAATCAAATCCCACCGTGGTAGTCTCAATTACCATTCCCCCCGAATGGTAGGCGATGTGTTAGGATTAGAGCAAGGAGCGGACATTGGTAGATTGAAGGAGGTTGACTAGATGCCGCAGACACGACGTGGAGCTTACAGCTTCCATAGTTTTTAGACAGTATTCTGGCCTCGTTAGTTGAGTTACACGAGTTACTTGACGAACTTCCTTAATAGTGTATCGTGGTAATGTAAATATGGAGTCTGACCTCCCATGTTTTTGAGATTACAGTTTTCTGAGACTCGTTTTGAAATCATGGATGCTTATTTTTATTAAGTATGCTTGGATTACATTTAACTATTTGGGATATTATATATTCGGTGCATAGTATTGCTAAAAAAAAAAATTATCCACTACGAATATTACATAATGCTAACTGCATGTTAGGAACATTGCATCTTATATGTCATGAATGGGGGAGGTAATCTTGTGTTGCATGTCTAAATGCTTACGATGTCTGTCTGATCCCAAACTAAATATGGGGGCTTCACAGGGTGGTAACAGAGCAATACGTCTCTAGGTTGTAAATCCACATGTTGTTAGGAAATGCACCAAATACTAGGCTTGAAATTTTAGTCTTTGTTAGGCTTGAATTTCTTGAAGTATAAGAGATAGTACTTGGTTTTTATAAATGCACTCGTGTTTGGAGAAGTGACACGTGACTCTTGGTAGGATACCTTGGAACCCTGATAGAGACATCTATCAGGAAAATTAGAATCCCCTGATGGATGGAGGATTAGTTGAAGCTGTACACTTGTTGACTGACATACTTAGACATAAGCAACAGTAGCAAGTGCACTTACCCATTACGTTGTAAGCTATCACTCTGGAAGACACCGATGCTGACTTCCTAGGTACTGAAGGAGCTAGCATCATCACCAGTATTTTACAAGGACCTCTATATTGTTAAGCTTAGTTAAGTTTGATTGGATTGCAATTGATGGTACTAGTGCATTACTGTTATTTTGGGTAATGACAAGTTATTGAGGTTTGTAACTTGTATGTTGTTGGATTTAAGTGAGTCCCTGTTGTTGGTGATTATAGTTTTGCACGAGAGTTCAGTTAGGAAGCCGAATTGTTACCCAGTTGATAAGAGTAACAATTCTCATTAGGAGTATTATTGTTCATACCAATGTAGATATAGTATGCCTTTTAGTAGTACGAGAAAGGGTATTGAAGGTTGAGGAATTGTATTCTGTGCATTTGGAGTTTGTTTTGATTATGAGGATGTAATAGAATTTGTGTTTGGAAGAGTAAAGCATTTGAAGAAAGTGTTTGCCTTAGTAGGATTCACTTATGATAGTAGTTTTATCTTGTGGCAATTAAATGTTTTTTTGTGAAGCACTGTGTCTGTGGAGACATAGATTGCCCTTACATTGGAGACCAATATATGAGAAGTACAATCTTAGTCTTGAGGATTTACATGAACACTAGCAACATGTCCTTCTATTTAGAGTCAGATTAAGAGGCAGCTCATGATGGATAGACGAGTTATGCCAATTATAAGAGAGAAACCCTTGAGTTTAGGTTAATAGCTGATAGTTTATCAAGGTGTCACCTAGGAGGAGGAATGATTCATTTTAATTATGAAGCAGTAAACTAGTCCCAGGCAGGCAAGTTTCCTTGAGGAAATAGAGAAAGTAAATTTAGTTGTGTATGGATTAAATTCTTCCAAATTGAATTGCACGAATATTTGAAGTTTTAGATTTAAAGAGTATGCCGGTATGACTTGAACTATTTTGTGAAAGGATTCCAGCACAAATTGATGATTTGAGCATTAAGGAAATAAGTGATTTCACTTAAACAAGGATTTAGTATCCTAGAAGGTTAGTCTAGAACTTGTTAAGTTTAGGCAATAACCTTTGTGATCGTTATAGATAAGATTAGTGTAGACTACGAGAGGAAGGAGTTACCTCATGAAGAACGTTACTTGCCACTTTACTCAACTACATCGTTAGACTGGGATAGCTTTAAAGCGAGGACAGTACGGGATGGAGCTAAGTCTAGCAGAGCAACAAAAGAGCGCGCCATAGTTGCCAACACTGAGCCTGCAACATTAGGATCATCTATGTCATCAACTCACCTGGGACGTTTGCTAGTAGAGGGTCAGGAGCCAAAAAACAGCGATAAAGAATTTGTGTAGCCCCAACCTAAGTCAGTTTAACAACGTGGTATATGATTCAGAGGATGGCATGTTCACCTACTTACCCAGCACATCGTGCCGTTGGACATCGATGCACCTCCTTTGGAGCCGACCAGTGACGATACATCCAGTGATGGACAGTAGTTTTGGTAAGCAACATCTTCTATTGAGCGTGTTTTATGTTTGTACTTGAGTTGATTTCGAGGACGTAATCTTTTTTTTAGGAGGGGAGGATGTAACAGCCTGCTAGAAATTCAATGGTAAAATTTCTAGACTTTAGAAACCTTGAGAAAATGTCGTAAAGTTTCATGAATTGACTAATCACAAAGGTTTTAACTTGTCAACATAGTCAGTGTTATCACTCACTATGGTGTTAGGAATGCGATTTTAATTGTTTGAGGTAGTTAAAAGTGTCAGAATACGTTATAATATATGCCACTAGACTCAATTGATTATTTAGGATTTTATGGCACAATAAGCCATTTTCATAATTTCGGACGAAACACCTGTTCGAAATTGATGAAGTGCTAAAACTGCATGATTAAGTTACTTAAGTGAATAAATTGTTTAATAAAAAATGATTTAAGTACTTAATTATGCAATAGATCACAATACTTGAGTCAATTGATAATTCTGATATTCTTAGTGCTTTTGAAGATTTATAATGCAATTATTTCACATGAAAATAAATATTTCAATTTTATTCCTCTTATAACGGGAAAGGTTTGGAAGAGAAATGGAAGAATTGAGAAAAGCCCAAAGAGCAAGAACTGAAGCTCACACATGCATCAAAATAGCAAACCACAGCAGCTCACACATGCAATAAACC
Organism: Carya illinoinensis; assembly: GCF_018687715.1. Classification (NCBI taxonomy): domain Eukaryota; kingdom Viridiplantae; phylum Streptophyta; class Magnoliopsida; order Fagales; family Juglandaceae; genus Carya; species Carya illinoinensis. The sequence continues at coordinate 20,694,026 of NC_056765.1, forward strand.
TGCAGCAAGGAAACTCACACATGCATAAAACGTGGGACCAGCTCACACATGCATAAAACTTGGGACCACAGCAGCTCACACATGCAATAAACCTGCAGTAAGAAACTCACACGGACGGACAACACACACTCAGAAAGCAGGAGCAATGCACCTCATGCATCATTTCGTTGGAAAGCAGCTTTTGGCATGTGAAGCTGAGAGATGGAAGCATGTTGAAGACAGCAGCTGGAGCAGCAGGAGATCACATGGGATCATGGAAGACAACTGGACGGAAAGCAGCAGTAGTAGAGTTTATTCCTTCTTTTTCATTCGGGTAGCTGGCAACAGGAGGAGCTTTTACTTCTTTTATTTTCTTTCCTTCTCATTGGAGACTGGGGGGGGGGGGGGGGGGGACTCATCTTTCATTTTTCGTTTTGGAGTTGTTAGTTTTCGGACGCAGGGCAGCTTTAGTTTTTCTTCTTGTTCTTTTTGTTCTTTTCGTTTACGCTAGAGCTGTAGACACTAGACCTCAAGGTCAGCTGGTTTTCATTTATTATATTGCTTTTACTTTAAGACCTCATGAACTAGGCGGCTTGAATTTATTTTCTTGTATTCATTTTTTTTACGTTGCAGACAGAACTCTCTATTTTTTTTTTTGCTTCATTTTCTATTTTGGCTGGGACGGAACTCTGTCTCTTGCTCGGCAGCTTCTTCTACCGTTCATTTGGCTGGTTATTTGTTTTCTTTTTCTGCTTTTAGTTTTCAGGTTGAGGTTTACAGACCTGGGGAGATTTTTAGCTTTAGTTACTCTTTTCGTTTGGGGGTAGACTTGGAGGGTTGACGGAGAGTTTTTTTTTTTTTGGGAATCATCTTTTTCGTTACAGACCAAAAGGACGGCTGGAATTTTCATTTTGGATGCAGTTTTTTTTGTTTTCGTTTGGGTAGGGAGTCGGTGGCCTTGCGGCGCTGGTTTCATTTTTTGCTTTACGTTGTAGTGTTTTTCAGTTGTTATTTTAGAGGACTCATTTTCAATTTTATTATTATTTTTTTAGTTGCCCAGTTTTCTTTCCTAAGTTCTTAGTTGAGTTGGCATGGAGCTTGTGGTTTTATTTATTTATTTTTATTTCTTCTCACAGATTTTTTTATGGCTTTGCTTAGATTAATTTTTGTTGCTAGAAATATCATGTGTAGCTAATTTCTGAAACTTGGGTTGTAGAATGAGACTTGATTTATTTTGGGTTCTAGTTTGATGCAATATTTTGTTGTTAAATGTTGATTTTACTAAGTTACTAGTTGGCTTTAAATTGAAAATAGATTGCGGCTCTTGTTCTTGATTTGTTGTTGACGTAAGGCACAACAAAAGCTTGAAAATTATCAAGGCCTCTCTCAGTTGTTTGTTAATGTGTGTTTGGCTAGTAAAGTAGAGAATCCCTTAGGAAAATATTGCAAATCTTGAGCTTAACTTTTTATCTTCCGATTATCAATGCCTTGATTGGGTTGTTAATCGAGAAAATTATCTAGAATCCAAAATAAAGAGAGTCTCAAACCCAACCCAAGTGTTTGTTAATTTGCTTTTTTAATTAGAAACTCTAGTTTTAGTTTTGCTTCAATTTTTTTTCAAAAATTAAATTCATACCTTTTTTTTCTTAGTTCATCTTCAATTCTTTTTTACATTGCATTTTATTTTATTTTCATCTCTCATAGTCAACATATTCGTTACACACAAATCTCACATACGCTTTGATAACCCTTTGTCCCTGTGGAATACGATCCTGGACTTATCCTTGATACAACTTGACACTTCTACACTTGGAAGCACATTCGAGATCGAGTCAGAAACTGTGAAATTAATTCTAAGGGCATTTCGGGGTTGAGTTTTGGTAAACGATTTTCACTGTAGGTTAATATGAATATTTAGGATTTATCAGTACTAAGTTTATTATGTATTTTTTGGAGTGAATAGTAACCTCGATTGGCGTACTAAGTGTAGTGTTGTCAAAATCACAGTGTGGAATGTCCAAATTAGGTTAGAAAAGTTTTATTTGGACACTTGGCAAGATCTTAGCCACACATAATAAATAGTATTAAACACTTGACATAAAGAGGAACCATTAGATGGATTTGTGAAGGAAATCAAGATGTGAGATCATGCCACCTAAGCAAAACTATTTTTATTTGATCAACCAAATTGAGCCAGATCAAATAGGGTTTTAACCCTAGTGAAACCTTAAATGGTTGGAATTCAATTGAAAATTCCAAAACCTTGGTTGAAACCGAAACTCAAAACGGTTTCCCCAAACCCTAAAGTTAGCCTTCAAGCCCTTTTTGATCCAATGTAGGTATTTTACAACCCACGGCCACAGTGAATTTGCACTGTTACGTTGCTTTCCTTCCGCCGTTTGCAACGCCGAGTGTTTTCTAAAAATACCATATAGCGCTGTAAGTATTTTTCAAACTTTACTTTTAGATTTAAATATATTTTTCTCATTCAATAAATATTTATCTGTTGGTTGGCTGATTCCGGACTGAGTCCGAGGAGTTCAGGGGTTGGATGGTTTGAGGATGGAGTGCTTGGTTTTGGTTGTATATGATTGTTTGGTTATTTGAGCCGTTACATATTGCATACATGTGTATTTTATTTTAATTTGAGAAAATCCTGTTTTATTGGCGTAAATGGTTTTTGGGTGCGTGTGTCTCACGAGTCCAAGCCGGGATGGGTTATTATCTCGGTGGAGCTCCTCTGGTCACTCGGGAGTGAATAAAACTGAGTGACATCCCCTGGGTTGTCGTAGGGCGACTACCGGATCGCACGATACGGTAACGCTGTCATGTCAACTCCGTGGTCCCTAGAGTGGCAGGGACTAGAGGATGGCCCGGCCAGGTACGCTCGAGGCGCGAGTCTGGGCATCGCTCGTTTAGGTGTCACATGCGTAGTCGTTACTTGCGGTGTGGCACAGAGCCAGGGTGTGCAGGTGATCCCTAGGGGAGATCATGGTGTATGCATAACCGGATTGTTTTTATGGTTTTCGGATGTGGGCCATTTTCTGGGAAAATGGCGATGTTTGGTTTCCGAGGTTTTTGATCCATTTTCTGGGAAAATGGTGGTTTGGGCCATTATCTGGGATAATGGCGAGGCTTGGTTTTAAGGATATGATTTTGTGGGCCAAAATGGGTTTTTGGCGTGCGTGTAAAAATCTTGTTTTATGGCGCATGTGCATTGATTTTTAGTTCATGCATATTGTTTGAGTTTTATATGTTTTTATCTAGTGGTGTTTGGAGTTTACTTACCTGCGGCACCATTTTTGGTACTTTAGATTTTGGTGCAAAGATCGAGGATGAGGAGGAGGAGGCTGAGCCCGAGGATGCGGCTCCGCCGGGGTGCTGATGTTATGCTTTGTATTTAGTTTAAAATTATATTTGTGTCTTGTAATATTTATTTATGTATGTTTTGAATAGCTTTGTATTAAACAAGAAAAATTCTGATACTTAGTTATTGGCTGGCTTTTCGCTGCGTATTTTCTCGTGCACATTCGTTGCTTTTTCACACACTTGGCACTTGTCTTAGGGTGGTGACCCGGGTTGTCATCATCCGGACTTCTCGATTTTCCCGTGTCCGTGCGTGGGGATTTGGGGGCGTCACAGGTGGTATTAGAGCAGTTTGGCTCTGGGTAAAACCACATGTCCGTAGGTAGTATCAGAATGCTTTTAAAGTTGTGTTTTAAAATTTATTTTAAGTAAAGTTGCTTTTGAATATGTTTTAATTGTTTTATTTGTTTGAGCTTGTTTGCTTGTATGTATTTATTTAGTTGTGTTATTGCATGCTGGTTTCTTTTTTTTGATTTGTTGTTATGTGGTTTGGTTTGGGTTTTTGGTTTTATGTTGTTAGTTTTATTTGTTTTTCTTAAAGGGGGTCAAAGGTTGTGTTGTGGCAGGAAGGCGGTATAATCGAGGATACTATTATTAGGCATGAATATTTAGTGTAGTAGGCTTGAATTTTTAGCAATGTGTTTTGCTTGTATGATGTTGAGGTCTGAAGGGAATGTCATGGTTTAGGCAATCTTTGTAAGGTGGGAACTCACGTAGCAATGAGGAGAGGAATTAGCTTTAAGTCGCTTAGGATGATTGAGGTCAAGGTTTTGTGGAATTTATGTAACTGGGCTATAGTATAGGAGAGTGTAGGTTCAACGAACTTTAAGGATATGTTTAAGGGAATTTTGTTTAAGGTTTGGGGTCTATTGCCACTGTGACCTGGCAACGCTTTAAGAAAGAATTTAATGATTGCTTCTTTCCCGCTTTCGTGAGGCGGCAAAAAGCAAGAGAGTTCTCAAGCTTAGTCCAAGGGAGCATGACCGTGGAACAGTAGGCCCAAAAATTTATAGAGCTTGGGCGATTTGCTCCCCACCTCATCGCCACAGGGGAGATGCAGGCCGAATGTTTTCAGGAAGGTTTGCAACCAGATATATGCAAGATGGTAGTTTGCCACCGGATATCCACTTTTCAGGATTTAGTGGATGTGGTCACTCTTGTAGAGCGAGAGAATAATCTGAATATGGGCTCCCCTTCAAGACAAAAGAGGCGGAGTTTTACTGGTGAAGGAAGTAGTTCGGGTTCGCCTTAGAAGTTTGTTCAGCGGGCCGGGACTTGACCATAAGCAGCCTCGGGAGTGTGTATGGGAGGCCGAGTTCCAGTTTGTGGCAAATGTAATAGAGCTCATGAGGGTGAGTGTCGTCTGGGTAGTAACCAATGTTTTGAATGCGGCCAGACGGGACATCTTGCTCGTGAGTGCCCTAGTCATGTTCAAGAAAGTCGTGGAGCTTGTCGCAGTGGTAGAACTAATCATAGGCAATTAGCTCGGGCTCATGTGTGCAATGACTCTTGGTACTGTTGGAGGCGAGGTTACGGAGATTCAGAATGCTGGAGTCAAGGCAGGTAGGGGTCTAATCTAATTTTTAGTGATGAACGCCTTGTGTGGTTTGTTTTTCTTATATTATAGAGGCTTAGAGAGAGTGGCATGATCTGGGTGATCTTTTAGGGAAGTAGAATAATTAAATTCTTTAGTTCCGTGGAGTTTATGAAATGGTCTATAGCGTAGTAGATTGTAAGTTCAACAAATTTCAAGGATAGATTTTATGAAATTTCATTAAAGTTTTAAAGTTTGGGGCCTTATAGATTTTAGGAAAATAAGTTTATGGTAATTAAGGTGTTAGGTTCGACAAGCTTTGGGGGGGAAATAATTAAGTTTTGAGTTTTAGATTTCGTGATTCGGATGAGTAATTTGGTGGCAAATAGGGCTTTAGATTTTACAAGCTTTTAAGGTGAATGTTTTGGATTAAAGCTACCAATCTTTAGAATTTTAGAAAAAGATTTATTATCTATTAATGTTATAGAATTTGAAGGATTTGAGAAGTCGATTTTTTTTTTCTATTATGGGATGTAAGTTCTTTGATCTTAGAGATTCGAGAAGATGATTCTTGTTTGATTTAAGGTTTTAGAATTGCAGAATTGAAGGACTGATTTATAATTGGAATTGAGTTCTTAGGTTTACAGACTTAGTGCTATAGCTTAATCTACTCTAATGAGTAATTAGTTTGTAACCATTAAAATGGGGTTGATTAGAGTTGAGTTATTGATATTAAAATTTTTCTAGAGTAGATTCCTTTGAGAATTGGAGGTAATGATCTAGTTCATGTTTTTCTTTGAGGATTGAATATATCGAGCTAGTTTAGAAAAATATTTACTGTTAACCCGAGGTTGTAGTGGCAGATTTTAGGAAATGATTCTATCGATTCGAAAGATATAGGTCCATCAGGGTGTTGGAAATAGTAGATTTTGTGTTGGTGTTGAATACGATTGAATTTGAGGCTATACGATCCGTAGACTTTTGGGAATGGATTCTTAGCAAGTTTAAGGTCATTCTCGATACCAAACTTTAAGCAATGACTAGTTGCTGATTTAAGGATATAAGTTTAGTAGATTCAGGAACGATTCTTGTTGAGTTGAGGTTATAAGTCTAGGTGATGGAAATGTGATAATGGATCACTTGTCTCTTTAAATGATTTTTAGTGTTGGCTAAGAGTGCATGAGATCGGTGAGTAGTAATGGTACGTGCATATGGATGTTGGAGAGTGCTGGTCCTAGTCTCATCTATTTTTGGCTTGGTAGGAGTTGAAGAGGAATCTGTGTGGTAATATTAAATTCAAGAGATTTTGGCTTTGAGTTGTTTGGTAAATTGAACGGAATGTGCAGTCGAAGCGGGTTACCCATTGGGATGATGGTTTGAAACGACTGTTGTGTTTATCTTGAAAATTAATTGCGACTTGACGTCATATGAATTTATATTGGTGAGGCTATACTTTTCTTTGGAGATCAAGTATCCAGTTGGGAGAATTGGGGATATGGTTATTTAACTTGAAAGGAGATCGTTAGGTCACCATGTGGGGTGTATCAAGTAATAAATTTTGGAAGTTGAAACTTATGCATCAAAGGTGGGTAGCATGATCATATGTATGAAGTAATAAAGCAGTAGGATCCTTGAATGTTGTTTAATAGTTTTTGATGGATTGAAGATTTAAACAGTATGACCTGTCTTGAGATGTTTTTTTTTGTGAAGTGCTATTGAAGGAATTAGTTGTGCCAAAACTAGAGTTTTTGAGAGTACAAGTAAGTGGGTGAGTTACCAAGAGCGTTTTGATTATGTCTAGGGGAAGGCAGTGGTAGTTTATAGTGAGTGAGTTATTGCAAGATTATATGTTATTCAAAATATAGGTAATGAGTTTGAAGTATGGGATATCAGATAGAAGTTATAAGTGCTCTCGTTGGTTGGCCGGGAAGGACTTGGGCCTTTTGGAGATGTTCCTTATCTTTAGAAGAGACCGGTGTATTTTGGGATGATGTTATGCAAATTGGGGCCTGGAGGTTGATTCGTACTGGTTTCTGTCATCAATCATTGGATGTGTTTTTGCGGAATGTTGGTTTTCGTTAGGGCAGCGATGGCCAACTGAGGAATGAGTGGAGATTTGTGATTTCTGGAAGTATATGATTTTCTATGGAAATGTGGTAAAAGTTTCCTTGTGATTAGGTGTGGATTGAGCTTGTTCTTCATGATAATAATTTTTGAGGATATAGCCTTTATGTATGTTGGTGAGTTATCAGAGTGCGCGCGAAAGCATGATTTTTGGAGATTTTTAGAAGTTCAAATTTTGTATCGATTTGAGGAATTAGTAGTGATTTGGAGTTTTAATGTGAGATTAATCTTTTGGTCGTGCAAATTTTATTTATTGATGGTTAATTTTAGGAAGTGGCTATTAGGTTACAAAGGTTGGAATAGGATGGAAATTCGGAAGGTAAAGCAGAGGCATCGCTGATATTAGCAATTTATGGTGTGAAAATAATAACCTTTGGATTTGTTGGGAGTTGTCGATGATATGCATCTTTCAATTAGATTCCGAGTTGTATCTTGTATCTTTTTGGCGTTGATGGTTGATCTTGCAAATTTCGAGGACGAAATTTGTTTTTAAGGGGGGGAGGATGTGATGACCCGCTTTTACGTGTATTTTCACTGAATGGTTGTTTTTAATTTAATTAATATATTAGTTTATTTATTTTAAATTAATGTATTCTAATTGGTTTTTTATTTATTTGATGTTGTGTTTAATTTATTTTAGTCGTTTTACGGTTTTTAATATCGTTTTCGGCGGATCTGTTTTGGTTTCCGGAGTGAGGACTGGACCTCATTTCTTTTCCCTTATCTTTTCTTTTCTTTTTTTTTTCTTTTCTTTCTTTTTCTTTTTTTTTTCTTTTTCTTTCTTTTTCCTTCTTTTTCTTCCTTTCCTTTTTCTCTCTTCTTCCTCCTCTCCAGCATACTCACAGCAGCCCCTTTTTCTCCTTCCGTCGCCTCCTGTTTGTCAGCCCAATTCTCTACCGTCCGACCACCGTTTAGTGTACCGCCACCACCATTCTCTTCCCCTTCCACCAGAGATCATCCCCACCAATGTTTCGAGCCATCAGACCAGCGGTTAGCCTTCGAGAGCCACCGAAAGTCGCTGCACCTTCTCTGTTTTTGCCCCTGTTGCCGGTTGCTTTCGCAGCCCAGAACCGCTGCTCGCCGGCGGCGTGGCCTACACCACCCACCCAGTTTTCTTCCCCTCTCACCGGTGAACATCCCCACCAAGTTTCACCTCCATCCGAGCCACCGTTAGCCACCACGAGCTCCTCCAAGCTATACGGTTTTTCACTGTTTTCAACACCGTCACACCACCTCCGGCCACCATCTTTTCACAGCTTCTTCCCCTACCTCTTGCCGACCTAAACCACCCATTTCTGGCCTTGATCCGTTGCCAGAGCAGCTCCCACGAGCTCAACTCCGTTCAGCCCCTTTTTGGCCTTCGACTGCCATTTCCACCACCACCCACGGCCAAAACTCATTTCCCTTAGTTTCATAAATATCTCAAGGCCATTCGCTATCAATCCCGAGCCTTGGTTTGTCCCCGTTCAAAAGTGGGTATTTTACAACCCACGGCCACAATGAATTTGCACTGTTACGTTGCTTTCCTTCCGCCGTTTGCAACCCCGAGTGTTTTCTAAAAATACCATATAGCGTTGTAAGTATTTTCCAAACTTTACTTGTAGATTTAAATATATTTTTCTCATTCAATAAATATTTATCTGTTGGTTGGCTGATTCCGAACTAAGTCCGAGAAGTTCGGGGGTTGGATGGTTTGAGGACGGAGTGCTTGGTTTTGGTTGTATGTGATTGCTTGGTTATGTGAGCCGTTACATATTGCATACATGTGTATTTTATTTTAATTTGAGAAAATCCTGTTTTATTGGCTTAAATGGTTTTTGGGTGCGTGTGTCTCACGAGCCCAAGCCGGGATGGGTTATTATCTCGGTGGAGCTCCTCTGGTCACTCGGGAGTGGATAAAACTGAGTGACATCCCCTGGGTTGTCGCAGGGCGATGATCGGATCGCACGATATGGTAACGCTGTCGTGTCGACTCCGTGGTCCCTAGAGTGGCGGGGACTAGAGGATGGCCCGGCCAGGTACGCGTGAGGCGCGAGTCTGGGCATCGCTCATTTAGGTGTCACATGCGTAGTCGTTACCTGCGGTGTGGCACAGAGTCAGGGTGTGCGGGTGATCCCTAGGGGAGATCATGGTGCATGCATAACCGGATTGTTTTTATGGTTTTCAGATGTGGGCCATTTTCTGGGAAAATGGCGATGTTTGGTTTCTGAGGTTTTTGATCCATTTTCTGGGAAAATGGTGGTTTGGGCCATTATCTGGGATAATGGCGAGATGCCAGCACATTTTGATGACACAAGTGATTTGAATGCTATGGAGAGTTTGACACCAACAGATTTTATTTGCTCAACTTCTCCTTTCTCTGATGATGATTATATTTTTCAGACACCTGAATTTTTACTTGATGAGAAAATTGATCATATCAATGAAGATGACTTTGATTTTTTTGATTGTTTTGCAGATTCATCTTTACCACTTGAAGTACAATTTGCGGGAGCAAGATGGAAACCCCAGTTCGAAGCTCTACCACCACCAGACATACTTAGATCTTCAGAGGAAGAAGTTCCTCAGTTGGAACTGAAACCGCTTCCTCAAGATTTAATGTATGCATTTCTTGGACCTGAAGAAGGCACTTTTCCGGTGGTGATTTCCTCAAAGCTAAATCAGAAGGATGAAGCCCAGTTGATTGAAGTATTAAGAAAACATCGAGGTGCAATTGGTTGGACAATAGCAGACATTAAAGGCATTGATGCCGCTGTATGTACCCACAGAATCCATCTTGAAGACGATGCTAGACCGGTTCGTGATGCTCAACGTAGGCTCATTCCTACCATGAAAGAAGTCGTGAAAGAGGAAGTGCTTAAGCTACTCGCAGTAGGTATCATTTACCCCATCTCAGACAGTAAGTGGGTAAGTCCAACTCAAGTGGTACCAAAGAAATCTGGTTTAACTGTCATAAAAAATGATAAAAATGAGTTGATTCCAACTAGAATGGTTACTGGCTGGAGAATGTGCATTGATTATAGAAAACTTAATTCAGCCAGTAGGAAGGATCATTTTCCTTTACCATTCTTGGATCAAATTTTGGAAAGAGTAGCTGGTAATGCATATTATTGTTTATTGGATGGCTATTCTGGTTATTATCAAATTGTTGTAGCGCCAGAGGATCAGGAGAAAACCACTTTCACTTGTCCTTTTGGCACTTTTGCTTTTACTAGAATGCCTTTTGGTTTGTGTAATGCTCCAGCTACTTTTCAGAAATGCATGATGAGTATTTTTTCTGACATGATTGATGATATTTGTGAAATATTCATGGATGATTTCTCTGTTTTTGGAAAATCCTTTGAGAGTTGTTTGCATAATTTGGCACGTATTCTCCAGAGATGTGAGGAAAAAAATCTTTTACTTAATTGGGAGGAATGCCAATTTATGGTTACTCAGGGCATTGTATTAGGGCATATTGTTTCTTCTGAGGGTATAAAGGTTGATAAGGCAAAGATTGAATTAATATCTAAACTTCCTATCCCTAGGACAGTTAGGGATATTCGTTCTTTTCTTGGTCATGCTGGCTTTTATAGGTGGTTTATTCAAGGGTTTAGTTCCATTGCAAAACCTTTGTGCACTCTTTTACAAAATGATATTGAATTTGTTTGGAGTGATGAGTGCCAAAAAGCTTTTGATACCTTGAAAAAGTCGCTTACCACAGCCCCTATTGTGCAACCTCCGCATTGGGACCTTCCCTTTGAGATTATGACATATGCTAGTGACTATGCCTTAGGAGCTGTTTTGGGGCAGCGAGTGGATAACAGACCTTTTGTGATTTATTATGCCAGTAGAACCTTGAATGATGCCCAGAAAAATTATACCACTACTGAAAAAGAATTGTTTGCAGTGGTTTTTGCACTTGATAAATTCCGGGCTTATATTCTTGGTTCTCCTGTTACTATTTTCACTGACCACTCTGCTCTTAAGTATTTGTTGGCTTAAAAAGATGCAAAACCACACTTGATTCACTGGATTCTATTACTTCAAGAGTTCAACATCAACATTAAGGACAAGAAAGGAGTTGAAAATGTGGTAGTTGACCACCTCTCTAGATTGTCATCATCTCCTTCTTCAAATGTCAGCCTTCCTCTTGATGATAGTTTCCCGGATGAGCATCTGTTTGTGGTTGATAGAGCTCCCTGGTATGCGGACATAGTCAATTATCTAGTGACTGAGCGAATGCCTTCTGAATGGTCAACCCAAGATAAGCGTCGGTTTCTATCTGAGGTAAAACATTTCTACTTTGATGACCCTTATCTTTTCAAGTGTTGTTCGGATCAATTGATTCGGAGATGCATTCCTAATGATGAGTTTTCTTCAGTATTGAGATTTTGTCATACGGGTGCATGTGGTGGTCATTTTTCAGCAAATAAAACAGTGGCAAAGATTTTGCAAAGCGGTTTTTATTGGCCTTCCATGTTTAAGGACGCTTACAATTTTTGTAAAGCATGTGAGTCTTGTCAAAAGTTGGGAGTCATTAGCAAAAGAAACATAATGCCCCTTTCCCCCATTCTTACTTTAGAAATCTTTGATTGTTGGGGAATAAACTTCATGGGACCTTTTCCGGTTTCCTTTGGAAACACATATATTTTATTGGTTGTGGACTATGTTTCAAAGTGGGTTGAGGCGATCGCTTGCAAAACCAATGACCATCATGTTGTACTAAAATTTTTACAATCTTTGTTTGCTCGATTTGGCATGCCCAAGGTTATCATTAGTGACGGGGGTTCTCATTTTTGCAATAAACCATTTTCTACACTTGTGAAGAAATATGGTATCATACACAGAGTTTCTACCCCTTATCACCCTCAAACAAATGGGCAAGCTGAATTGGCAAACAGAGAAATAAAAATCATTCTGGAGAAAACAGTAAATCCTAATAGGAAAGATTGGTCGATTAAGCTTCTTGATGCTTTGTGGGCTTATAGGACAACTTTTAAAACAAATCTACGGATGTCTCCCTATCTATTAGTTTATGGTAAAGCTTTGATCCACATGATGAGATCTTGCTTGTGCAAGACCCCAGGGAAGTGGTTTAAGTTGCTTTTCTTTCTTTACAGTTTTCTTTACTTGCATTTATTTTATTTGTTCTTTTGCTTTGGTTTTATATTTCATGTTGATTGTTTGTTTTGCTTGCTTAGTTCTGTGCACTTTGTTTTCTTTCGTTCGAATCATTGAGGACTATGTCTCTCACTAGTTGGGGGGTAGCATGTGTGCACATATAAAAAAAAAATTGTGAAATTTGAGCATCTTGGTGGAGTAGTTGAGCGGGATCATTTGGGATCATTTGTGAAGATTTATTTTCAAGCTTAAACATAGAGCATGATTTTTTGATGCATCATATTTTGTTGATATGTGGCTTGAAACACCAGGATGTTATGCTTATTGAGATGAAACTTGATAAAATTTTTGTAGAACGAAAGGCAAATTTTGAAGGACATTTTGCACATGCTTACGCTTGTAGTGTTCCTTATTTACCATTCATTGATTTAATACTGGAGAAGTAAACTGCAGGACTACCGAGCCATGCCAAAAAGAAAAAGAAAAGAAAAGAAAAGAGAAAGGATTGAAATAATAATAATAATAATAATAATAATAATAATAAAGGAAACTTAGTGAACTTTCCTAAGTAAAAAAGGCTAGAAACAGTTACCCAAGACTTAGGGGGTTGAATATCCAACCTTTAAAAACAGAGCTGGCATGAAAACTGCTAGTCCCTTGGGCTTTGAGGTAGTTAGAATCAGCAATGATTAATCTTAAGGTTGAAAAAAAAATAAAAATCCTATGACAAATCATGGCTAGTAATGAGGAACACACAACTAGTTTAGCTCCACACACACATTTAAGTCCTGAGATATTTGCCTTAATTCTATGTGAAAGATTGTTGAGATAGTCTTGGTGGGTATAACCCTTGGGGGTTGAGTAGTAACATGTCACTTTTGTGAGAATTCAGAATTGTGTTTGATTGTTTTTGTTTGAATTTCGATCTTTATGCAATATTCATCTCAATTAATTTTCACTATTTTGCTCAAGGATTAGCAAAAAGCTAGTTGGGGGGTGTGATTGAGCTGAAATATTGTATATTTTTGCTATTTAAAACCAATGTATTTTAAATTCATCATGACATTATTATTGGTTTTAAATGGAAAAATGATTAATAAGGATAAATCAAAGTTGTGATTTTAATTGATTAAAAGCATGAATTTCTGCTTGAATTCTACCAACTATTGATTACTGTGCATTCTAGTCCATAATTTTTCTTACTTTCCATTATCATTTGCGTTTGTACCATTGTTTTTCTTGTTCTTCATGTTCATAAAGTTTCTTGAGCTATCTTTCCATCTTTTGGGTTCAATCCATGAACCTCAAAAGATAGAAGCACTTCTTGCCATCTTTGAATGGAAGTTGCTCAAGCTAATTTTTCATTTATGTTATTTTGTTGTTGAGTGTTTTCTTTTTAATCTCCATCTCCATTTTTCGTGCATACCATGGTTCATTATGTTCATGCCTTGTTCATACTTTGTATTGAGCTTTCCCACCATTCAAACACTCCCAACTCCATCTAACCTCATACACGGCCACACCAATCAACCCACATCATGCTCACTTAAACCATGACCCACCATTGCCCTCCAACAAGCCACCAAACTTCCAAAGCCTAGCCCCCACTTGCCGTCCAACCCATTCCTCATTTCCCTCAAAACTCACGGATCCCCTTTTCACACTCAAATAAATCCACCAACTCATTTCCAACCCACCTAAATTATACATTAATTGGAAGGCTGCTTGTTTGGCTTAACTTATATCGGTTGGTGCAGCTAAATTAAGGTGAGGAGCATGTGATGGATTGGAAGAAGAAGGCTACTGCTGTCCACCAACTGCTGTCCACCGAAATGAAGGAAGATAGAAAGAGAACATGTGATGAATTGAAGATGGATTTCAGCTGAAATGAAATTGATTGGAGGAAGGGCGGCAGCCATCTAAAGATATATATATATATATATGTGAGAGTGGCTGGACGACAGAATTGAAGAAAGTGCATGCACTGCCGTGTTTGATTTGGTTTGAGTAAGGTTTGAGTGAGAAGTCTAAATAGGTGAGTCGGTGTTGGCTGAAATGTGTAGTCGGTGGTCATGTATTACGTAAAGGGGGATGGAATTAAGGAGTGAATTGGTCATTTGCCAAAAGGCAATCGGTGGGCAATTTCTAGAAATAGAGAGGGAGATGTGTAGGGAGTTGTGTTGTGCTGGAAGGGGTTGTGTCGGTGCAGATTATTTAAGTGTGAGTTGAGAGAGAGATGTTGTGCTGAGATGTTGTGCTGGACGTGTAGAGAGAAGCAGTAGGTGGGTGAGTGATGTGTGCTGAAATTGAAAAAAAAAAGATTGAAGAGGAGATAGGAGAAGTCGGCTGGTTAATTTGATTTCGAGGCAAAGAAGAACCGTGTATGAATTTTTAACAAGTTAGGCATGAAGTTAGGCATGAAGAACCGTGTTGGACTTGGTTGCTTGGTTTAAATTAAGGAAAAGATTGAATGCAAGAGGCGGCAATAAAAGATTGAATGCAATTGAGGTGTGAATGCAATTAAGTGTGAATGCAAGATTGAAGTGTGAAACCAATTGAATGTGAGATGCAACTAGCCAAGATGTTTGGCTATAAAAGGATGCAGTCCGAACTCAACAAAGACACAACTCAAAACTTAGACATCTACAACTTACAACACACAACTACAATTTTCTACTTTTGTTATTTCTTTGTTATGTACTTGAAAGAATTAGCTCCTTTTTGTTTTCGACAATTTTGTTTCACCTTTTAGCTTCAATGTTTTGTTGTTTTATAGTTTTTAAGTGTATTAAGAATTGTTCTAGAATTTTATTTCATTAAGTGTAATACCTTAATTTCAATTAAGTGTGCTAGTTTGTTTCATTGTTAGTTTGTTTCATGCAACAAAAAGAAATTATTTTAGAAGTTTTAATCAAGTGTGCTATTTTGTTTCATGCAATAAAAGAAATTGTTTTAGAAGTTTTAATTAATTGTGTTACCTTAATTTATTGCAAGAAAGGTTTGGTTTTAAGCTTTTGTTTTTGTTTTTGATTTTTCTGAAACATCATACGTGGGGAGTAGAGGAATTGTTCTAGAGTTTTCATTAAAGGTTTAGAGATTAATTTTCAAGAGTGATACGTGAGAAGTTGTTTCCTTTTTGTTTTGAATTTCAATTGAATAGTGAAAGGATGTTTTCGTTTAGACTTTTCGTTCCCTATTTTATTTAACTTCAGTTTAAAATTTATGGAATACTTTTGAGATTTGTTTAGATTAGAAGTTAGGGTAATTTATTTTCTGTTTACTTATTTCGTGTTATTTATTTTTCTCACTTCCTTAAGTTTTCATTTAATAGTGATTACAATTGTTATGTGTTATTTTGAGAATTTGTGATTTAATTACAAAGATGAATTCTAGAATCTTGGTTTTGGGCATTTTCAATTTTTAGTTCATGTTTTGTCAATTACTTTCTAATTTAGTTTAATTCTTAATTTGGTTTTATTAATTTCTGAGTTTAATTTATTAGTCCTTTATATTCCAATCCAACAATCAAAATCTAAAACATGAATCTAGTCCATGACTAGTACCCTTTTCCATCCATTGCACATACCATCATTTTATTTTCTCTTTGTGAAGTTTTTCACCTTTTTCAACGAGTTTGATTTCTAAGTAACTTTCCCTGAGGAGACGATCTAGGAATTTATTCCTAATTATTACACGACATTCTCTTGCACTTGGGATAGCTTTAGTGCTACTCATTTTTGAGTGAGTCAATTCACACTCAAGGATCTCATTATCTTGGATATATGACTCTTTATCTTTTTGTTTTCTTTAACAACCTGCATAATCAATGATTCGAACTTTTGATTAGTTTTACTCTGTGCCTTAATAAAAGCATGTAAAGTATCTTCTAAAGGGCTCCTAGAAGATGAAGGTGCAAGATATGATCTAAGGGGTTGTGCAAGCAGCTAGTTTTCAAATTTCTAACTAAAATTGGGGTGCTTATGCCACCCAGGATTGTAGGTATCAGAGAATGGTGCAATAGGCTTTATGTACATACCTAAGGCATTACATTGTTCCTCATACATCTCTCTCATCTCAGCAAATGTGGGACACTCTTTGGCAAGGGCCACACACAAAACATGGTCCAAAAAACTCTGCATGATTAGTCACGTGTGTTGGCTTTAAATCCTTAGTCTTCAACACCTCTAGTTCCCTAGTGAGCATCTCAACCTTAGCCTTTAGGTTATCCTCTTCCCTAAGATGGTAAATTCCACCACCATTTAGGTTTCCTACAGGTCGGGACCTATTTGTGCTCTCAGTAGCACTAGGTCCAGTCTAAGTGTGAGATTTTTCAGCAAGTTCATTGAGGTATTCTATGGCCTCATCAGGATCTTTTTGTAAGAACTCACAATTACACATCATCCCCAAAAAATGACGCACTCTAGGTGTAAGTCTCTCATAGAAACAGCTCACTAAGCACCAATCTCATACCCATGGTGAGGGCACATACTCAATAGCTCCTTAAATCTCTCCCAAGACCGATACAAAGTCTCATTGTCCTTTTGTGTAAAGACGGAGATTTTCCTTTTTAAAGCATTGGTATTATGTTGGGGAAAGTATTTATTAAAGAAGACCTTAGTCATCTCATTCCATGACCCAATAGATCGTGGTTTTAATGAGTATAGCCAACTCTTAGCTCTATCCTTCAAAGAGAAAGGAAAGAACTAAGTCTCACAATGTCATTAGTTGCATTTTTACTATGAAAAGTCGCAACTACTTCCTGAAACTCACTAATATGCCTATATGGATTTTCATTTTCCAAGCCATGAAAAGTAAGGAGTAACTGTATCATCCCTGTTTTAAAATCCAATTGGCGAGTATTAGCTGAAAATATGATGCATGATGGTGTGGCTGTGTATGTAGGGTGCAAAAAATCCTAAAGGGTCCTAGTGGGTTGATCTTCATGTTCACTCATTTCCTCAGAATTAGAAAAATTATCAAACAAATGATTAGAAAAATTAGGCTCTGACTCTAACTCTAACAAAGATCTACAAGCAAACCGACCCAAAGCGTCTCTATACCTGTGTATGCAAGGTAGAGAAAAATGCAAAACTTAAAAAAAAAAAAATTACAAAAAGATTACGAAAATAAAATAAAGATGCAGCAATATAAAAGAGGGAATGAAGTTACCGCCTTTACAAATTGCTGAAAAGAAAAACTATCTCACAATTTTTCTATTGTCTCCCCACCAATGGCGTCAAAATTTGATTACAACCAAAAAATAATGCGGTAGTTGTAGCACAACTTTGGGGTGTCGATTTCACATGGAGACAAATTAAAAGAATAGCAGAAGGAACAAAGAAACTAAATAAAAATATTAAATAATTAATAGAGAACAAAGATTAATTTTAAATGCAAATTAAAATGAAGTAAAGTGATTAACGAAAAAAGTACTCAAATTTGACAAACAGTAGAGCATCGAGAATTCCTTGCACAAATCCGGTATTTTAGTTATTCTTAATTCACTGGATAACTCAATTAGGAACTTAATTCCCGAAATTTCCAATCGGAAGGTATAGATTTATAAACCAAAATTAAATCAAATGTAACCCTTTGAAAAATCATTCACCACTTTTAAAATACGTAAATTACTATCCTTATTGAGAAAATCCAACAATGACAATATACTCAGGGAGCGATATTGCAGTAAAAAATTAAATCAATATAGATAAATAATTAATCCAAAAATAATCAAAGAACGAATCCATTCAATAGAAAAAGCATGACTAAAACCATAAATAGAATAAATTCTATGATTATTCAAAGAAAAAAAATCAACGATGAATTGTAAATGATAAAAGAAAAGAGTTTTAGTAATTGAAGATCAAATAAATAAATTAAAAATACCATCTAATGTGCAAAGAAAAAGAAAATCACAAAATGAAACCACAAGTCCAAGTCCAGAATTCACTAGGAGACAGTCTGGACATACTTTAGTCTTTTGATTGTAACTTTTTACTCACATATTGGATTAATGCAATTCTTAATGCATTAGAAAGTGATCTTAAAGGGCTGTAACTTTGTCTCTAATAAGGATTTCCAAATTCGAAATCCTGAAGGGCATATATGGCTATCAAAATGAGTCCTAAAATTTAGGCGATTTTTTTATGCGGAAATTAAGAGGACATTAGGGATTCTTTCCTACCCTATATAAGCATATCATTAGGACAAAATAGGGGAGGGAGAGAAGCACAAGAGGCAGATTTGAAGAGATGAGAAAATCACTTATATGGCTACCTTTCCTTTTCTTCCAAATTGCTCTCAAACCCCATGAATGTCCTCCTTTGAATTTGATTGGACTTGATTTGCTCTTTTATAAACTCTGAAATTAAACATAAAAAGCTGGTTAGGAGTATCCTAACATAAATAGAAACTCAATTTAAGAATACACATTAATTTCTATGATTTCTATTCACATTTTAGCATTTTAATCCAATAATAGGATATTTAGGGTGCACTTTCGCATAGTCATAAACATGGCTTTGCTTCTATTGACATGTGATGGACCAAGGATAATCTTCTAAATCAATCTAAGAATGATGTAAAACAACAATAATATCAAAAAGGTCCAGATCGAAACGACTAGAATACTTTAAAATGAAATTCAGCTCAAAACATGGTTTAGAGATGATTAAAAACCTTTAACTTAATTAATGATCTTAACTCAAGTTAGAAGCCTAACAATGGCTAGATAAGCACCTTAGTGGTATGTGGCACTTCTTGGACTTGAGTTAAACCAATGGAACGATGTATGAAAGCTTCAATAGGAAGAAAGAAATAAAAGATGGGTTTCTTGGAGCCAATTCATCCAAAGCTGGAACTAATCCGAAATGGTCCAAGTAGAGTGTAAATGAGGAATTTTCCCTTGAGAAATTGGTCTAAAATGCCTTGGTTAGGGGAAGATTTGTAGCGAAGCACATGAAACTGCACCCAGGTTCCGATTCGTTGTGATTTGGGCAATGACATGGCTTTGCTTCAATTGACATATGATGGATCTAGACTAATCTTCTAATTCAATCTAAGAATGATGAAAAAAAAGAATAATGGCAATATGGTACTGATCAAAATGGCTAGAAAGAATTAAAAAGGAAATTGAGCTCAAACATGGTTTAGAGATGACTAATCATCTTTAAGTTGATTAATGCCCTTAAGTCAAGTTAGAAACATAACAATGGCTAGATGAGCACCTTAGGGGCATGTGGCACTTCTTGGGCATGAGGAAACCAATGGAATGTTGTGTACGGGTTTCAATAGGAAGAATGAAGTGAAAGACAGATTTCATGGTGCCAATTGGTCCAAAGCTAGAACTAAACCAGGATGGCCCATGTGATGACCCGCTTTTACGTGTATTTTCACACTCAAGGAGCTCATTATCTTGGATATATGAACCTTTATCTCTTTGTTTTCTTCAACAACCTGCATAATCAAAGATTCAAACTTTTGATTAGTTTTACTCTATGCCTCAATAAAAGCATGCAAAGTGTCTTCTAAAGGACTCCTAGAAGATGAAGGTGCAGGATATGGTGCAGGATATGATCTAGGGGGTTGTGCAGGCTGCTAGTTTTCAGACTTCCAGCTAAAATTGGGGTGATTACGCCACCCAGGATTGTAGGTATCAGAGAAAGGTGCAACAGGCTTCATATACATACCTAAAGCATTACATTGTTCCTCATACATCCCTCTCATCTCAGCAAATGTGGGACACTCTTGGGGAAGGTGATCTACCCCACCACACACAAAACATCGTCCAAAAGACTCTGCATGATTAGCCACGTGTGTTGGCTTTAAGTCCTTAGTCTTCAACGCCTCTAGCTCCCTGGTGAGCATCTCAACCTTAGCCTTTAGGTTATCTTCTTCTCTGAGATGGTAAATTCCACCACCATTTAGGTTTCCTGCAGGTCGTGACCTATTTGTGCTCTCAGTAGCACTAGGTCCAGTCCAAGTGTGAGCTTTTTCAGCAAGCTCATTGAGGTATTCTATGGCCTCATCAGGATCTTTCTGTAAGAACTCACCATTACACATCATCTCCACAAATTGACACTCTCTAGGTGTAAGTGCCTAATAAAAATAGCTCACTAAGCGCCAATTCTCATACCCATGGTGAGGACACATACTCAATAGCTCCTTAAATCTCTCCCAAGATTGATTCAAAGTCTCACTGTCCTTTTGTACAAATGTGGAGATTTGCCTTTTTAAAGTATTGGTCTTATGTTGGGGAAAGTATTTATTATAGAAGACCTGAGTCATCTCATTCCATGACCCAATAAATCGTGGTCTCAATGAGTATAGCCAACTCTTAGCTCTATCCTTCAAAGAGAAAGGAAAGAACTTAAGTCTCACAATGTCATCAGTTGCATTTTGACTATGAAAAGTCGCAACTACTTCCTCAAACTCCCTAATGTGCACATATGGATTTTCATTTTCCAAGCCATGAAAAGTAGGGAGTAACTGTATCATCCCTGTTTTAAAATCCAATTGGCGAATATTAGCTGGAAACATGATGCATGATGGTGTGGCTGTGCGTGTAGGGTGGAGGTAATCCTGAAGGGTCCTAGTGGGTTGATCTTCGTGTTCACTCATTTTCTCAGAATTAGAAGAATTATCAAACAAATGATCAGAAAAATTAAACTCTGACTCTAACACAGGTCTACAAGCAAACCGACCCAAGGCGTCTCTATACCTGTGCATGCAAGGTAGAGAAAAACGCAACACTAAAAAAAAACTACAAAAAGAAAAAGAAAATAAAAAAAAAATGTAGCAAGCTAAAATAGGGAACGAAGTTACCGCCTTTACAAACTGTTGAAAAGAAAAACTATCTCACAATTCTTCTACCGTCTCCCCGGCAACGGCGCCAAAATTTGATTACGCCCAAAGAATAACGCGGTAGTTGTAGCACAGCTTTGGGGTGTCGATTCCACAGGGAGACAAATTAAAAGAATAGCAAGAGGAACAAAGAAACTAAAGAAAAAAATATTAAATAAGTAATAGAGAACAAAGATTAATTTTAAATGTAAATTCAAGTGAAGCAAAGTGATTAACAGAAAAAGTACTCAAATTTAACAAACAGTAGAGCGTCGGGAATCCCTTGCACAAATCTGGTATTTTAATTATTCTTAATTCATTGGATAACTCAATTAGGAACTCAATTCCCTCAATTCCCAATCGGAAGGTATAGATTTATAAACTAGACTTAAATCAAATGAAACCCTTTGAAAAAACATTCATCACTTTTAAAAAACGTGAATTACTATCCCTATTGATAAAATCCAATACGACAATATACTCAGGAAGCGATATTGTAGCAAAAAAACTAAATCAATATAGATAAATAATTGATCCAAACATAATCAAAGAACTAATCCATTCAATAGAAAAAGCATGACTGAATCCATAAACAGAATAAATTCTATGATTATTCTGAGAAGAAAACATCAACGATGAATTGAGAATGATAAAACAAAAGAGTTTTAGAAATTGAAAATCAAATACATGAATTAAGAATAAATTAGAAATACCATCTAATGTGCAAGTTCATCCCTAACCCTACTTGAGAATTTAGTTACCCATAAATATAATGAACAACAAAAATCTCCAGAGAAAACTGAAGCGAACGGTGGCCATGGAAGTGATTTTCTCCTCTCTTCAGATCTGCCTCTTGTGCCTCCTCCTCCTCCCCATTTTGTGCTAATGATATGCTTATATAGGGTAAGAAAGAAACCCTAATGTCCTCATGATTTCTGCATAAAAAAATCGCCTAAATTTTAGGACTTATCTTGGCAGCCACGTACAGCCTTCAGGAGTTCGAATTTGGAAATCCTTATTAGAGATAAAGTTATATCCCTTTAGGATAACTTTCCAATGCATCAAGAATCACATCAATCCGATATATGAGTAAAAAGATACAGTCAAAACACTAAAGTATGTCCAGACTGTCTCCTAACGAATTTCGGACTTGGACTTCTTGTGGTTTCATTTTGTGATTTTTTTTTCTTTTTCTTTTCTTCCAAATTGCTCTTAAACCCCATGAATGTCCTCCTTTGAATTTGACTGGGCTTGACTTGCTCTTTTATAAACTCTGAAATTAGACATAAAAAAACTGCTTAGGAGTATCCCAACGTAAATAGAAATTCAATTTAAGAATACACATTAATTCCTATAATTTCTATTCACATTTTAGCATTTTAGTCCAATAATAGGGTATATAGAGTGCACTTTCGCACACTCATCAGTGCACCCAGGTTCTGACATGGCTTTGCTTATATTGACATGTGATGGATCAGGACTAATCTTCCAATTTAATCCAAGAATGATGAAAAACAAGTACAACAGCAATAAGGTCCAGATTGAAATGACTTGAAAGAATTAAAAATGAAATTAAACTCAAAACATGGTTTACAGATGACTAATTATCTCTAAGTTGATTAATGAGGTTGACTCAAGTTAGAAGTTTAACAGTGGCAAGATGGGCCCCTGAGGGGACTCTGGCGCTTCTTGGGCTTGAGGGAAACCAATGGAAGGGTTTATGCGGCTTCAATTGGGGGAATGAGATAAAAGACGGATTTTTTTGGTGCCAATTCATCCAAAGCTGGAACTGAAGTGGGATGGTAAAGGTGCAGTGTAAACGATGAATTTTCCCTTGAGGAAAAGGTCAAAAAGGACACTGCTAAGGGCGGAATTGTACGAATGCACATAAAGGTGCACCTAGCTTCCAATTCTCTGTGAATTGGAAATTGACTTAGCTTTGGTTCTATTGACATGTGATGGATCAAGGCTAATCTTTGTAAATCAATCTAAGAATGATATAAAACAACAATAATATCAAAAAGGTCCATATCGAAATGGCTAGAATGAATTTAAAAGGAAATTCAGCTTGAAACATAGTGTAGAGATGACTAATCATCTTTAAGTTGATTAATGCCCTTAAGTCAATTTAGAAACTTAACAATGGCTAGATGAGCACCTTAGGTGCGTGTGGCACTTCTTGGGCATGAGGGAAACCAATGGAATGGTGTGTGCTAGCTTCAATAGGAAGAATTAAGTGAAAGACAGATTTCATGGTGCCAATTGGTCCAAATCTACAACTAAACCAGGATGGCCCATGTGATGACCCGCTTTTGCGTGTATTTTCACTGAATGGTTGTTTTTAATTTAATTAATATATTGGTTTATTTATTTTAAATTATTGTGTTTTAAATTAGTTTTCGGCGGAACCGTTTTTGGTTTCCAGAGTGAGGACCGGACCTCATTTCTTTTTCCTTATCTTTTCTTTTCTTTTCTCTTTTTTCTTTTTCTTTTTCCTTTTTATTTCTTTTTCCTTATTTTTCTTTCTTTTCTTCTTCTTTCTTCTTCCTTCTCTCTCGCGTGCGCACAGCAGCCCCTTTTCTCTCCTTCCCGTCGCCGCCTGTTTGTCAGCCCGGTGCGCCGCCGTCCGGCCACCGTGTAGTACACCACCCCCACCATTCTCTTCCCCTCCCACCAGAGATCATCCCCACCAATTTTCAGAGTCATCGGACCAGCCGTTAACTGCCACAAGCCCCTGAAAGTACGGCACCTGCTCTGTTTTCCCCCTATCGCCGGTTGCTTTCGCAGCCCAGAACCGCCGCTCGCCGGTGGCATGGCCTACACCACCCATCCAATTTTCTTCCCCCCTCACTGGTGAACATCCCCACCAAGTTTCACCTCTATCTGAGCCACCGTTAGCCACCACGAGCTCCTCCAAGCCACACCGTTTTTCACCGATTTCGGCGCCGACACACCACCTCCGGCCACCATCTCTTCATAGCTTGTTCCTCTACCTCTTGCCGACCTAACCCACCTAATTTTGGCCCCAATCCGTTGCCGAAGCAGCTCCCACGAGCTCAACTCCGTTCAGCCCTTTTCGGCTTTCCTCCACCATTTCCACCACCACCCACGGCCAAAACTTGTTTCCCTTAACTTCATAAACATCTCAAGACCATTCTTTATCAATTTCGTGCCTTGGTTTGTCCCCGTTCAAAAGTGAGTAATTTATTACCCACAGCCACAGTGTAAATTATATTGTTATGTTACTTTTCCTCTGCCATTTGCAACGCCGCGAGCTTTCAAAAAATATCATATAGCGCTGTAAGTATCTTTCAAACTCTAATTTTAGATTTAAATGTATTTTGCTCTTACATTAAATAATTATCTGCTGGTTAGTTGATTCCGGACTGAGTCCGAGGAGTTCGGGAGTTGGATGGATGGAGGACGGAGTTGCTTGATTTATTGATTTATGGTTGGTTGGTTGTTTTGTGCATTGAAATTGTATTTACATGGTGCATGCATTTGCATTTTATTTTAATTGAGAAAAAAACCCTATTTTATTGGTGTAAATAGATTTCGGGTGCGTGTGTCTTACGAGCCCAAGCTGGGAAGGGTTATTATCTCGGTGGAGCTCCTCTAGTCACTCGGGAGAGTAATATACTGAGTAACATCCCCTGAGTTGTCACTGGGCGACAACGGGAGCGGGGCCTAGAGGATGCTCGGCTATGAACCCTCGGGGCGCGGAACTGGGCATCGCTCGTTTAGATGTCACACGCGTGGTCGTTACCTATGGTGTGGCACAGGAGCCAAGGTGTGTGGATGACCCCTAGGGGAGGTCATGGTACATACGGATTAATTGGTTAATGGTTTGAGTTGGATATGGGCCAAATATGACTTTTGGCGTGATATTTAAAAAGGATATGTTTTTGGGCCAAATGAGTTTTTTTTTAGCGTGCGTGGAAAAATTATGATTTTATGAGACATGTGCATTGCATTCTTTCATGCATGTTGTTTGAGTTAATATATTTTTATCTAGTGGTGTTTGGATTTTACTTACCTGCGGCACCATTTTTGGTACCGTAGATTTTGGTGCAGAGTTCGAGAAAAAGAGGATGAGGCTGAGCTCGAGGATGCGGCTCGCTCCGCTGGAGTGCTGAGTTAAATTCTATGCTTTGTAGTTAGTTTTTAAAACAATATTTGTGTTATGTAATATTTTATTATGTATGTTTTGAACAGTTTTGTATTAAATAAGAAAAAATTCTGGTACTTAGTTATGACTTTTGTTATCCGCTGCGTGTTTCTTCGTGCACATTCGTTGCTTTTACACACACTTGGTACTCGTCGATAGGGTGGTGACACGTGATGTCATCATCCGGATGTCTCGATTTTTTTGTGTCTGTGCGTGAGGATTTGGAGGCATCACAGCCCAGGTAGACTGTAAATGAGGAATTTTCCCTTGAGAAATTGGTCTAAAACGCCTAGACTAGGGGTAGATTTGTAGCAAGGCACATGAAGGTTCACCCAGGTTCTGACATGGCTTTGCTTATATTGACATGTGATGGATCAGGACTAATCTTCCAATTTAATCCAAGAATGATGAAAAAAGTACAACAACAATAAGGTCCAGATTGAAATGACTTGAAAGAATTAAAAATGAAATTAAACTCAAAACATGGTTTACAGATGACTAATTATCTCTAAGTTGATTAATGAGGTTGACTCAAGTTAGAAGTTTAACAGTGGCAAGATGGGCCCCTAAGGGGACTCTGGCGCTTCTTGGGCTTGAGAGAAACCAATGGAAGGGTTTATGCGGCTTCAATTGGGGGAATGAGATAAAAGACGGATGCCAATTCATCCAAAGCTGGAACTGAAGTGGGATAGTAAAGGTGCAGTGTAAACGATGAATTTTCCCTTGAGGAAAAGGTCAAAAAGGACACTGCTAAGGGCGGAATTGTACGAATGCACATGAAGGTGCACCTAGCTTTCGATTCTCTGTGAATTGGAAATTGACTTAGCTTTGGTTCTATTGACATGTGATGGATCAAGGCTAATCTTTGTCAATCAATCTAAGAATGATATAAAACAACAATAATATCAAAAAGGTCCATATCGAAATGGCTAGAATGAATTTAAAAGGAAATTTAGCTTGAAACATAGTGTAGAGATGACTAATCATCTTTAAGTTGATTAATGCCCTTAAGTCAATTTAGAAACTTAACAATGGCTAGATGAGCACCTTAGGTGCGTGTGGCACTTCTTGGGCATGAGGGAAACCAATGGAATGGTGTGTGCTAGCTTCAATAGGAAGAATTAAGTGAAAGACAGATTTTTTGGTTCCAATTCGTCCAAGTCTAGAACTGAACTAGGAGGGTCAAGGAGGGGTGTAAATGAAGAAGTTTCCCTTGAGAAAATGATCTAAAATGCCTCAGCTAGGAGTAGATTTGTTGTAATGCACATGGCGGTGCACCTAGGTTGCGATTGGCGATGACTTGGGAATTGACATGGCTTTGCTTCTATTGACTTGTGATGGATCAAGGCTAATCTTCTAAATCAATCTAAGAGTCATGTAAAGCAACAATAATATAAAAAAGGTACAGATCGAAATGGCTGGAATGAATTTATAGGGAAATTAAGCTCAAAACATAGTTTAGAGATAACTAATCATCTTTCAGTTGATTAATGCCCTTAAAGTCAAGTTAAAAACTTAACAATGGGTAGATAAGCACCTTAGGCATGTGTGGTACTTCTTGGACTTGAGGGAAACCAATGGAATGATGTGTTTGGGTTTCAATAGGATGAATGAAGTGAAAGATAGATTACTTGGTGCCAATTCGTCCAAAGCTAGAATTGAACTGGGAGGGTCAAGGAGGGGTGTAAATGAAGAAGTTTCCCTTGAGAAAATGGTCTAAAATGCCTCAACTAGGTGCAAATTTGTTGTACTGCACATGGTGGTGCCCTTAGGTTCCGATTGCCAATGACTTGGGAAATGACATGGCTTTACTTCTATTGACATGTGATGGACCAGGGCTAATCTTCTAAATCAATCTAAGAATGATATAAAACAAAAATAATATCAAATAGGTCTGGAACGAAATGACTAGAATGAATTTAAAAGGAAATTAAGCTCAAAACATGGTTTTGAAATGACTAATTATCTTTAACTTGACTAATGACCTTAAGACAAGTTAGAAGCCAAACGATGGCTAGATAAGCACCTTAGTGGCATGTGGCACTTCTTGGGCCTTAGGGAAACCAACGGAATGGTGATATGAACCCCAATCGGCTCGCTTTAAGACCCAACAACAATATTGTAAAGACAAACCCAAGAAAGCCAAAATCAAGTCAATGGATGGAGAATCTAGTCTCGATATGAACCCGTTTCAAGAACCTATCTCAAGAACCTGAATTACAAGAAGGAATGCCACAAAGGTTGTGATTTACTTTTGATAAATTCAAAAGTTCAACCAAGAACAAGAGGAGTAAACTCAACTCACAATGAACATTCAATATTGTCTAATCTCCTCACATGAGGCTACAAGTGGTTTAAATAAACAATTCCTAAAAATCCTAGTGAATAGTGCCACGAGCACTATAGCATGAATAGTGCTTAGCTACAGTACTTCTAAAACTCTAGTTCAAATAAAATAATAACTTTTCAAATAAGCCCTTAGCCAAAATACAAACCCTTCCCAAAAACCCTAGTTCATTAGAAATAAGACGTGTGTGTTGGACATCCCCCAAGCCTAATTATTCTAGATTAATTCTTATGACTAATAAAACAAGCCATTTTAATAAAATAAATAAGTCCAAGGCCTTCAATAACAATATGCCCAAGTCGTGTCTTCTATAGCATATCACGTGAATGAAAACTGTATCTTTTTCTTTCAAGCCCATCTAAATATTGGGCTCTTGCTAGACTCGATCCAAGTGGATTGCACCAATCATTGCATTGCTTCCTTGCTCCTCTTAGCTCTTGATTTTGTAATTCATCCTTAAAACTTGGTCTGCCTTAGGGCTCATCATTCCCCCTCTCCTCAAAAGGATTCAACCTCGAATCTCCACCTGGATCAAAGGAAAAAAGACCAGAAATATTGAAAGTAGCAGAAACATGGTACTTACCCAAAAGATCCACTTGATATGAATTATCATTAATTTTCTCAAGAATGTGAAAATGTCTATCCAAGCCACTCCTGTCATCAACAAGCAAAAACATCAATACTAACGGAGTAAATGAATTAAAACCATAGATAATTTCAAGATGATAATAAAAAATGACAGTATGCATGGTCCTATTACATGCAAACTCTAACAAGGGCAAACGATAATCCTGCAAATGTTCATGCAACAAGTCAATGAAAGGTAAATGATACTCCCATAAATGTTCATAAATCACATATAAAGTCTTCCTTACACCAAAATGATAACTCCGATTACATGCAACATCAATGAATGGCAAATAATATTCCCACAAGCATTTATACAACATGTCAATGAATGGCAAATGATACTGCCACAAACGTTCATGCAACACGTCAATGAATGGCAAATGATATGCCCAAAAGTTCTCAACACCTCTAAAATCTTTAGCACACCCAAGTTACCCACCCCCATGTCTATCACACACAAGCAACTCACACATAAAACTAATAGGCACACAAAGTCTTTTCTCTCTAAACAAGTACCAATCTAGTCTATATAAATATGCAAATAATGCTTTCTCACATACTCTATACACATTAGCCAAGCCATCATCATTAACAAATAATTTCTTATCATATTCAAGTCTCAATAACTTTGCATCTATAATGATGAAAAGGACATACCTTCCTGCTAAAGCATCAACCACAAAATTCTCCTTACCTTATGTGTACTTGATAACATAAGGCAAGGTCTCAATGAATTGCACACAATTGGCATGCATTCCATTCAACTTACCTAGTCCTTTCAAGTGCGTTAAGGACTCATGTTCTTCAAAGAAAGGTCCGGTAGGAATTGTCGCACCTGGCATAAAATCAATGTAATGCTCTACCTCTCTAATAGGTGGCAATCCACTAAACTCACCACTAGGAATCATGATCTCATAGCCCTACAATAAAGAGACAACAACACTAGGCAAAGGTTTGTCAAATTTTTAGTAGTAAAATTCGCCTTACTATAAAAACTCACTTTTCTCTTTGTTTTTCTTTCACTTTCTTCACTCTCTTTTTTCTTTTCACTCTCTTTTTTTCTTGAGGTTTTAGCCTCACCCTCATTTCTTCTCTCTCATTTTTCTCTCTCTCTCATTTTTGGTCTCACTATTTTTTTTCTTCCTCAATCTCATTCTCACTCTTTCTTTTTCGCTCGACCTCACTTTTACTCTCTCTTTTCTTATCAATCACAGTTTTTCTCTTTCTTTGTTGATCAACCTCAGTTTCACTCTTTCTTTTATGATCAATCTCACTTTCTCTCATTCCTTTTTAATCAACCTACTTTCACTCTTTCTTTTTTGATCAACCTTACTTTTCAACTTTAGTTAGTCCTCATGGACCTGTTTCAAGGTTAAAGGAGCAAGCTTGATTTTTTTGCAATCCTTTACACGTCTGTACATGTTCTTGACCCCATCATGGATTACCCTCCTATCATACTACCATGGCCTCCCTAACAAAAAATGGCAAGCATGCATATGCACTACATCGCAAAGTACCTCATCCTTGTACTTCCCAAGGATGGCTAGAAAAAATTAAAAAGGAAATTAAGCTCAAAACATGGTTTAGAGATGACTAATCATCTCTAAATTGATTAATGAGGTTGACTCAAGTTAGAAGTTTTAACAATGGCTAGATGGGTACCTGAGGGGACTGTGGCGCTTCTTGGGCTTGAGGGAAACAAGGGTGTATGCCGGCTTCAATTGGGGGAATGAAATAAAAGACGAGTTTCTTGGTGCCAGTTCATCCAAAGCTGGAACTAAACTCAAAGGGTAAAGGTGGAGTGTAAATGATGAATTTTCCCTTGAGGAAAAGGTCAAAAAGGACATGGCTAAGGGAGGAGTTGTACAAATGCACGTGAATGTGCCCCTAGCTTCCGATTCACTGTGAATTGGAAATTGACTTGCCTTTGGTTCTATTGACATGTGATGGATCAAGGCTAATCTTTGTAAATCAATCTAAGAATGATGTAAAACAACAAGAACATCAAAAAGGTCCAGATCGAAATGGCTAGAATGAATTTAAAAGGAAATTCACCTCGAAACATGGTTTAGAGATGACCAATCATTTTTAAGTAGATTAATGCCCTTAAGTCAGCTAGAAACTCAAAATGGCTAGATGAGCACCCTAGGCTTGTGTGGCACTTCTTGGGCATGAGGGAAACCAATGGAATGGTGTGTGCGGGCTTCAATAGGAAGAATTAAGTGAGAGACAGATTTCTTGGTGCCAATTCTTCCAAAACTAGAGCTGAACTAGGAGGGGGGTAAATGTAGAAGTTTCCCTTGAGAAAATGGTCTAAAATGCCTCAGCTAGGGGCAAATTTGTTGTAATGCACATGGCGGTGCACCTAGGTTCCGATTGGCGATGACTTGGGAATTGACATGGCTTTGCTTCTATTGACATGTGATGGAAAATGGCAAATCTTCTAAATAAATCTAAGAATGATGTAAAACAAAAATAATATCAAAAAGGTTTAGATCGAAATGGCTACAATAAATTTAAAGGGAAATTCAACTCGAAACATGGTTTAGAGATGACTAATCATCTTTCAGTTGATTAATGCCCTTAAGTCAAGTTAGAAACTTAACAATGGGTAGATGAACACCTTAGGCATGTGTGGCACTTCTTGGGCTTGAGGGAAACCAATGGAATGGTGTGTGCAGGCTTTAATAGGATGAATGAAATGAAAGATGGATTACTTGGTGCCAATATGTCCAAAGCTACAACTGAACTAGGAGGGTCAATGAGGGGTATAAATGAAGAAGTTTCCCTTGAGAAAATGGTCTAAAATGCCTCAGCTAGGTGTAGATTTGTTGTGTAATGCACATGGTGGTGCCCCTAGGTTCCGATTGGCGATGACTTGGGAATCGACAAGGCTTTGGTTCAATTGACATGTGATGGATCAAGGCTAATCTTCTAAATCAATCTAAGAATGATGTAAAACAACAATAATATCAAAAAGGTCCAGATCGAAAGCGCTAGAATACTTTAAAATGAAATCAGCTTAAAACATGGTTTAGAGATGACTAATAACCTTTAACTTGATTAATGACCTTAACTCAAGTTAGAAGCCTAACAATGGGTAGATAAGCACCTTAGTGGCATGTGGCACTTCTTGGGCTTGAGGGAAACCAATGGATCGGTGTATGCAGGCTTCAATAGGAAGAATGAAATAAAAGACGGGTTTCTTGGAGCCAATTTGTCCAAAGCTGGAACCATACCGGATGGTCCAAATATAGTGTAAATGAGGAATTTTTCTTTGAGAAATTGGTCTAAAAGGCCTCGGCTAGGGGTAGATTTGTAGCAAAGCACATGGAGGTGCACCCTAGTTCCGATTCACAATGATTTAGGCAGTGACATGGCTTTGCTTCTATTGACATGTGATGGATCTGGACTAATTTTCTAATTGAATAGGAAGAATGAAGTGATAGACAGATTTCTTGGTGCCAATTCGTCCAAAACTAGAACTAAAATAGGATGATCAAGGAAGGGTGTAATTGAAGAAGTTTCCCTTCAAAAAATGGTGTTAAATGCCTCAGCTAGGGGCAAATTTGTTACAATGCACATGGTGGTGCACCTAGGTTGCGATCGGCGATGACTTGGGAATTGACATGGCTTTGCTTCTATTGACATATGATGGACCAAGGCTAATCTTCTAAATTGATCTAAGAATGATGTAAAATAACAATAATATCAAAAAGGTCCGAATCAAAATGGCTAGAATGCATTTAAATGGAAATTAAGCTCAAAACATCTTTAAGTTGACTGATGCCCTTCAGTCAAGTTACAAACTTAACAATAGCCAGATGAGCACCTTAGGCACGTGTGATACTTCTTGGGCTTTAGGGAAACCAATGGAATGATGTGTGTGGGCTTCAACAAGAAGAATGAAGTAAAAGACGGATTTCATGGTGCCAATTGTAGCGAAGCACATGAAGGTGCTCCCAGGTTCCGATTCGCTGTGAATTGGGCAATGACATGGCTTTGCTTCTATTGACATGTGATGGATCAGGACTAATCTTCTAATTCAATCTAAGAATGATGAAAAACATGAACAACAGTAATAAGGTCCAGATCGAAATGAATAGAACAAATTAAAAAGGAAATTGAGCTCAAAACACAGTTTAGAGAAGACTAATAATCTCTAAGTTTATTAATGAGGTTGACTCAAGTTAGAAGTTCAACAATGGCTAGATGGACCTGAGGGGACTGTGGCGCTTCTTGACCTTGAGAGAAACCAATGGAATGGTGTGTGCTGGCTTCAATTGGGAGAATGAGATAAAAGACACCCTCTTGGTGTCAATTTGTCCAAAGCTAGAACTGAACTAGGAAAGTAAAGGTGGAGTGTAAATGATAAATTTTCACTTGAGGAAACGATCAAAAAGGACATAGCTAAGGGCGGA
This sequence comes from Carya illinoinensis, assembly GCF_018687715.1. Lineage (NCBI taxonomy): Eukaryota > Viridiplantae > Streptophyta > Magnoliopsida > Fagales > Juglandaceae > Carya > Carya illinoinensis. Next base: position 20,726,539 of record NC_056765.1, read on the forward strand.
ATTTTACGAATGCACATATAGGTGCACCTAGCTTTTGATTCGCTGTGAATTGAAAATTGACTTGGCTTTGGTTCTATTGACAAGTGATGGATCAAGGCTAATCTTCTAAATCAATCTAAAAATGACGTAATACAACAATAATATCGAAAAATTCTAGATCGAAATGGCTAGAATGAGTTTAAAAGGAAATTCAGTTCGAAATATGGTTTAGAAATGACTAATCATCTTTAAGTTGATTGATACCCTGAAGTCAAGTTAGAAACTTAACAATGGCTAGATGAGCACCTTAGGCACGTGTGGCACTTCTTGGGCTTGAGGGAAACCAATGGAATGGTGTGTGTGGGCTTCAATAGGAAGAATGAAGTAAAAGACGGATTCCATTGTGCCAATTGGTCTAAAGCTAGAACTAAACGAGATGGTCCAGGTAGAGTGCAAATGAGGAATTTTCCGTTGAGAATAATGGTCTACAAGGCCTTGGCTAGAGGCAGATTTGTTGCAAAGCATATGAAGGTGCACCCAGGTTCTGATTCGCTATTAATTGGCAATGACATGGCTTTGCTTATATTGACATGTGATGGATCAAGAAAAATATTTTAATTCAATCCAAGAATCATGAAAAACAAGAACAAAAGTAATAAGGCCCAGATCAAAATGGCAAGAAAGAATTAAACAGGAAAATAAGCTCAAAACACGGTTTAGAGATGACTAATCATCTCTAAGATGATTAATGAGGTTGACTCAAGTTAGAAGTTTAACAATGGCTAGATGGGCACATGAGGGGACTGTGGTGCTTCTTGGGCTTGAGGAAAACCAATGGAAGGTTGTATACCGTGATGCCCCCAATTCCCACGTACGGACACGTGGAAATCAAAGCGTCGAGATGATGACAACACGGGTCACCATCCTATCGCTAAGTGCCAAGTGTGTGTGTACATGCAACAAGTGTGCAATAAAACCACACAGCGGATAATAAAAGTCTTATAACTAAGTACCAGAATTTTTGTTTAATACAAACTCGTTTAAATCATACGTAATAAAATATTACAAGTCTCAAATATTGTTTCAAACCAAATTACAAACTATAAAAACTAATAGAGATAATTTTTTAAACATGAAAGATTTCGAATCAAAACTCTGGCAGAGCCGCCTCCTCAGGCTCAACCTCCTCCTCTTCCTCCACATCTGCATCAAAGTCTACAGTACCAAAATGGTATCGCGGGTAAGTAACATTCCAAACACCACAAGATAAAAACATATTAAACTCAACAATATGCATGAAAGAATGCCAAATGCACATATCCCATAAATCCACATTTTTCCATGCACCCCAAAAATCCCATTTGGCCACAAAAACATATTACCTTCTAACTCATGCCAAAAGTCACATTTGGCCCAAATCCAACTCAATTCAATATCCAATTAATCCGAATGCATCATGACCTTCCCTAGGGATCATCTACACACCTTGGCTCCCATCGTCACACCACGGGTAATGACCATGCGTGTGACTTCGTAACGAGCGATGCCCAGTTTCACGCCCATCGCGTAAGTTGCCAAGCATCCTCTAGTCCTCGCCAGCAAAGGGCCACGGAGTTGGTACAAGAGCGTTACCATCCTGCCCGCTCCCGTTGTCGCCCAGTGACAACCCAGGGGATGTCACTTAGTATATTACGCTCCCAAGTGATCAGAGGAGCACTACCGAGATAATGCCCCATCTCGGCTTGGGATCATGATATACACGCACCCAAAAATCTATTTACACTGATAAAACCAGTTTTTCTCAAATTAATACATGCACATGAATGCACCATGCAATGCACACCTCAAAACACAATTTAACCAACAATTCACAATATCAACAATAACCAAATAACTCCGTCTTCAATCCATCAGACCCCCGACTCCTCGAAGTCAGTCTGGAATAATCAACCAGTCAATGAATTTATTGAAAAAGCAATAATATATTTAAATCTAAAATAGAGTTTGGAAAATACTTAAAGCGCTATATGATAATTTTCGAAGGATCAAGGAGCTGTAAACGGCAGAGAAAAAGCAACGTAACAGTGTAAAATATACTGTGGCCGTGGGTTGTAAAATACTCACTTTCGAACAGGGACAAACCAAAACTTGGGATTGATAGGGAATGGCCTAGATGTGTTTATGAAGCTAATGGAAGTGAGAGTTGGCCGTGGGTGGTAGTGGAAATGGCGGTGGAAATGAAAAATGGCAAAAACAAGGATGAGCTCATGCGAGCTGCTCTGGCAACAGATTGGAACTGGAAATGAGTGGTTTAGGACGGCAAGAGGTAGGTGATGAAGTGGTGAAGAGATGGGAGCCGGAGGTAGAACGAAGGCGGCAGAACAACGACGGCAGAAAAGCACAAAAACCATGCGGAAAGGTGAGGCTCACAATGGCATGGGAGCGGCTAAATTTTGGTGGGGTGGTGCGCTGGCTGGAGGGGAGTCGACCGGTGGGGCCGGTGCACTACACGGTGGCTCGACGGCAGTGATTTGGGCTGGATGAAAAAATGGACAGAGAGGGAGGGGGAGGGGCTAGGTCGCGGGGGAGGGAAGCAAAAAAAGAAAGGAAAAAAAGAATGAAAAAGGAAAGAAGAAAAGAGAAAAGAAAAAGAAGAGAAAAAGAAAAAGGGAAAAAGAAAAAGGAAAGGAAAGAAGTGAGATCCAGGAATTGATCCAACGAAAATAACCTTAAAAGTTATGAAATGATTAAAATAATTTAAACACAACATCAAGCTAAAATATAATATTTAATTAGTATAAACTAACAACATAATTTCAAATCCAAAAACAAACTAAAATAAATTATACAGCAATTTAAAATCAAAACGATAATTAATATTAAGAAAGCTCCACAAAACAAATATTACAAATAAATAAATTCAATTAAAATACAATAATTTAAAATAAAAGAACTAATATATTAATTAAGTTAAAATACTCCTTCAATGAAAATATACGTAAAAACGGGATGTCACATATGTGGGCTTGATTGGGGAATGAGATAAAAGACAGGTTTCTTGGTGCCAATATCAAAATGAGGAATTTTCCCTTGAGAAATTGGTCTAAAAGGCATCTGCTAGGGGCAGATTTGTAGCGAAGCACATGAAGGTGCACCCAGGTTCGGATTCACTTTGATTTAGGCAATGACATGGCTTTGCTTCTATTGACATGTGATAGATTTGGACTAATCTTCTAATTCAATCTAAAAATGATGAAAAAAAAAAGAATAATAGAAATAAGGCACAGATTGAAATGGCTAGAAAGAATTAAAAAGGAAAATGAGCTCAAAACATGGTTTAGAGATGAATAATCATCTTTAAGCTGATTAATGCCCTTAAGTCAAGTTAGAAACATAACAATGGCTAGATGAGCATCTTAGGCACGTGTGGCACATCTTGGGCATGAGGGAAACCAATGGAATGTTGTTTTGTGTGGGCTTCAATAGGAAGAATGAAGTGAAAGATAGATTTCTTGGTGCCAATTTGTCCAAAACTAGAACTGAACTAAGAGGGGTGTAAATGAAGAAGTTTCCGTTGAGAAAATGGTCTAAAATGCTTTTAGCTAGAGGCAGATTTGTTTCAATGCACATGATAGTGCACCTAGGTTTCGATTGGCGATGACTTGGAAATTGACATGGCTTTACTTCTATTGTCATGTTATGGATCAAGGCTGATCTTCTAAATCAATCTAAGAAAGATGTGAAACAATAAAAAAATAAAAAAAGGTCCAGATCTAAAGGGCTAGAATACTTTGAAAGGAAATTTAGCTCAAAACATAGTTTAGAGATGACTAATAACCTTTAACTTGATTAATGACCTTAACACAAGTTAAAAGCTTAACAATGACTAGATAAGCACCTTAGTGTCATGTGGCACTTCTTGGGCTTGAGGGAAACCAAAGGAATGGTGTATGCAGGCTTCAATAGGAAGAATGAAATAAAAGACGGGTTTCTTGGAGTCAATTCGGCCAAAGTTGGAACTAAACCGGGATGGTCCAAGTAGAGTGTAAATGAGGAATTTTCCCTTGAGAAATTGGTCTAAAAGGCCTTGGCTAGGGGGAGATATGTAGCAAAGCACATGAAGGTGCACCCAGGTTCTGATCTGCTGTGATTTGGGCAATGACATGGCTTTGCTTCTATTGACATGTGATAGATTTGGACTAATCTTCTAATTCCATCTAAGAATAATGAAAAAAAAAAAAGAATAACATAAATAAGGCACAGATCGAAATGGCTAGAAAGAATTAAAAAGGAAATTGAGCTCAAAACATGGTTTAGAGATGAATAATCATATTTAAGCTGATTAATGCCCTTAAGTGAAGCTAGAAACATAACAATGGCTGGGTAAGCATCTTAAGCGCGTGTGGCACGTCTTGGGCATGAGGGAAACCAATGGAATGTTGTTGTGTGTGGTCTTCAGTACGAAGAATGAAGTGAAAGATGGATTTCTTGGTGCCAATTCGTCCAAAACTAGAACTGAACAAGGAGGGGTGTAAATGAAGAAGTTTCCATTGAGAAAATGGTCTAAAATGCCTCAGCTAGGGGCAAATTTGTTTCAATGCACATGATAGTGCACCTAGGTTTCGATTGGCGATGACTTGGGAATTGACATGGCTTTGGTTCTATTGACATGTGATGAATCAAGGCTAATCTTCTAAATGAATCTAAGATCTTCTAAATGAATCTAAGAATGATGTAAAACAAAAATAAAATAAAAAGGTCCAGATCTAAAGGGCTAGAATACTTTAAACTGAAATTTAGTTTGAAACATGGTTTAGAGATGACTACTCATCTTTAAATTGATTAATGGCTTTGGTTCTATTGACATGTGATGAATCAATGCTAATCTTCTAAATGAATTTAAGAATGATGTAAAACAACAATAAAATAAAAAAGGTCCAGATCTAAAGGGCTAGAATACTTTAAAATGAAATTTCGCTCTAAACATGGATTAGAGATGACTACTCATCTTTAAATTGATAAATTTGCTTGAGTTAAGTTAAAAACTTAACAATGGCAAGATGATCACCTTAGGTGCTTGTGACACCTCTTGGGCTCAAGGGAAACCACTAGAACACTGTATGTAGGCTTCAATAGGAAGAACGGTTTTCCTTGGAGACAATTTTTTGAAAACCTGAATTGAACTACTACGGCTAAGGGCAGAATTGTACGAATGCACATGAAGGTGCACGTAGCTTCCAATTCACTGTGAATTAGAAATTGACAAGGCTTTTGTTCTAGTGACGTGTAATAGGACAAGGCTAATCTTTTAAATCAATCTAAGAATGATGTAAAACAACAATAACATCAAAAAGGTCTAGATTGAAAGGGCAAGAATGAATTTAAAGAGAAATTAAGCTCGAAACATGGTTTAGAGATTACAAATCATCTAGAAGTTGATTAATGCGCTTAACTCAAGTTAGAAATTTAACAATGGCTAGATGAGCACCTTAGGCACATGGGGCACTTCTTAGGCTTGTGGGCAACCAATGAAATGTTGTGTGCGGGCTCCAATAGGAGGAATGAAGTGGAAGACCGATTTCTTGGTGCCAATTTGTCCAAAACTATAATTGAACTAGGAGGGTTAAGGAGAAGTGTAAATGAAGAAGTTTTCCTTGAGAAAATGGTCTAAAATGCCTCAGCTAGGAGCAAATTTGTTGTAATGCAAATGGTGGTGCACTAAGGTTATGATTGGTGATGACTTGGGAATTAACATGACTTTGGTTCTATTGACATGTGATGGATCAAGGGTAATATTCTAAATCAATCTAAGAATGATATAAAACAACAATAATATCAAGAAGGTCCAGATTGAAAGGGCTAGAATACTTTAAAATGAAATTATGCTCGAAACATGGTTTAGAGATGACTAATAACCTTTAACTTTATTAATGACCTCAACTCAAGTTAGAAGCCTAACAATGGCTAGATAAGCACCTTAGTGACTTGTGGCACTTCTTGGGCTTGAGGGAAACCAATGGAACGGTGTAAACAGGTTTCAATAGGAAGAATGAAATAAAAGACGTGTTTCTTGGAGCCAATTCGTCCAAAGCTAGAACTAAACCTAGATGGTCCAAGTAAAGTGTAAACGAGGAATTGTCCCTGGAGAAATTGGTCTAAAAGGCTTCGGCTAGGGACAGATTTGTAGCAACGCACATGAAGGTGACCCCAGGTTTCGATTCACTCTGATTTGGGTAATCACATGGCTTTGCTTCTATTGACATGTGATGGATATGGACTAATCTTCTAATTCAATCTAAGAATGATGAGAAAAAAGAATAACAGCAATAAGGTCCTGATCGAAATGGCTAGAAAAGATTAATAGGGAAATTAAGCTGGAAACACGGTTTAGAAATGACTAATCATCTTTAAGTTGATTAATGCCCTTAAGTCAAGGTAGAAACATAAGAATGGCTAGATAAGCACCTTAGGTGCGTGTGGCACTTCTTGGGCATGAGGGAAACCAATGGAATGTTTTGTGCGGGCTTCAATAGAAAGAATGAAGTGAAATATGGATTTCTTGGTGCCAATTTGTCCAAAACTAGAACTAAACTATGAGGGTCAAGGAGGAGTGTAAATGAAGAAGTTTCCCTTGAGGAAAAGGTATAAAAGGATACGGCCAAGGGCGGAATTGTACGAATGCACATGAAGGTATATCTAACTTCCGATTCGCTGTGAATTGGAAATTGCCATGGCTTTCATTCTAGTGACGTGTGATAGATCAATCTAAGAATGATGTTAAACAACAATAATATCAAAATGGTCCAGATCGAATGGGCAAGAATGAATTTAAAGGGAAAGTAAGCTCGAAACAAGGTTTAAAGATTACTAACCATTTTTAAATTGATAAATGCCCTGAAGTAAAATTAGAAATTTAAGAATGGCTAGAAGAGCACCTTAGGCGCTTGTGGCACTTCTTGGACTTGAGGGAAACCAATGGAACGGTGTCCGCGGAGTTCAATAGGAAGACTGAAGTAAAAGACAGATTTCTTGGTACCAATTCATCCAAAGCTAGAACTGAACTAGGAGGTCAAGGACGGGTGTAAATGAAGAAGTTTCCATTGAGAAAATGGTCTAAAATGCCTAAGCTAGGGTCAGATTTGTTGTAATACACATGATGATGCACCTAGGTTTAGATTGGCAATGACTTGGGAATTGACACGGCTTGGCTTGTATTGACATGTGATGGATCAAGTCTAATCTTCTAAATCAATCTAAATATGATGTAAAACAACAATAATATCAAAAAGGTCCAGATCGAAAGGTTTAGAATGAATTTAAAGGAAAATTAAGCTCAAAACATGGTTTAGAGATGACTAATAACCTTTAACTTGATTAATGACCTTAACTCAATTTAGAAGCCTAACAATGGCCAGATACGTACCATAGTGGCATGTGGCACTTCTTGGGCTTAAGGGAAACCACTGGAACGGTGTATGCAGGCTTCAATAGGAAGAGTGAAATAAAAGATGGGTTTCTTGGAGCCAATTCATTGAAAAAATTTCCCTTGAAGGAAAGGTTAAAAAGGACACAACTAAAGGCAGAATTGTACGAATGCACATGAAGGTGCACCTAGCTTCCAATTCATTGTGAATTGGAAATTGACATGGCTTTTGTTCTAGTGACTTGTGATAGGTCAAGGCTAATCTTCTAGATCAATCTAAGAATGATGTAAAACAACAATAATATCAAAATGGTCCAGATCGAAAGGGCAAGAATGGAATTTAAAGGGAAATTAAGCTCGAAACATGGTTTAGAGATTACAAATCATCCAAAAGTTGATTAATGTGCTTAAGTAAAGTTAGAAACTTAACAATGGCTAGATGAGCACCTTCGGTGTACGTGGCAGTTCTTGGGCTTTAGGGCAACCAATGGAATGTTGTGTGCGGGCTTTAATAGGAAGAATGAAGTGAAAGACCAATTTCTTGGTGCCAATTCGTCCAAAACTATAACTGAACTAGGAGGGTTAAGGAGGGGTGTAAATGAAGAAGTTTCCCTTGAGAAAATGGTCTAAAATGCCTTAGCTAGGAGCAAATTTGTTGTAATGCAAATGGTGGTGCACCAAAGTTACGATTGGTGATGACTAGGGAATTAACATGGCTTTGGTTCTATGGACATGTGATGGATCAAGGGCAATCTTCTAAATCAATCTAAGAATCATATAAAACAACAATAATATCAAAAAGGTCTAGATTGAAAGGGCTAGAATACTTTAAAATTAAATTCAACTCAAAATATGGTTTAAAGATGACTAGTAACCTTTAACTTGATTAATGACCTTAACTCAAGTTAGAAGCCTAACAATGGCCAGATAAGCACCTTAGTGGTTTGTCGCAGTTCTTGGGCTTGAGGGAAACCAATGGAACGGTGTATGTAGGCTTCAATAGAAAGAATGAAATAAAAGATGGGTTTCTTGGAGCCAATTCGTCCAAAGCTAGAACTAAACCTAGATGGTACAAGTAGAGTGTAAAGGAGGAATTTTCCCTTGAGAAATTGGTCTTAAAGGCTTCAGCTAGGGGTAGATTTGTAGCAAAGCACATGAAGGTGTGCTTAGCTTCCGATTTGCTGTGAAATGGAAATTGACATCACTTTGGTTCTAGTGACGTGTGATAGATCAAGGCTAGTCTTATAAATCAATCTAAGAATGATGTAAGACAACAATAATATCAAAAAGGTTCAGATCGAAAGGGCAAGAATGAATTTAAAGGGAAATTAAGCTCAAAACACGGTTTAGAGATGACTACTCATCTTCAATTTGATTAATGCATTTAAGACAAGTTAGAAACATAAGAATGCCTAGATGAGCACCTTAGGCACATGTGGCACTTCTTCGGCTTGAGGCAAACAAATGGAATGTTGTGTGTGGGCTTTAATAGCAAGAATGAAGTGAAAGATTTCTTGGTGCCAATTCATCCAAAACTAGAACTTAACTATGAGGGTCAAGGAGAGGGTGTAAATGAAGAAGTTTATCTTCAGGAAAAGTTCAAAAAGGACACGGCTACGGGCGAAATTGTATGAATGCACATGAAGGTGCACCTAGCTTCCGACTCGCTGTGAATTGGAAATTGACATGGCTTTGGTTCTATTAACCTGTGATGGATTAGGGCTAATCTTCTAAATCAATCTAAGAATGATGTAAAACAACAATAATATCAAAAAGGTCGAGACCAAAAGGGCAAGAATGAATTTAAAGGGTAATAAAGCTCAAAACATGGTTTAGAGATTATTAATAATCTTTTAGTTGATTAATGCGCTTAAGTCAAGTTAAAAGCCTAACAATGGCCAGATAAGCACCTTAGTGGCATGTGGCACTTCTTGGGCTTGAGGGAAACTAATGAAACGGTGTATGTAGACTTCAGTAGGAAGAATGAAATAAAAGATAGGTTTCTTAGAGTCAATTCGTCCAAAACTAGAACTGAACTACGAGGGTTAAAGAGGGGTATAAATGAAGAAGTTTCCCAAGAGAAAATGGTCTAAAATGCAAACGGTGGTGCACCAACTTTACGATTGGCAATGACTTGGGAATTGACATAGCTTTGGTTCTAAATCAATCTAAGAATGATGTAAAACAACAATAACATCAAAAAGGTCCAAATTGAAAGTGCTTGATTGAGCTGAAATATTGCATGTTTTAGCTATTTAAAACCAATGTATTTTAAATTCATCATGACATTATTATTGGTTTTAGATGGAAAAATAGTTAATAAGCATAAATACGAGTTGTGATTTTTAATTGATTAATATCATGTTTATGCTTAATTTTATAACTATAATTTAATGAGACAATATTTCCTCACATATATAGTTTATTTGTGATAATCTATTTTTTCCTTTTAATTTATTTTTGAGTGTTATTTTTATTGTTTGTGAATAAGTGACAACCATATGTGCATGATGCAGTGTAGGTGGTGATATTGAGTTGGAAGAAAGATAGAGAATGATGGTGAAGAAGTGAGTACGTGGTAACAAATAGGGCTGGACTCAAGAACCAAACATGAAGCACATGCAGCACTCAACAAAGCACACATGCAGTTCATTCGGACCCACTCACACACGCTGTACAGCAGCAAATTCGGACATTCCCAGCACACAGCCACTCACACCGGACACATGCAGGAAAGCGCGCAACACATGCTCAACAACCACACTCGGTGCAGCACTCACACATCAGCAGCACATGTTAGCTTTTTACTTTTTTTTTGGCTGGCAGACTTCACGGAAAGAGGCACTTCACGGAGCACAGGAGAAGAAAATGATTGGAGGTTTTCGTTTGAGTGGGCTGGTTTCACGGACGTTGCTTTGCTTTCATACGGGTTATTCTGGTTTTTCGGAAGAAGGGGAGCTCGGGCAGTAGGGTCTCTCGTTCATCACATGCAGCATTTCAACACATGACAGCAGGAACATCATTCGGATCACTCAACACATGCAGCAATCATCACTCGGACCACATTCAGCAACACTGCAGCAAACACATGCACGCATGACAGCAGATAAAGCAGAAGCAGAAGAAGCAATCATCACTCGGACACAACAGCACATGGAGACTCAAAAGAACACAACCTGCAGCAAGGACAACAACACATGCAGCAGGTCAGCAGAAGAAAGAAAAGTGCAGCACAGAAAGCACTCGGACAGAAAGATTCACACCAGCTCACATGCAGATGCAGCAGCTTTCGGACAGCTTCCAAAGTGCAGCAACCTGGACAGAAAACATACAAAAACAGATGCACATGCACACCAACTAACCAGACATCATGCAGACCATTCAAACACAGAAGCACATGAAAAAGCATCACCAAGACAGTAGCTTTCGGACAGCACATGACACCATGCAACAACATCATTCGGACATGCAGCAGACAGCAGCTTTGACAAGCACATGCAGTGCAGAAAACATTAAAACACAACCTGCAGCAGAAGATCACCACGGCTATAAAAGGAAGGTTTTTATTCAACAACAGGATTGGGGGCAGTAGCTTAGTTTAGGGGAGTCTTCGGCTAGGATGTTTTCTACGGCAGTAGCTTAGATTAAAATCTTTCTTTCTCTTTCATTTCGAGTAGCCTAGTTTAAAGTTTCTTATGCTTTTCGTTCAAACCAGGGGGCAGTAGCTTAGTTTAGTTTTTTTTATGCTTGTCATTCAGACTTTGAAGTCTTCGGGAGGGGAGCGGCAGTTTTAGTTTTTAAGTTGTTTTATTTTCTGTTTAGAAGCTAGTTGTTTCGGAGGGCAGTTTTGTTTTTAGTTTCTTATTTGTTTTACTTTCAATTAAAAGTAGTAGCAGCAAGTTCAGATTTTTGGATTGGAGAACGTAGTCTCGATTTCCAAACATCAAGCTTATTCCTTACAATTCCTGTTTTTATTTAAATTCAGTTTAATGTCTTTTACTTTTCCTTTCACCTTTAATTTCTGTCTATTTAAATTACTGTCATTTATTTTTCCTTGCACCTTTAATTCCTCTATTTAAATTAATGTCATTTATTTTTCTTGCTCCTTTAAATTTCAGTCTATTAATTTCAGCAATTTTAATTTACTTTCTTGCATTTTAATTCCTTACATTTCATCGCTGCACTTAAATCCAACAAACATGAATCTGGTTCACGACCAGTAAATTTTGATTTTCATTGCACTTTTCCATCCATTGTACATATCATCCTCTTATTTTCTCTTTGTGAAATTTTTCACATTTTTCTCAACAAGTTTAATTTTAAGCAACTTTCCCTGAGGAGACGATCTAGGAATTTATTCCTAATTATTACACGACATCCTCCTGCACTTGGGATAGCATTAGTGCTACTCATTTTTGAGTGAGTCAAGTTTTTGGCGCCGTTGCCGGGGAAAGTTGTCTAACTTAAATTTAAACTTGTTATTGTTTTTTATTTTTTTTTTACTCATCTCATTTGCATCAACCACTCATCTCCACCATATTAGAATGATGTATCAATTCATGCCAGTATTTCAAGAAGGTGGGTCTGAGCCAATCCAATCAACTAACTGGGTCAATCAAGCACAGAATCAGCACTTCTCCAACACATATAATCCGGGGTGGAGAAATCACCCAAATTTCTCATGGAGAAATGATCAGCCTGGTTGGTCCCCACCTCCTCAGCACCAGTATCCGCCATATCAAAATCCTCAGAGCTATCCTTATGTAGCTCATCCTGGATTTCAGCCTCATGTAGCTGCACAAAGTCCTCAGTCTTCATCATTTGCCAATAAAACTCTAGAAGACAGTATGGCACAGATGGCCAATACATTTCAGCAATTCATTCAGACCACCACAAATAATACTCAGGCCATAAATGAGTTGCATGGCACTGTTAATAAGATGAGCACAACCTTGAGCACCCTAGAAAAATGGAAATTTCCTGCACAGCCTCAACCTAATCCTCAAGTATATAGACAACAACAACATCAAGTGCAAAATGCCTCAGGAGACGTTGTTGAGACAGCAAAAGCTGTTCTTACTTTGAGAAGTGTGAAGGAAGTTCCCCGACCTGAGATGACCATAAACACAAAGGAAATTGCTCCTACGCCTAAAGATGTAGCAGAGACTGATGAAGCTGAAAAAGAACCAGAGGTGGCGAGACCAGAACAGAAGAAGCCTGTGAGTGCGGATGCTGAAACTAGTAAGGGATACCAACCTGTGGTACCCTATCCTCAAAGATTGGCAGCTGGCAAAAGTGGAGTTGTAAAAATTACCTTTGGGAACATGGCACTTAAGTTGAACGTTTTCAACACCTGCAAAATGCTAGCAAGTGGTTTGAATGCTGTGGAGAGTTTGACACCAACGAAGTTTATTTGCTCAAATTCTCCTTTCTCTCATAATGAAGATGATTTTAAATTTTTTGATTGTTTTGCAGATACTTCTTTACCACTTCAAGGGACGGAGAGAATGCCTTCTAAATGGTCCACCCAAAATAAACGTCGGTTTCTCTCCGAGCTGAGAAAACAGTTTCAAAAATTTTGCAAATCCCGATGGAGTGGGCTGTACATTGTAAATCCCAGGGAAGTGTCTTGATTTCCTTTTTCCTTCTTTACAGTTTTCTTTACTTGCTTTGTTTTTATTTGTTTGTTTGCTTTGATTTTATATTTCATGTTGATTGTTTGCTTTGCTTGTTGAGATCTGTGCACTTTATTTTCTTTAGTTCGATTCAATAAGGACTATGTCTCTCACTAGTTGGGGGGTGTGGAATGAATAAAACGGTGCGTTAGTAGACATTGTAGATAGTTTAATAAAAAAAAAAAATAATAGTTGGATCCGTCTGTGATCCGACAGGTGTGACTGTAGATAGTTGAAAAGAATAATGATCCATCCGTGATCTGACAAGTGGCTGGAGATTTGAAAGTTAAAAGAATAGTTGGATCCGTCCGTGATCTGACAAGAGTGGCTGGAGATTTGAAATCACCTGATGTTGTTGAAAAACGGGATTTGAGGCTCCGAGTTGTCATTTCACCGAAATCACATTGCTTTTTGACGTGGATGATAGCTCGTCTGGTTCTTTGCGCTATCTCTATAAAATCAATCCTGAGCTTCATCAAATCCGCATCAAGTTTTCATTCTCATCTCCATAAACTCATCTGCATTCTTCCAACTTTCTCGTCTTTAAGCCTTCTAGTCTTCTGTCAATGGCTCATTCCTCAAGCATCCCTCTAGATCAATCCATGAGGCCTTCTGCATCCCAACCGCCTGTTCTTTCTGCAGCCACCATAAGTGCCGTGCTGCAACTAGAAAACAATAGTATGGCTAATAGGTCGGACTCAGAAGCTATTTACGACCTGGTGAGTCTTGGGACTCGCTATTCATCCTCCATTGTGGCTTTTTCTCAAAGGGTACAAGCCAAAAACAATGAGGTTGAAAGGCTGAAAGAACAAATCGTTGTACTTCAACGAATTGCACAAGAGGCTCACATAAGGGAAGGAATAGAACGGCAGAAGAATAGACAGATGAAGTCTCTTTTAGATTCTTCATTCCGCTTGCCAGCTCCCATGGCTAAGGATGACCTGATGCTGTATGAAGAGCATGAGCGTCTCAAACTTGAGGCTAAAAACCTCAAGTTTATATAAAAAAAAAAAAAAAAAAAAAAAAAAACAAAAATTTCTTACTTGTTTTGTATTTTGTTTTGTATTTTGTTTATTTTGTTTTGTATTTTGTTTATTTTATTTTGTGTTGTTTTGTTTTTCCTTCTTTTGTTTTCTGTTATGTTTTTAACTTTGACAGAAATCTACTCCTTTTGTGCACTCGAATATCTCAAGTGAATTTGTTTCCTCTCTGTTTAATCATTTTCAATATCTGTTTAATCGAATATTCATTGCTGAACATTGAGGACAATGTCACATTTAGTTGGGGGGAGAGTTTTCTGTTAAAAATGTGTTAAAAAAAAATAAAAAAAAAAAAAAAAGATAAAAATACAAATTAAAAAAATATATATATATATAAAAATAAAAATAAAATTTGTGAGGTGCACGATTAACACACACTTCTGGCATGTTTGTTAGATTTGAGTATCTCGGTGGAGTAGTTGAGCGGAATTATTTTGTGAAGATTTATTTTCAACCTTAAGCATAGAACATGACTTATGATGCCTCATATCTTGTTGAGGAGTGACTTGAAACACCGGGATGCAATATTTACAAAAATGAGAATTAATATAATTTATATAGAATGAAGGGCAAGTTTTGAAAGAACATTTTGCACATGCTTACACTTGTAGTGTTCCTCATTAATGTTCATAGATTTAAAACAGGAGAAGTAAACTGCAGGACTACCGAGCCTTATATTAAAAAAAAAAAAAAAAAAAAAAAAAAAAAAAAAAAAGAAAAGGAAAGAAAACGAAAAGAAAAAAAAAACGAAAAAAAAAAAATATCATGTAAGTTTTCCTAAATAAAGGGCTAGAAACAGTTACCCAAAACTTTGGGGGTTGAATGATCAACCTTTAAACAGAGTTGGCGTGAAAACTGCTAGTCCCTTAGGCTTTGAGGTAGTTAGAATCAAAAATGATTAATCTTAAGGTTGAAAAATCTTATGATAAATCATGTTTATTAGTGAGGAACATACAGAGGTTTAGCCACACACACATATCTGAGTTCTAAGACATTTGCCCCAATTCTATGTGAACAATTACTGAGACTTTCCTTGTGGATACAACTCATGGTGTTGAGTAGTCACGAATTGATTTTTTGTGAGAATTCAGAATTATGTTTGATTGTTTTTGTTTGAATTTCGAGCTTTATGCAATATTCATCTAAATTAATTTTCACTATTTTGCTCAAGGATTAGCAAAAAGCTAGTTGGGGGGTGTGATTGAGCTGAAATATTGCATGTTTTAGCTATTTAAAACCAATGTATTTTAAATTCATCATGACATTATTATTGGTTTTAGATGGAAAAATAGTTAATAAGCATAAATACGAGTTGTGATTTTTAATTGATTAATATCATGTTTATGCTTAATTTTATAACTATAATTTAATGAGACAATATTTCCTCACATATATAGTTTATTTGTGATAATCTATTTTTTCCTTTTAATTTATTTTTGAGTGTTATTTTTATTGTTTGTGAATAAGTGACAACCATATGTGCATGATGCAGTGTAGGTGGTGATATTGAGTTGGAAGAAAGATAGAGAATGATGGTGAAGAAGTGAGTACGTGGTAACAAATAGGGCTGGACTCAAGAACCAAACATGAAGCACATGCAGCACTCAACAAAGCACACATGCAGTTCATTCGGACCCACTCACACACGCTGTACAGCAGCAAATTCGGACATTCCCAGCACACAGCCACTCACACCGGACACATGCAGGAAAGCGCGCAACACATGCTCAACAACCACACTCGGTGCAGCACTCACACATCAGCAGCACATGTTAGCTTTTTACTTTTTTTTTGGCTGGCAGACTTCACGGAAAGAGGCACTTCACGGAGCACAGGAGAAGAAAATGATTGGAGGTTTTCGTTTGAGTGGGCTGGTTTCACGGACGTTGCTTTGCTTTCATACGGGTTATTCTGGTTTTTCGGAAGAAGGGGAGCTCGGGCAGTAGGGTCTCTCGTTCATCACATGCAGCATTTCAACACATGACAGCAGGACCATCATTCGGATCACTCAACACATGCAGCAATCATCACTCGGACCACATTCAGCAACACTGCAGCAAACACATGCACGCATGACAGCAGATAAAGCAGAAGCAGAAGAAGCAATCATCACTCGGACACAACAGCACATGGAGACTCAAAAGAACACAACCTGCAGCAAGGACAACAACACATGCAGCAGGTCAGCAGAAGAAAGAAAAGTGCAGCACAGAAAGCACTCGGACAGAAAGATTCACACCAGCTCACATGCAGATGCAGCAGCTTTCGGACAGCTTCCAAAGTGCAGCAACCTGGACAGAAAACATACAAAAACAGATGCACATGCACACCAACTAACCAGACATCATGCAGACCATTCAAACACAGAAGCACATGAAAAAGCATCACCAAGACAGTAGCTTTCGGACAGCACATGACACCATGCAACAACATCATTCGGACATGCAGCAGACAGCAGCTTTGACAAGCACATGCAGTGCAGAAAACATTAAAACACAACCTGCAGCAGAAGATCACCACGGCTATAAAAGGAAGGTTTTTATTCAACAACAGGATTGGGGGCAGTAGCTTAGTTTAGGGGAGTCTTCGGCTAGGATGTTTTCTACGGCAGTAGCTTAGATTAAAATCTTTCTTTCTCTTTCATTTCGAGTAGCCTAGTTTAAAGTTTCTTATGCTTTTCGTTCAAACCAGGGGGCAGTAGCTTAGTTTAGTTTTTTTTATGCTTGTCATTCAGACTTTGAAGTCTTCGGGAGGGGAGCGGCAGTTTTAGTTTTTAAGTTGTTTTATTTTCTGTTTAGAAGCTAGTTGTTTCGGAGGGCAGTTTTGTTTTTAGTTTCTTATTTGTTTTACTTTCAATTAAAAGTAGTAGCAGCAAGTTCAGATTTTTGGATTGGAGAACGTAGTCTCGATTTCCAAACATCAAGCTTATTCCTTACAATTCCTGTTTTTATTTAAATTCAGTTTAATGTCTTTTACTTTTCCTTTCACCTTTAATTTCTGTCTATTTAAATTACTGTCATTTATTTTTCCTTGCACCTTTAATTCCTCTATTTAAATTAATGTCATTTATTTTTCTTGCTCCTTTAAATTTCAGTCTATTAATTTCAGCAATTTTAATTTACTTTCTTGCATTTTAATTCCTTACATTTCATCGCTGCACTTAAATCCAACAAACATGAATCTGGTTCACGACCAGTAAATTTTGATTTTCATTGCACTTTTCCATCCATTGTACATATCATCCTCTTATTTTCTCTTTGTGAAATTTTTCACATTTTTCTCAACAAGTTTAATTTTAAGCAACTTTCCCTGAGGAGACGATCTAGGAATTTATTCCTAATTATTACACGACATCCTCCTGCACTTGGGATAGCATTAGTGCTACTCATTTTTGAGTGAGTCAGTGCTAGAATACTTTAAAATGACATTCAGCTCAAAACATGGTTTAGAGATGACTAATAACCTATGACTTGATTAATGACCTTAACTCAAGTGGCACTAGATACATGCTTCAAAACATGCTTTAGATATGACTAATAACCTATGACTTGATTAATGACTTGATTAATGGCTCTAGATACGCACCTTAGTGGCATGTGGCATTATTTGGGCTTGAGAGAAACCAATGGAACGGTGTATGCATGCTTCAATAGGATGATTGAAATAAAAGACAGGTTTGTTGGAGCCAATTCATCCAAAGCTGGACCTAAGCCAGGATGGTCCATGTAGAGTGTAAATGAGAAATTTTCCATTGCGAAATTGATCTAAAAGGCCTCGGCTAGGGGCAGATTTGTAACAAAGCACATGAAGGTGACCCCAGGTTTCGATTCGCTGTGATTTGGGCAATGACATGGCCTTGCTTCTATTGACATGGACTAATCTTCTAATTCAATTTAAGAATGATGAAAAAAAGAATGACAGCAATAAGGTCCTAATCAAAATGGCTAGAAAGAATTAAAAAGGAAACTAAACTCAAAACATGGTTTAGAGATGAGTAATCATCTTTAAGTTGATTAATACCCTTAAGTCAAGTTAGAAACATAAGAATGGCTAGATGAGCACCTTAGGTCCATGTGGCACTTCTTGGGCATGAGGGAAACCAATGGAATGTTGTGTGCCGACTTCAACAGGAAGAATGAAGTGAAAGATAGATTTCTTGGTTCCAATTAGTCCAAAATGAGAACTGAACTATGAGGGTCAAGGAGGGGGTGTAAATGAAGAAGTTTCTCTTGAGAAAAAGGTCGAAAAGGACACAGCTAAGGTCGAAATTGTATGAATGCACATGAAGGTGCACCTAGCTTCCGTCTTGCTGTGAATTGGAAATGGACATGGCTTTGGTTCTATTGACATGTGATGGATCAGGGCTAATCTGCTAAATCAATCTAAGAATGATTTAAAACAATAATAATATCAAAAAGGTCCAGATCGAAATGCCTAGAACGAATTTAAAAGGAAATTAACCTTGAAACATAGTTTAGAGATGACTTCTCATCTTTAAGTTAATTAATGCCTTTAAGTCAAGTTAGAAACATAAGAACGGCTAGATGAGCACCTTAGGCGCGTGCAGCACTTCTTCGGCTTGAAGGAAACCAATGGAATGATGTTTGCGGGCTTCAATAGGAAGAATGAAGTGAAAGACGGATTTCTTGGTGCTAATTCGTCCAAAACCAAAACTGAACTATGAGGGTGAAGGAGGGGGTGTAAATCAAGAAGTTTCTCTTGAGGAAAAGTTTAAAAAGGACACGGCTAAGGGCGGAATTGTATGAATGCACATGAAGGTGCACCTAGCTTCCGACTCCCTGTTAATTGGAAATTGACATAGCTTTGGTTCTATTGACATGTGATGGATCATGGCTAATCTTCTAAATCAATCTAAGAATGACTTGAAACAATAATAATATCAAAAAAGTTCAGATTGAAATGGCTAGAATGAATTTAAAAGGAAATTAAGGTTGAAACATGGTTTAGAGATGACTACTCATCTTTAAGTTGATTAATTCCTTTAAGTCAAGTTAGAAACATAAAAATGGCTAGGTGAGTACCTTAGGCATGTGTGGCATTTCTTGGGCTTGAGGCAAACCAATGGAATATTGTGTGCGGGTTTCAATAGGAAGAATGAAGTGAAAGATGGATTTCTTGGTGCCAATTCGTCCAAAAAGTAGAACTGAACTATGAGGGCAAGGAGGGGGTGTAAATGAAGAAGTTTCTCTCGAGGAAAAGTTCAAAAAGGATGTAGCTATGGGCAGAATTGTACAAATGCACATGAAGGTGCACCTAGCTTCCGACTCTATGTGAATTGGTAATTGACGTGAGTTTGGTTCTATTGACACGTGATGGATCAAGGCTAATCTTTTAAATCAATCTAAGAATGACTTAAAACAATAATAATATCAAAAAGGTCCAGATGGAAATGGCTAGAATGAATTTAAAAGGAAACTAAGCTTGAAACATGGTTTAGAGATGACTACTCATTATTAAGTTGATTAATGCCCCTTAAGTCAAGTTAGAAACTTTTTTGTTTTTTTTTTTTTTGAAAATGATGTAAATTTCATTCAAAAATTACACATCAGTACAATCAAACACCACTACTTGATACATCACACAAACTCTATAACATCTCCCCAGACACAATGGTCTTAATACAACTAGGAACTTCTTCAATGTTATAGACGTCCTCCAAGCATTCCAATCCAGCCTTTGCAAGTTGATGTGCTGCACCATTAGCTGTCCTATACGTGTGTGAGACAGTCCAGGTTGAAGTTGAGTCCAGAATCCTTCTTGAGTCATCAACTAGACAGCCTCCCAAGCTCTAGTTAGGAGTGTGACCTTGGAGCATCTCAACTACTAAGTCAAGTTAGAAACTTAACAATGGCTAGATGAGCACATTAGGTGCATGTGGAACTTCTTGGGCTTGAGGGAAACCAATGGAATGGTTTGTGCGGTCTTCAATATGATGAAAGAAGTGAAAGACAGATTTCTTTCTGGCAATTCATCCAAAGCTAGAACTGAACTAGGAGGTCAAGGACGGGTGTACATGAAGAAGTTTCCATTGAGAAAATGGTCTAAAATACCTTAGCTAGGGGTAGATTTGTTGTAAAGCACATGATGGTGCACTTAGGTTACGATTGGCAATGACTTGGGAATTGACATGGCTATGCTTCTATTGACATATGATGGATCAAGGCTAATTTTCTAAATCAATCTAAGAATGATGTAAAACAACAATAATATCAAAAAGGTCCAGATCGAATGGTCTAGAAGGAATTTAAAGGAAAATTAAGCTCAAAACATGCTTTAGAGATGACTAATAACCTTTAACTTGATTAATGACCTTAACTCAAGTTGGAATCCAAACAATGGCTAGATAAGCACCTTAGTGGCATGTGGCACTTCTTGGGCATGAGGGAAACCAATGGAATGTTTTGTGCAGGCTTCAGTAGAAAGAATGAAGTGAAAGACGGATTTCTTGGTGCCAATTCGTCCAAAACTAGAACTAAACTACAAGGGTCAAGGAGGAGTGTAAATGAATAAGTTTCCCTTGAGAAAATGGTCCAAAATGCCTCAGCTAGGTGCATATTTGTTGTAATGCACGTGGTGGTGCACCGTTGACCACTCTAATCCTAAGTAAGCTATTGGAAAGACTGGTGGAAGTCTCATTTGTCAGTGTTCCTATCATAAGATGAATGTTTGTTTGTTGCTTGTACATAATTGCCTAATTTTCCATGAAAGTGTATGTGCACCCATTGTCAACTCTATAGAGAGAGCCCTTTCACGAAACACTATTATACTTGTGAGTTATGGAGTTGAACCTTTTGCTTGAGACGTTCTTGATGTTGCATGTGTCAAGGTTAGTGGTAAGATGGTTATGGCTTGGAGAACATACAGACACTCTGTGGATTGCTATAGATGGATTGATCATTGATGGGTTATTGGATTCCTTAGATTGTAAGGTTAGTGGTAAGATGGTTATGGCTTGGAGAACACACACACTCTATGGATTGCTATAAGTGGATTGATCATTGATAGGTTATTGGATTCCTTAGATTATTTTGATATGTGAATCTAGAAAGTGTGACTTGGTGGCCTTTGTGTGTGATTTTCTTTGGTCTCTTTCATCATTTTGACATGAAAATTACTAAGGACTAGCAATGAGTAAGTTGGGGTGTGACGCCCCCAGATTCCGTTTGGGATCAGACGGACATCCGACATGTCGGGACATACAACACCAGGTTACCTATACCCTTTCATGACATATAAGATGCAATGTTTCTAACGTGCATCTAGTATTATGCAATATTCGCAGTAATTTTTTTTGAGCAATACTATGTACCAAACTTATAATATCCCAAATAGTTAAATCGTAATCCAAGCATACTTAACAAAAATAAATATCCATGAGTCTTAGAAGACTGTAATTTCAAAAACATGGGAGGCCAGACTCCATATTTACATTACCAAAATATACTATTGAGGAAGTTCGTTGAATAACTCATGTAACTTGACTAGTGAGGCCAGAATACTGACCAAAAACTACCTATGGAAGTTGTAAGCTCCGCGTCATGTCTGCGGCGTCTAGTCAACCTCCTCCAGTCTACCAGTGTTTGCTCTCTGCTCTGATCCTGACACATCGCCTACCATTCAGGGGGAATGGTGGTTGGGACTACCACAGTGAGATTTGATTACAAATCTCAGTAAGTTAACAGGAAACTCCCACAAAGGTTAAAGATGCATGCATGGCAGTAAAAGCATGAATGCATAATTAAAGTCGTAAGTAAGCATAACATAACTTGATATATAGAATGGCATAACTGACATAACCTAAACTAAAATATGAATTGAACTTGACTTGACATGACATGAACTTGTTCTTAAAACATAACATGGACTAGCAACATAACAAGAATATAAGCTTGAAACATAACATGGACTTGAAACATAGCATGAACATGAACATACATAACATAAACATAAACTTGAACTTAACATAAACCTGAGCATAATATGACATAAATGTGAGCTTGAGATATAATGTGAGCATGAACGTAACATAACATGGACCTAAACTTGAACATAGCATGACATAAACGTGAACTTGAAACATAATGTGAATATAAACATAATATAACATGAACATGAGCTTGAACATAACTAAACGTGAACATAAAATGATATGAATATGAACTTGAAACTTAACGTGAACATGAACATAACATAACATGAACGTGAGCTTGAACATAACATAAACATGAACATAACATGATATGAACATGAACTTGAAACTTAACATGAATATGGACATAACATAACTTGAACGTGAACTTGAACATAACATAACAGCAGATTTTACTCCTTCACCATAGTACTCGACAGCGCATAGCCTTGACTGCAGTACCAGGCAGTACGTATCATCCTTCTGTAGTACGGCAGATTATACTCCTTCACTATAATACTTGGCAGCGCATAGCCTTGACCACAGTACCAGGAAATGCACATTATCCTTGATCGTAACATATTTCTTATTCTTAACTTCATGAGATAAACTTGGAATCTTGTTCACTAGAATTAATTAATAACGTGACCATATGGGTGCTACACAGGTCCCCTTAAGCCGTGTGTCCCTTCCGATTACCGCATCACAACACAGGTATCTACATCAGCTGTGAGTGTGTTAATAAGTACTCCACAGTTGTTGTGGCCCCAAGTATTCTACGTGTCACAATTGCTATGTCTCACGTAGTGTATGCTCTACAGTTGTTGTAGCTCCATACTTCATGCTCCACAGTTGTTGTGGCCCTATGAATTTTTTGTGCCACACTTGCTGTGAATACAAATTGTATATGGTTTTAATCCACTTACTCCTTTAGCATTGATGTTCTGTTTTATTGATCACAGGAGTGGCTTGGATAGACCTTTTCACATTTTTGAGAAAATTAATGATAATTCATACCAAGTGGATCTTCTAGGTAAGTACCATATTTCTGTTACTTTGAATGTTTCTGATCTTTTTTCCTTTGATCCAGGTGGAGATTCGAGGTTCAATCCTTTGAAGAGAGGGGGAATGATGGGCCCTAAGGCAGACCAAGTCTTAAGGATAAATTATAAAATCGAGAAGCTAAGAAGAGCAAGGAAGTAATGCAAGGATTGGTGCAATCCACTTGGGTCGAGTCTAGCAAGAGCCCTATATTCAAGATGGGCTTAAGAGAAGAATATCCAGTTTTCATCTATGTGATACTCTATGGAAGACACGACTTGGGCATATTGTTATTGAAGGCCATGTACTTGTTTATTTCATTAAAATGGCTTATTTTTTTAGTCATAGGAATTAATCTAGAATAATTAGGCTTGGGGGATGTCCAACCCACACGTCTTATTTCTAATGAACTAGGGTTTTTGGGAAGGCCTTGTATTTTGGCCAAGGGCTTATTTGGAAAATTATTATTTTATTTGAACCAGGGTTTTAGAAGAACTGTAGCGCAACACAGTTCATTAGGATTTTTAGGGATTGTTTATTTAAACCACTTGTAGCCTCATTTGAGTAGATTAGACATTATTGAAATTGATGAATTTTATTCATTGGGAGTTGAGTTTATCTCCTCCTGTTCTTGATTGAACGTTTGAACTTATCAAAAGTAAATCACAACCTTTGTGGCGTTCCTCCTTTGTAATCTAGGGTCTTGAGACGGGTTCTTTAACGTGTCTAGATTTTCATATAATCTAGGTTCTTGAAACAATTCCTCATTGGGTCAAGATTCCTCCATCCAATAAACTTGATATTGGCTTTCTTGGGTTTATTTTTCCAATATTGTTGTTGGGTCTCTGATGAAGCGCTAAAACTGCATGATTAAGTTACTTAAGTGAATAAATTGTTTAACCAAAAATGATTTAAGTACTTAATTATGTAGTAGATTATGATACTTGAGTCAATTGATAAATTCTAATATTTTTTGTGCGTAAAAAGAGTTATAATTCAATTGTTTCATGTCAAAATAAATATTTCAATTTTACTCTTCTCATATCATGTTTATACGTTGCAGGGCAATTATTTTTAGAAAAAACATATATGAGCTGCTGACACCCTGTTGAGTATAGAGAAATATTATCATAAAAAGGGCATTCTTGACAAGTTACAAATAAAGGCCGAAAGAAGCAATCACGCATGGAAGAAAAGGGCAAATTCAAATTTTTGCTATGGGATGATGGGATCTTCATGCAGCACTTGTTTTTGTTTTTACTGAGGAGTTTTTCTGGGTTATTTTCTTCAAGACCTAGCACTAGGCTGGATGTGCAACAGGAGATCAATAGCATCACATGGGACCAGCAGCTCACACATGCAATAAACCTGCAACAAAAAACACAGCAGACAGCACACACTCGGAAAGTAGGAGCAATGCAGCTCATGCATCATTTCGTTGGACACTTGGACGTGCAGCAGGTCAGCAAAACAGCTGGCCCTCAACTTTGACAGAAGATCACGCTGGCATC
Source organism: Carya illinoinensis (assembly GCF_018687715.1). Classification (NCBI taxonomy): domain Eukaryota; kingdom Viridiplantae; phylum Streptophyta; class Magnoliopsida; order Fagales; family Juglandaceae; genus Carya; species Carya illinoinensis. Next base: position 20,751,138 of record NC_056765.1, read on the forward strand.
TATGAGCAGCACGTTGTAGACACTCGGACAGCAGTAGAATTATTTCTCTCTTTCTTTCCGGATAGCTGAACGTGCAGCAGCAGCAGAATTATTCTTCTTTCTGGATGGCTGAACTTGTAGCAATAGGAGATCACATGGGATCACGCATAGACAGACGGGCTCTTTACTTTTCAACTTGTTTTTATTCGGCTCGAGCTTGTCATTCCTTTGGGGAGTTCAGTAGCTTAGCTTGGAGTTGTTATTTTCTTTCTTTTGTTTCAAGCTTTTTTTTTTCCTACTCTTTTGGTTCTAGTTCGGCTACAGTTTTTATTTTCTCTTCTTTTTCATTTGGACGCAAGGCAGCAGTTTTTGTTTTCAAGCTTTATTTTGTTTTTGTTCCAGACCTGGTAGCAATAGAGTGGGCTGAGTTTTTATCATTCTTTCTTTTTCATTTTTAGACTAAAGAAGCGGCTGGTTTTGTCACTTACTTCATCTAGTTTTCATTCGTTTAGCTAGAAGCAGTAGAGTTTAGTTGGAGTTTATTTATTTTATTTTTTTTTCCTTCTGTTCAAACAGTAGGGTGGACGGCTTTTGTTTTCTCATTCGTTCTTAGCTAAAGTTTTGAGTTTCTTTTAGTTATTTCTTTTGCTGGAGAGCGTGAGTTTTCACTCCCGCTTGGTTTACTTATAGTTTTCCTCTTGCTTCTTGTAACTTGTTCTTAGTTTTGGGCTGAGTCTTTTTCATTTCTTTCTTTTTCTTGTAGCTGGAGGTGGCAGTTTTTGTTTTTACTCATTTTCTTACTTTTGTTTAGGAGGTAGGCGCAGCAGCTGGTTTGAATATTATTTCTTTTCCTTTTCGTGTTAGACGGACACATGAGTAGAGGTTTTATTTCTTGAAGGAGTAGCTTTCATTTCGTTTAGACCTAGACGGCTTCTTTCATTAATTTCCACTTCTTTTTTTGTTCTTCTTAGTTTTATTTTTTTTTGCTTTCGGCTGGTCTTTTTTTTTTTTTACTTTACGTTATTAGCCTTTTCTTGTTCGGTTCCCAGTTTTATTTCTTAGTTCTTAGTAATTTCTTTTTTTTTTCTTCTGGATTGTTGCGGAACGAGAGGCAGTTTCTTGTTCAGTTTCAGCTTGGTGTTTATTTCCATTTTGGGTTTCTGTCTCTCTTAGCTTTTGTTATGGCTTTACTTAGATTAATCTTTGTTGTTAGAATTATCATGTGTAGCTAATTTTTGAAGCTTGGGTTGTGGAATGAAGCTTGATTTGTTTTGGATTCTAGATCGATGGAATATTTCGTTGATAATTGTTGATTTCACTATGTTACTAGTCGGATTTAAATTGAAAATAGATTGCGGCTCTTGCTCTTGTTTTGTTGTTGACGTAAGGCACAACAAAAGCTTGAAAACTATCAAGGCCTCTCTCAGTTGTTTGTTAATGTGTATTTGACTAGTAAAGTAGAGAATCCCTTAGGAAAATATTGCAAAACTTGAGCTTAACTTTTTATCTTCCGATTATCAATGCCTTGATTGGGTTGTTAATCGAGAAAATTATCAAGAATCCAAAAATAAAGAGAGTCTCAAAGCCAACACAAGTGTTTGTTAATTTGCCTTTTTGATTAGAAACTTTAATTTCAACTTCGATTATTTTTTTTTGCATTGCATTTTAATTTTATTTTCATCTCTCATAGTCGACACATTCGTTACTCAAAAATCTTGTATACACTTTGATAACCCTTTGCCCTGTGGAATACGATCCTGGACTAATCCTTGATACAACTTGACACTTTTACACTTGGAAGCACATTCGAGACTGAGTCAGTCTCAAAGCAATTCGACTGATGTTCACATCAATTTCCAATTCACAGCGAGTTGGAAGCAAGGTGCACCTTCATGTGCATTCATACAATTCCGCCCTTAGTCGTGTTCTTTTCGGACTTTGTGATATTATTGTTGTTTTACAACATTCTTAGATTGATTCAAAAGATTTGACTTGAACCATCATAGGTTAATAGAAGCAAAACCATGTCAATTCCCAAGTCATCAACAATCGAAACCTAGGTGCACCATCATGTGCATTACAACAAATATGCCCCTAGCTGAGGCATTTTAGACCATTTTCTCAGTGGAAACTTCTTCATTTACACCCCTCCTTGACCTCCTAGTTCAGTTCTAGCTCTAGACAAATTGGCACCAAGAAATCTGTCTTCACTTCATTCATCATATTGTAGCCCACACACACCATTCCATTGGTTTCCCTTAAGTCCAAGAAGTTCCACATATGCCTAATGTGCTTATCTAGCCATTGTTAAGTTTCTAACTTGACATAAGCACATTAATCTACTTAAAGATGAATAGTAATCTCAAAATCATATTTTGAGATTAATTTCTCTTTAGATTCATTCTTGCCCTTTCAATTCGCACCTTTTTGATATTATTGTTGTTTTACATCATTCTTAGATTGATTTAGAAGATTAGGCTTGATCTATCACACGTCACTAGAACCAAAGCCATGTCAATTTTCAATTCACGGTGAATCGGAAGCTAGGTAAACCTCCATGCGCATTCATTCAATTATGCCCTTAGCCTTGTCCTTTTTGACCTTTTCCTCAAGGGAAACTTCTTCATTTACACACCTTCCTGACCCTCATAGTTCTCCCTGACCCTCATAGTTCAGTTCTAGGTTTGGATGAATTGGCACCAAGAAATCCGTCTTTCACTTCATTCCTCCTATTGAAACCTGCACACAACATTCCATTCGTTTTCCACAAGCCCAAGAAGTGCCACACATGCCTAAGGTGCTCATCTAGCCATTGTTAAGTTTCTAACTTGACTTAAGCGCATTAATCAACTTAAATATGATCAGTGATCTCTAAACCATATTTCGAGCTAAATTTTCCTTTAAATTCATTCTCGCCCTTTCGATTTGGAGCTTTTTCTTATTATTGTCGTTTTACATTATTCTTAGATTGATTTAGAAGATTACCTTGATCTATCACACGTCACTAGAACCAAAGCCATGTCAATTTCCAATTCATAGAGAGTTGAAAGCTAGGTGCACCTTCATGTGCATTCGTACAATTCCGCCCTTTGCCGTGTCCTTTTTGATATTATTGTTATTTTACATCATTCTTAGATTGATTTAGAAGATTTTTTTTGATCCATCACAGGTCAATAGAAGCAAAATCATGTCAATTCCCAAGTCATCGCCAATTGAAACCTAGGTACACCATAATGTGCATTACAACAAATCTTCCCCTACTGAGGCATTTTAGACCATTTTCTCAACAGAAACTTCTTCATTGACACCCCTCCTTGACCTCCTAGTTCAGTTCTAGCTTTGGGCGAATTGACACCAAGAAATCGGTCTTTCACTTCATTCATCGTATTGAAACCCGCACACACCATTCCATTGGTTTCCCTCAAACCCAAGAAGTTCCACATGCGCCTAATGTGTTCATCTAGCCATTGTTAAGTTTCTAACTTGACTTAAGGGCATTAATCAACTTAAAGATGAGTAGTCATCTCTAATCCATGCTTCAAGCTTAATTTCCTTTTAAATTCATTCTAGCCATTTCGATCTGGACCTTCCTGATATTATTATTGTTTTTACTCATTCTTCAATTGGTTTAGAAGATTAGCCTTGATCCATCACATGTCAATAGAACCAAAGTCATTTCAATTTCCTTTTCATAGTGAGTCGGAAGCTAGGTGCACCTTCATGTGCATTTGTACAATTATGCCCTTAGCCGTGTCCTGAAGGGCATACATGGCTACCAAGATAAGTCCTAAAATTTAGGCATTTTTTTATGCAGAAATTAAGAGGACATTAGGGTTCCTTTCCTTCCCTATATAAGCATATCATTAGCACGAAATAGAGAGAAGGGAGGCACAAGAGGCAGATTTGAAGAGAGGAGGAAATCACTTCCATGGCTGCCGTTCACTTCAGTTTTCTTTGGAAATTTTGGTCGTCCATGATGTTTATGGGTAACTAATTTCTCAAGTAGGATTAGGAATGAACTTGCACATTAGATGGTATTTCTAATTTATTTTTAATTCATGTATTTGATTTTCAATTGCTAAAACTCTTTTGTTTTATCATTCTCAATTCATCGTTGATGTTTTCTTCTCCGAATAATCATAGAATTGATTTTGTTTATGGATCAGTCATCTCTTTCTATTGAATGGATTAGTTCTTTGATTATGTTTGGATCAATTATTTATCTATATTGATTTAGTTTTTAGCTGTAATATCGCTCCCTGAGTATATTGTTGTCATTGAATTTTCTCAATAGTGATAGTAATTTACTTATTTTAAAGTGGTGAATGATTTTTCAAAGGTTATATTTGATTTAATTTTAGTTTATAAATCTATACCTTTCGGTTGGAAATTTCATGAGTTGAGTTCCTAATTGAGTTATCCAATGAATTAAGAAAAATTAAAATACCATATTTGTGCAACGGATTCCTGATGCTCTACTGTTCGTCAAATTTGAGGAATTTTTTCGTTAATCACTTTGCTTCACTTTAATTTGCAGTTAAAATTAATCTTTATTTTTCATTACTTATTTGATATTTTTCTTTGGTTTCTTTGTTTCTTTTGCTATTCTTTTAATTTGTCTCCCTGTGGAATCGACACCTCAAAGCTATGGTACAACTACTGCATTATTCTTTGAGTGTAATCAAATTTCAGTGCTGTTTCTAGGGAGACGGTAGAAAACTTGTGAGATAGTTTTTCTTCTCAGCAGTTTGTAAAGGCGGTAACTTCGTTCCCTCTTTTAGCTTGCTACATCTTTATTTTATTTTATTTTTCTTTTTGTAGTTTCTTTTTTTAGTGTTGCATTTTTTTGTACCTTGCGTGCACAAGTATAGAGATGCCTTGGGACGGTTCGCTTGTAAGCCTGTGTTAGAGTTTAATTTTTCTAATCATTTGTTTGATAATTTTTCTAATTATAAGGAAATGAGTGAACACGAAGATCAACCCACTAGGACCCTTCAGGATTACCTCCACCCTGCACACACAACCATAACATTATGAATCATGTTTCCAGCTAATACTTGCCAATTGGATTTAAAAACAGGGATGATACAGTTACTCCCTACTTTTCATGGCTTGGAAAATGAAAATCCATATGTGCACATTAGGGAGTTTGAGGAAGTAGTTGCGACCTTTCATAGTCAAAATACAACTGATGACATTGTGAAGACTTAAGTTCTTTCCTTTCTCTTTGAAGGATGGAGCTAAGAGTTGGCTATACTTATTGAGACCATGATCCATTGGGTCATGGAATGAGATGACTCTAGTCTTTTTTAATAAATACTTTTCCCAACATAAGACCAATGCTTTAAAAAGGCAAATCTCCACCGTTGCACAAAAGGATAGTGAGACTTTGTATCAATCTTGGGAGAAATTTAAGGAGCTATTGAGTATGTGTCCTCACCATGGATATGAGAATTGGCACTTAGTGAGCTATTTTTATGAGGGACTTACACCTAGAGAGCGTCAATTTGTGGAGATGATGTGTAATGGTGAGTTCTTATAGAAAGGTCCTGATGAGGCTATAGAATACCTCAATGAGCTTGCTGAAAAAGCTCACACTTGGACTGGACCTAGTGCTACTGAGAGCACAAATAGGTCACGACCTACAGGAAACCTAAATGGTGGTGGAATTTACCATCTCAGGGAAGAGGATAACCTAAAGGCTAAGGTTGAGATGCTAACTAGGGAGCTAGAGGTGTTGAAGAATAAAGACTTAAAGCTAATACACGTGGCTAATCATGCAGAGTCTTTTGGACCATGTTTTGTGTGTGCCGGGGTAGATCACCTTGCTCAAAAGTGTCCCACATTTGCTTAGATGAGAGGGATGTTGAACAATGTAATGCCTTAGGTATGTATAAGAAGCCTTTTACACCTTTCTCTAATACCTATAATCTGGGGTGGCGTAATCATCCCAATTTTAGTTGGAAATCTAAAACCAGCAGCCTACACAACCCCCTAGATCATATCCTGCACCTTCATCTTCTAGGAGCCTCTTAGAAGATACTTTACATGCTTTTATTGAGGCACAGAGTAAAGCTAATCAAAAGTTTGAATCTTTGATTATGCAGGTTGTTGAAGAAAACAAAGAGATAAAGAGTCATATATCCAAGATAATGAGCTCCTTGAGTGTGAATGAGTGTGGAAAGTTTTCTTCTCAAGCTCAATCCACATCCCAAGGTCAGCATATGGCACAAAGAAATTTAAAAGAGGTCGATGCCATTGTGACAAGAAGTGGTAAGTTGTGATGCCCCCAAATCCCCACGCACGGACACGGGGAAATCGAGACGTCCGGATGGTGACAACCCGGGTCACCACCCTTTCGACGAGTGCCAAATGTGTGCAAAAGCAAAAAATGTGCACGAAGAAAAGATGCAGCGGATAACGAAAGTCATATAACTAAGTACCAGATTTTTTTCTTAATATAAAACAAGCTGTTTAAAACTTACATAAATAAAATATTACAAAAACACAAATATAGTTTTAAACCACATTATAACACATAACTTCGATTCAAAACTCCGGCGGAGCCGCATCCTCAGGCTCAGCCTCCTCCTCCTCGATTCCTGCACCAAAATCTACAGAACCAAAAATGGTACCGCAGGTAAGTAAAATCCAAACACCACCAGATAAAAGCATATAGAACTCAAACAATATGCATGAAGTGATGCCAATGCGCAAACCCATAAAAACATATTTTCCACGCACGCCAAAAATCCCATTTGGCCCAAAACACATCCTTCCCAAATATCACGCCAAAAGTCATATTTGACCTTTATCCATCTCAAACCATTATCCATTTTATCCGTATGCACCATGACCTCCCCTAGGGGTCATCCGCACACCCTGGCTCCAGTGCCACACCGCAGAGTACCACCATGCATGTGACACCTCACGAGCGATGCCCAGTTCCGCGCCCCGCGCGTTCGTAGCCAAGCATCCTCTAGCCCTCACCAGCGAAGGGTCACGGAGTCGGTGTGTAGAACGATGCCCGATTAAGCGCCCGGCGCGTTTGTAGCCAAGCATCCCCTAGCCCCCGCTCCCGTCGTCGCCCAACGACAACCCAGGGGACATCACTCAGTTTATTCCACTCCCGAGTGACCAGAGGAGCTCCATCGAGATAATACCCCATCCCGGCTTGGGGTCGTGATACACACTCACCCGTAAGTCCACTTACGCCAATAAAACAGGCTTTTCTCAATTAAACAAAAACACACGTGCATGCACAATGTAAATGCTATATCAATGCACAAAAATAATCAACCAACATAAATCAATAAAACAAGCAACTCCGTCCTCCATCTATCCGACCCCCGAACTCCTCGGACTCAGTTCGGAATCAACCAACCAGCTGATAAAAATTATTGAATGAGCAATATATATATTTAAATCTGACAATAGGGTTTGGAAAATACTTACAGCGTTATATGGTATTTTGAGAAAGCTTGCGGCATTGCAAACGACGGAGAAAAAGCAACGTAATAGTGAAAATTCACTGTGGCCGTGGGTTGTAAAATATCCACTTTTGAACGGGGATAAACCAGGACTTGGGATTGATAGGGAATGGTCTAAGGATGACTATGAAGCTATTGGAAGTGGTGGTTGGCCGTGGGTGGCGGCGAAAATGGCGGAGAGAGGCCGGATTTCCCAAAAAGGAAAGCTAGCTCGTGGGAGCTGTTCCGGTGGCTATTAGGGGCCGAAAATGGATGGGTTAGGACGGCAAGGGACCGGTGATGAAGTGGTGAAGAAGTGGTGGCCGGAGGTGGAGCGACGGCGGCGAATCGGGGCAAAAACCGTGGGGGCTTCAAGGGCGTTTTCTGGCCAAACGGCTGGCCGGATGGGGCTGGGATTTGGTGGGGAGGTGCGCCGGAGGGAGAGGCTTCGACCGATGGGGGCGGTGTGCTGCACGGCGGCCGGACGGCGGTGGGTCGAGGGGTGAGGTGGTTTATGGCGTGGGAGAGGAGAGAGAGAGACGGAGTCGACGCGGGGAGGAAAGAAAAGAAGAAAAAGAAAAAGAAAGAAGAAAAAGAAAAGCGAAAAAAGGAAAAAGGAAAACGAGAAAAAAAGAGATGTAGGAAAGAGATGAGGTCCAATCCTCACTCTGGGAAAACAAAACAAAACCACCGAGAAAGAGATTAAAACTGCAAAACAACTAAAATAAATAAAACGCAACATCAAATAAATTAAAAACCAATTTTAAACGCAATAAATTAAAATAAATAAACTAATATATTAATTAAAATAAAAACAACCCTTCAGTGAAAATATGCGCAAAAGCGGGTCATCACATCCTCCCCCCTTAAAAACAAATTTCGTCCTCGAAATTTGCAAGATCAACCACCAACTTAAAACAAGCCACATAAAAACACATAAACTAGGTGTGACCAAGATTAAGATACATACCTTCATTATTCAAACAAGTACGGGTACTGCTCCCTTATGTCCGCTACTCGCTCCCAAGAGAAGTCTTGAGCTAACGGATCTCCCCAAGCCACCTTAACCAGAGGTATCGTCTTGGACCTCAACTGTTGCTCCTTCCAATCCATGATCTGCAACTGAACAACCTCATAAGTGAGATCCGGTTGCAACTGAATACCATCTGGGTCGACGAAGCGTGGCTCTTGCTGTCCAAAACTCTTCTTCAGGGATGACACGTGGATGATATCATGAATATCCCCAAAATATCCTGGCAAAGCAACTCTATAGGCGACGGACCCTACCTTCTCCAGAATCTGAAAAGGGCCGACATACCTCGGATCCAACTTCCTCTTCTTACCAAAACGCTTAACACCTCTCATGGGAGAGACTTTAAGGTAAACCCAATCACCAACTTCAAAAGATAACTCTCTCCTCCTAGTATCAACGTAACTTTTCTGGCGACTCTGAGCTGCTGCCATTTTATCTCTGATGATCCGGACTTGGCTTTGCATCTCCTGAATTATTTCGGGTCCAATTATCCTACTCTCCCCGACTTCATCCCAACACAAGGGCGACCTGCACTTTCTCCCATAAAGAGCTTCATAGGGAGCCATCTGAATGGTCGCATGGAAGCTACTATTATATGCAAACTTGATGAGCGGCAAATGGTTTTCCCAACTCCCTTGAAATTCCATGACACATGCTCGCAACATGTCTTCAAGGGTCTGAATTGTGCGCTCTGACTGGCCGTCTGTCTGCAGGTGATATGCAGTACTGAACTTCAACTTAGTACCCAAAGCTGCCTGCAAACTCTTCCAGAACTGCGACGTGAACCTCGGGTCTCGATCTGATACTATACTCTTTGGTATGCCGTGCAGCCGCACTATCTTCTTGACATACAAGCGGGTCAACTTACCCAAGGAATCGATGTTATTAAGAGGCAAGAAATGAGCGCTCTTCGTTAACCGGTCAACAATCACCCAAACAGAATTTTTCCCACTAGGCGTTCTCGGCAAACCCACTACAAAGTCCATCGTGATGTCATCCCATTTCCACTCAGGAATAGGAAGGGGTTGGAGCATACCTGCAGGTCTTTGATGCTCGGCCTTCACTTGACGGCATGTGTGGCATTTCTCAACATATATGGCAATATCCTTCTTCATTCCATCCCACCAGTAATTTTTCTTCAAGTCCCGATACATCTTTGTACTGCCGGTATGAACTGAATAAGGGGCCGCATGAACTTCTGCCATGATCCGCTCTTTGAATTCTAAATCTTTAGGGACCACTCTGCGATCTCGAAACCGAAGTATCCCATCGTTATCCATGCTATAATGCAACGGCCCTCGAGATTTTCTGACTCTTTTTCTGATATTCAGCAGCTTTGGATCCTTCCTTTGAAGAGTCTTCAATTCTTCAAAATCAGTTGCCTGAATATCAAGAACTGAAGATAAAATCTCTTCTTGCTGCGAACTCTCAATAAGGAGCCTTCTCATCCCACAAAAGCAACGAATCCAATTCTGACAGCTCGGCTTCATCTTCCAAGTGCGACTTTCAGCTCAAAGCATCAGCAACTATATTAGCCTTCCCCGGATGGTACTTGATCTCACATTGATAGTCACTGATTAGCTCTAGCCACCGCCTCTGCCTCATGTTCAGATTTTTCTGGGAAAACAAATGCTTCAAGCTCTTGTGATCAGTAAATACCTCGCAAGCCTCCCCATACAAGAAGTGTCGCAAGATCTTGAGAGCAAAAACAATCACAGCCAATTCTAAATCGTGCGTCGGATAATTCTTCTCATGGTCCTTTAGCTGATGAGATGCATAAGCAACAACCCGTCCTTTCTACATAAGGACACAACCCAAACCAAACTTAGACGCATCACTGAAGACTACGAATGGCTTATGCGGTTCTGGGAGCGCTAACACTGGTGCCGTCGTCAACCTGTTCTTTAATTCTTGGAGACTTCTCTCACACTTATCTGACCAAACAAATTCTGTATTCTTCCGAGTCAAAGCTGTGAGAGGTTCGGATAGGCGAGCAAAACCCTCCACAAATCTTTGGTAATATCCGGCGAGTCCCAAGAAACTCCGGATCTCGCGCACTGTAGTCGGGCGCTGCCATGACAAAATGGCTTCTACCTTACTAGGATCAACAGCCACTCTGTCTCGGAAAATTACATGCCCAAGAAATTTAACTTCTTCCAACCAAAATTCACACTTGCTAAGCTTGGCGTACAATTGGTGTTCTCTCAATTTCCCAAGTACCAGACGAAGATGATACACGTGCTCTTCAACATCTCGGGAATAAATCAGAATATCATCGATGAATACTACCACAAAGGAATCCAGATAAGGTCGAAATATTCGATTCATTAAATCCATGAAAGCAGCAGGGGCATTAGCTAACCCAAACGGCATCACCTTAAATTCATAATGCCCATACCTTGACCTGAAGGCAGTTTTAGGCATATCCTTGTCTCTGATCCTCAGCTGGTAGTATCCCGACCTCAGATCAATTTTAGAGAACACGACTGCTCCTTGAAGCTGATCAAATAAATCATCTATCCGCGGAAGAGGATATTTATTTTTGATGGTCACCTTGTTTAATTCCCGATAATCGATGCACATACGGAGGGTTCCATCTTTCTTCTTAACAAACAAAACTGGTGTACCCCACGACGACGTATTAGGCTGAATAAATCCCTTCTCTACCAGCTCTTGCAACTGAGTCTTCAACTCTTTTAATTCAGCCGGTGCCATGCGATAAGGAGCTTTATGCACAGGAGCCGCTCCAGGTTCCAAGTCTATAACAAATTCCATTTCCCGCACAGGGGGTAGTCCAGACAAGTCATCCACAAACACATCGGGGAATTCTTCCACAACTGAAATGTCTGACAAAGACATCTTCTCAGACGGCGTGGACACCATCTGAACCAAGAATGCATCCGTTCCCCATGCAATCTCCCTTCTTGCTTGAATTGCCAATATAATTATCGGCTTTTCTTTTAACTTACTCCTTGCAAATTCCAGACAATCACCATCTGGAAGCTGAAAGGTAATTATCCGACTTCTGCAATTAAAACTCGCAGAATATCAGTATAGCCAATCCATCCTGAGGATGATATCAAAACCCAACAACTTAAACACCACCAAATCAGCATCCAAAAACCTTCCCTCAAAATTTAACGGGCATCCCAAAGCAACCTTGGAACACCACACCATTTCACCATCGGGTAGAGCCACTACCATAGACTTTGGCAACGATTCCGTGACCAAATTACACACCCGAGCAAAAGTGAAAGATACACACGACTGTGACGCACCGGAATCAAACAAAGTTCAAGCATAAAACTCATGCAAACGGACTCTTCCTGAACCAAACACATTAACCCATGAAATCCAAAAAAGCAAAGGAGAAACCAAAAATACCAAAAATTAAATCCAACTTAAAGTTAAATTAATCCATACCTGTAATTACTCCAGCATCATGGGTCATTGGCGCCTCATCATCCACCTCTCCCGGTGTGACAGCATAAACCCGGGCTTGCACTGCTTGTCTTGGGTTGGTTCTTCCACCGTGTCTACCTCCACGGCTTCCTTGAACTCTGACGGGGCACTCCCGAGCAATATCTCCCACTTGGCCGCACCGGTAACACTGGGGTCCACTACTCAACCGACACTCCCCCTCATGAGCTCTATTACATGCTCCACAAATTGGCACCCGTCCTCCCACATGAACACCTGAGGACGTTTGAGGTCGAGTTCCGGTCCGCTGAACAAATTTCTGAGGCGAACCCGAGCTGCTTCCTTCACCAGAAAAACTCCGCCTCTTATGTCCTGGAGGGGAGCCCATACTCAGATTATTTTCTCGCTCCACAAGGGTGGCCACATCCACTAATTCCTGAAAGGTGGATATCCAATGGCTGACCACCATACGGCGTATATCAGGGCGTAGTCCCTCCTGAAAACGATCAGCTCGCATCTCCTCAGTGGCGATAAGGTGGGGAGTAAATCGCCCAAGTTCTATGAATCTCCGGGCGTACTGTTCCATTGTCACGCCCCCTTAGATCAAATTTGAGAACTCTCTTGCCTTCTGCTTCCTTACCGATGCGGGAAAGAAGCGGTCGTTAATTCCTTCTTGAAGCGCTGCCAGGTCACAGCAGCGAAAGATCCCAATTCTGATTCCACCATTACCCTCTTGGTATCCCACCAATCAGACGCGGTACCTTGCAATAGATAACTGGTGTAGAGCACCTATTGCGCCTCGGTGCATCCACACACCTCAAATGTTCTTTCCAGGTCTTTGATCCATGTTCCAGCTTGGAGTGGATCCTCTTCTCCAGTGAAGTGTGGAGTTCTATGCGCCAGGAAGCGCTCATAGATGCATCCGGCTTGCACCATGCTACTGGACCCTCCTGGGTACATCCAAGGCCCTCCCTGATATGGCTAAGGACCTCCTGGTTGTGGCCAAAACCCTCCTTGCTGTGGACAAGGCCCTCCTTGTGGTGGCCAGGGACCCCCTTGTGGTGGCCAGGGTCCTCCTTGTTGTAGCCAAGGCCCTATCTGTTGTGGCCTAATATTCTGCTGCATGAACTCCATCATCTGCCGTATTGCTTCGGCTATGGAGTCATCTCTTGAGGTATTGTCCCGTGGCTCCTGAGTAGATTTCCTTGGTCTCCCCATTTTTCCTGCCACAACACAACTCTTGACCCTCCTATAAGAAAACAAATAAAACCATCATAAAACCAACAAAAAAACAAAACCAACCCCACACAGCAAGAAACAAAAGAAACCAGCATGCAAAACATAACCAAATAAATAAAAACAAACAAACAAGTTCAAACAAATAAAGCAAATAAAACAAATTAAATAATTGTACTTAACATAATTTTAAAACACAACTTTAAAAGCATTCTGATACTACCTACGGGACATGTGGTTTTACCCAGAGCCAAACCGCTCTGATACCACCTGTGACGCCGCCAAATCCCCACGCACGGACACGGGGAAATCGAGACGTCTAGATGGTGACAACCCGGGTCACCACCCTTTCGACGAGTGCCAAATGTGTGCAAAAGCAACAAATGTGCACGAAGAAAACACAGCGGATAATGAAAGTCATATAACTAAGTACTAGAATTTTTTCTTAATATAAAACAAGCTGTTTAAAACTTACATAAATAAAATATTACAAAAACACAAATATAGTTTTAAACCACATTATAACGCATAACTTCGATTCAAAACTCCGGCGGAGCCGCATCCTCGGGCTCAGCCTCCTCCTCCTCGATTCCTGCACCAAAATCTACGGAACCAAAAATGGTACCGCAGGTAAGTAAAATCCAAACACCACCAGATAAAAGCATATAGAACTCAAACAATATGCATGAAGTGATGCCAATGCGCAAACCCATAAAAACATATTTTTCCACGCACGCCAAAAATCCCATTTGGCCCAAAAACACATCCTTCCCAAATATCATGCCAAAAGTCACATTTGACCTTTATCCATCTCAAACCATTATCCATTTTATCCGTATGCACCATGACCTCCCCTATGGGTCATCCGCACACCCTGGCTCCAGTGCCACACCGCAGAGTACCACCACGCATGTGACACCTCACGAGCGATGCCCAGTTCCGTGCCCCGCGCGTTCGTAGCCAAGCATCCTCTAGCCCTCACCAGCGAAGGGCCACGGAGTCGGTGCGTAGAGCGATGCCCGATTCCGCGCCCGGCGCGTTCGTAGCCAAGCATCCCCTAGCCCCCGCTCCCGTCGTCGCCAAGCGACAACCCAGGGGACATCACTCAGTTTATTCCACTCCCGAGTGACCAGAGGAGCTCCATCGAGATAATACCCCATCCCGGCTTGGGGTCGTGATACACACTCACCCGTAAGTCCACTTACGCCAATAAAACAGGCTTTTCTCAATTAAACAAAAATACACGTGCATGCACCATGTAAATGCTATATCAATGCACAAAAATAATCAACCAACATATATCAATAAGACAAGCAACTCCTTCCTCCATCCATCCGATCGCCGAACTCCTCGGACTCAGTCCGGAATCAACCAACCAGTAGATAAAAATTATTGAATGAGCAATATATATATTTAAATCTGAAAATAGGGTTTGGAAAATATTTACAGCGTTATATGGTATTTTTAGAAAGCTTGCGACGTTGCAAACGGCGGAGAAAAAGCAACGTAACAGTGAAAATTCACTGTGGCCGTGGGTTGTAAAATACCCACCATTGGACGGGGACAAACCAGGACTTGGGATTGATAGGGAATGGTCTAAGGATGATTATGAAGCTATTGGAAGTGGTGGTTGGCCGTGGGTGGCGGTAAAAATGGCGGAGGGAGGCCGGATTTCCCAAAAAGGAAAGCTAGCTAGTGGGAAATCCGGCATTGTTAAGTTTCTAACTTGACTTAAGGGCATTAATCAACTTAAAGATGAGTAGTCATCTCTAATCCATGTTTCAAGCTTAATTTCCTTTTAAATTCATTCTAGCCATTTCGATCTAGACCTTCTTGATATTATTATTGTTTTTACTCATTCTTCAATTGGTTTAGAAGATTAGCCTTGATCCATCACATGTCAATAGAACCAAAGTCATTTCAATTTCCATTTCATAGTGAGTCGGAAGCTAGGTGCACCTTCATGTGCATTTGTACAATTATGCCCTTAGCCGTGTCCTGAAGGGCATACATGGCTACAAAGATAAGTCCTAAAAATTAGGCATTTTTTTATGGAGAAATTAAGAGGACATTAGGGTTCCTTGCCTTCCCTATATAAGCATATCATTAGCACGAAATAGAGAGAAGGGAGGCACAAGAGGCAGATTTGAAGAGAGGAGGAAATCACTTCCATGGCTGCCGTTCACTTCAGTTTTCTTTGGAAATTTTGGTCGTCCATTATGTTTATGGGTAACTAATTTCTCAAGTAGGATTAGGGATGAACTTGCACATTAGATGGTATTTCTAATTTATTTTTAATTCATGTATTTGATTTTCAATTGCTAAAACTCTTTTGTTTTATCATTCTCAATTCATCGTTGATGTTTTCTTCTCCGAATAATCATAGAATTGATTTTGTTTATGGATCAGTCATCTCTTTCTATTGAATGGATTAGTTCTTTGATTATGTTTTTAGCTGCAATATCGCTCCCTGAGTATATTGTTGTCATTGAATTTTCTCAATAGGGATAGTAATTTACTTATTTTAAAGTGGTGAATGATTTTTCAAAGGTTATATTTGATTTAATTTTAGTTTATAAATCTATACCTTCCGGTTGGAAATTTCATGAGTTGAGTTCCTAATTGAGTTATCCAATGAATGAAGAAAAATTAAAATACCAGATTTGTGCAACGGATTCCTGATGCTCTACTGTTCGTCAAATTTGAGGAATTTTTTCGTTAATCACTTTGCTTCACTTTAATTTGCAGTGAAAATTAATCTTTATTTTTCATTACTTATTTAATATTTTTCTTTGGTTTCTTTGTTTCTTTTGCTATTCTTTTAATTTGCCTCCCTGTGCAATCAACACCTCAGAGCTATGCTACAACTACTGCATTATTCTTTGAGTGTAATCAAATTTCGGTGCTGTTTCTAGGGAGACGGTAGAAAAATTGTGAGATAGTTTTTCTTTTCAGCAGTTTGTAAAGGCGGTAATTTCGTTCCCTCTTTTAGCTTGCTACATCTTTATTTTATTTTATTTTTCTTTTTGTACTTTCTTTGTTTAGTGTTGCATTTTTTTGTACCTTGCGTGCACAAGTATAGATCTCCTTGGGACGGTTCACTTGTAAGCCTGCGTTAGAGTTTAATTTTTCTAATCATTTGTTTGATAATTTTTCTAATTATAAGGAAATGAGTGAACACGAAGATCAACCCACTAGAACCCTTCAGGATTACCTCCACCCTGCACACACAACGATAACATTATGAATCATGTTTCCAGCTAATACTCACCAATTGTATTTAAAAATAGGGATGATACAGTTACTCCCTACTTTTCATGGCTTGGAAAATGAAAATCCATATGTGCACATTAGGGAGTTTGAGGAAGTAGTTGCGACCTTTCATAGTCAAAATACAACTGATGACATTGTGAGACTTAAGTTCTTTCCTTTCTCTTTGAAGGATGGAGCTAAGAGTTGGCTATACTTATTGAGACCATGATCCATTGGGTCATGGAATGAGATGACTCAGGTCCTTTTTAATAAATATTTTTCCCAACATAAGACTAATGCTTTAAAAAGGCAAATCTCCACCTTTGCACAAAAGGATAGTGAGACTTTGTATCAATCTTGGGAGAAATTTAAGGAGCTATTGAGTATGTGTCCTCACCATGGATATGAGAATTGGCGCTTAGTGAGCTATTTTTATGAGGGACTTACACCTAAAGAGCGTCAATTTGTGGAGATAATGTGTAATGGTGAGTTCTTATAGAAATATCCTGATGAGGCTATAGAATACCTCAATGAGCTTGCTGAAAAAGCTCACACTTGGACTGGACCTAGTGCTACTGAGAGCACAAATAGGTCACGACCTGCAGGAAACGAAAATGGTGGTGGAATTTACCATCTCAGGGAAGAGGATAACCTAAAGGCTAAGGTTGAGATGCTAACTAGGGAGCTAGAGGTGTTGAAGAATAAAGACTTAAAGCTAATACACGTGGCTAATCATGCAGAGTCTTTTGGACCATGTTTTGTGTGTGCCGGGGTAGATCACCTTGCTCAAAAGTGTCCCACATTTGCTTAGATGAGAGGGATGTATGATGAACAATGTAATGCCTTAGGTATGTACAAGAAGCCTTTTACACCTTTCTCTAATACCTATAATCTGGGGTGGCGTAATCATCCCAATTTTAGTTGGAAATCTAAAACCAGCAGCCTACACAACCCCCTAGATCATATCCTGCACCTTCATCTTCTAGGAGCCTCTTAGAAGATACTTTACATGCTTTTATTGAGGCACAGAGTAAAGCTAATCAAAAGTTTGAATCTTTGATTATGCAGGTTGTTGAAGAAAACAAAGAGATAAAGAGTCATATATCCAAGATAATGAGCTCCTTGAGTGTGAATGAGTGTGGAAAGTTTTCTTCTCAAGCTCAATCCACATCCCAAGGTCAGCATATGGCACAAAGAAATTTAAAAGAGGTCGATGCCATTGTGACAAGAAGTGGTAAGTCCTTACACATCCCAACAAATGATAAGCCAGAGGATGTTGAGGAGAAACAAAGCAATGATAGTACGAGTTCCCCAAAAAACTGGAGGTAATCAAGAGTCCAATTAAGGTACCATTTCCTCAAGCTTTAAAATCTGGTATGCGAACTTTAGATTCTAGTAATGAAATCTTGAAGAACTTCAGGTAGGTAAAGATTAACCTTCCTCTTTTGCGTGTTATTAAACAAATTCCCACTTATGCAAAAGTTCTTAAAGATTTGTGTACAGTTAAGAGGAAGCATCATGTTAAGAAGACAACATTTTTGACAGACTAAGTTAGTGCTCTAATTGAGCAGTGAATTCCTCTTAAGTATAAGGATCCTAGTTGTCCAACGATTGCATGTACTATTGGGAATCATGAGTTTGGACAAACCTTGCTAGATTTAGGAGCTAGTGTTAATTTGATGCCTTATTCCATTTATTTGCAGCTTTGTTTGGGTGAAATTAAGCCTACTTTTGTTGTGTTTCAGTTGGCTGATCGTACAGTTAAGAAACCAAAAGGGATAGTTGAAGATGTTTTAATCCAAATTGACAAGTTTTATTATCTTGTTGATTTCTTAATTTTGGACACTCAATCAGTTGTTGAGTCTAACTCTAAGGTTCCTCTCATATTAGGTAGACCTTTCCTTGCTACTGCTAATGTACTTATAAATTGCAGGAATGGGTTGATGAAACTATCTTTTGGAAACATGACCATGGAGGTCAACATTTTTCATATTGAGAAACAGCCAAAAGATGACGAGTTCCACCAAACGTACATGATTGATGCACTCATAGACAAGGGAGTTCATATAGCACATGATTTTGATCCCCTTGAATATTCCCTTGTTAATTCTAAGTTTGATACTATTAGTAATTCATCTGATATTGTTGATATTTGTGTTGTTTTTGACAAAACTTAGGATTATGGAACACAGGCATGGCAACTGAAATTTGAGGAGTTGCCTAAGAAAAGTGAAAGACAGATTCCTGTAAGTATGAAAGCACCGAGAGTTAAATTGAAACCTTTACTTAAGTCTAAAATCTATAAAATTAAAATGAAAGAGTTTCATGGTAAAAAAATTCTTAGGAAAAGATTTGAGCGTAATGACCAAATATACTTGTATGATTTTGGACCTCACAAGCACCGAGGAAAACTTCGGTTTAGATGGACTGGCCCCTTTGTAGTGAAAAATATTTTTGAAAACGGGGTGGTAGAAATAGAGAATCCTAAGGATTTTTAGATCTTTAAAGTAAATGTTCAACGCCTTAAAGTATTAATTGATAAGCAAGTTCCAGAAGTGGAAGACGTTCCACTTGTGGATCCAGTCTATCAACCTTGACCACACCACCCAGGTATGTTTTTCTTTATTTATTTTGTTTTGCTTTGTTTTATTTTTGTTTTCTCTTATTTTCTTTCTTTTCCTTTTTGTTTGCTATTGTTTTCTTTGTTTTTGATTGCAAGACAATTTCATTTCGTCATTTTAGGTTACCATTTTTTGTGCTTAGCGAGCTACCATCGTCACTCATCAGGTGTATTCTACCATTTTTAGTTACTCCCCATTCAATTTTGATTCTTAAACATTGAGGATAATGTTTCATTTAAGTTGGGGGGTGGTGGTGCAAATTCAGTATTAAATGTTTGTTGAAACTTTGTGGCATATTTTTATGTGTCAATTTTTTTTAAATTGAGTCACACGTGCATCACTTTCACATATGTACTCATTCTCATTCATAGCCATCTTTGTGAATTTACCAAACCCACCATAATCATTTTTGCTGAAGCATTCACAGAACCCATAATGCACTTATCCAAGCTTTATGGTAAGATGGTGGTTTGACATATGTAGTTAGAGAACTCTTTTGTTTAAGTATTTATGTGAGTTTGGAGAGGATTGAGAGTGTAAAAATGTAGTAAATTGCGATAAGCATTTATTGATCTGTTGAATTGGGCACTTCTTTTGAGAATATCATGACATGGTTTGTGGTACGATGATGGATATACTTGGGATATGACGAAGGTCTACTTAGGATTAATGTTTGAGCCTTTCAAGCTATCCCTTTCCATCATAGACCCCCTAGTAGAAAATTTTGAGCCAATAAACACATGTAGCTTTTCCTTTCATATGCCCATATCATCCATGCCTCTCCACATTGGAGTATAACCTATACACTGATTTTCTTAGCCTTTTTACTTCCAAGTGTATATTAGGTATGGAATTTGTATTTTCTTTCTTTTATTTTATCATTTTCAATTAAAAAAAATAGAAGAAGACGACAGGAAAAAAGAGAAAAGTACAAGTTGCAAAGTGTTCAATTGAGTGGGCTCCGGAAAAAAGAAAGTTGGTAGAAATGGAAAGAATACAAAAATGGCATGTATTTGTCCATCAAATTGTTGAAAAAAAAAGAGAAGAGGAAGAAGAAGGAAAAGCATTATTATTTGATGATATGAAAAGTTGGAGAGTACATCAAGTGAGAAGTGTGGTCTATTGAGATATTTAATAAAATTCTCTTTGTATGTACTTGAAAGTTTTTGATTCCCTTTCATCCTAATTTTTTTCATATAGCCCTGAACCCAAGCCACATTACAACATTTTGTATTGACCGTTCTGATCCTAAGTAAGCTATTGGAAAGACTGGTGGAAGTCTCATTTGTTAGTGTTCCTATCATAAGATCAATGTTTGCTTGTTGCATGTACATAATTGCCTAATTTTCCATGAGAGTGTGTGTACACCCATTGCCAACTCCATAGAGAGAACCCTTACACGAAACACTATTATACCCATGAGTTATGAAGTTGAACGTTTTGCTTGAGACGTTCTTGATGTTCCATGTGTAAAGATTATTGGTAAGATGCTTATGGCTTGGAGAACACACACACACACTCTATTGATTGCTATAGGTGGATTGATCTTGATGGGTTATTGGATTCCTTAGATTGTTTTGATATGTGAATCTGGAAAATGTGACTTGATGACCTTTATGTGTGATTTTTATTGGTCTCTTTCGTTATTTTGACATGAAAATTGCTAGGGACTTGCAGTAAGTAAGTTGGGGGTGTGATGAGTGTTCGAAAGTGCACTCTAAATACCCTATTATTAGACTAAAATGCTAAAATTTGAATAGAAATCATAGGAATTAATGTGTATTCTTAAATTGAGTTTCTATTTACATTGGGATATTCCTAAGCAGTTTTTTATGTTTAATTTCAGAGTTTATAAAAGAGCAAGTCAAGCTAGTCAAATTAAAAGGAGGACATTCATGGCATTTGAGAGCAATTTGGAAGAAAAGAAACAGAAAAAAAATCACAAAATGAAACCACAAAAAGTCCAAGTCTGAAATTCACTAGGAGACAGTCTGGAGATACTTTAGTCCTTTGACAATATCTTTTTCCTCACATATTAGATTGATGAGATTCTTGATGTATTAGAGAGCTATCTTAAAGGGCCATAACTTTATCTCTAATAAGGAGTTCCAAATTTGAAATCTTAAAGGGCATACGTGGTTGCCAAGATAAGTCCTAAAATTTAGGCTTTGTTTATGTGGAAATTAAGAGGACATTAGGGTTTTTTTCCTACCCTATATAAGAATATCATTAGCACGAAATATAGGGAAGGGAGGCATAAGAGGTAGATCTGAAGAGAGAAGAAAATCACTTCCATGACCACCGTTTACTTCAGTTTTCTTTGGAAATTTTTGTTGTCCATTATGTTTATGAGTAACTAAATTCTCAAATAGGGTTAGGGATGAACTTGTACATTAGATGGTATTTCTAATTTATTTTAAACTCATGTATTTGATTTTCAATTGCTAAAACACTTTTGTTTTATCATTCGTAATTCATCGTTGATGTTTTCTTCTCTGAATAATCATAGAATTTATTCTATTTATGGATTTAGTCATGCTTTTTCTATTGAATGGATTAGTTCTTTAATTATGTTTGGATCAATTATTTGTCTATATTGATTTAGTTTTTTGCTGCAATATCACTCCCTGAGTATATCGTCGTCATTAGATTTTCTCAATAGGGATAATAATTGACGTATTTTAAAAGTGGTGAATGATTTTTCAAAGGGTTACATTTGATTTAATTTTGGTTTATAAATCTATACCTTTGGTTGGAAATTTCAGGAATTGAGTTCCTAACTGAATTATCCAATGAATTAAGAATAGTTAAAATACAGGATTTGTGCAAAGAATTCTCGATGCTGTACTGTTTGTAAAATTTGAATAATTTTTCCATTAATCACTTTGCTTCACTTTAATTTGTAGTTAAAATTAATCTTTGTTTTCCATTACTTATTTAATATTTTTCTTTGGTTTCTTTGTTCCTTTTGCTATTCTTTTAATTAGTTTCCCAGAGGAATCAACATCCCAAAGCACAACTACCGCGTTATTCTTTGGGCGTAATCAGTGCCACATGCCACTAAGGTGCTTATCAAAAGGCATTGTTAGGCTTCTAACTTGAGTTAAGGTCATTAATCAAGTTAAAGGTTATTAGTCATCTCTAAACCATGTTTGAGATAAATTTCATTTTAAAGTATTCTAGCCCATTCGATCTGGACCTTTTTGATATTATTGTTGTTTTACATTGTTCTTGGACTGATTTAGAAGATTAGCCTTGATCCATCACATGTCAATAGAACCAAAGCCATGTCAATTCCCAAGTCATCACCAATCGGAACCTTGGTGCATCACCATGTGCATTTTAGACCATTTTCTCAAGGGAAACTTCTTCATTTACACCCCTCCTTGACCCTCCTAGTTCAATTCTAGCTTTGGACGAATTGGCACCAAGAAATCTGTTTTTTACTTCATTCTTCCTATTGAACCCCACACACACCATTCCATTAGTTTCCCTCAAGCCCAAGAAGTGCCACACGTGCCTAAGGTGCTCATCTAGCCATTGTTAAGTTTCTAACTTGACTTAAGCGCATTAATCAACTTAAAGATGACTGGTAATCTATAAATCATGTTTTGAGCTTAACTTTCCTTTAAATTCATTCTTGGCCTTTCGATATGCACCTTTTTGATATTATTGTTGCTTCATTCTTAGATTGATTTCGAAGATTAGCCTTGATCTATCACACGTCACTAGAGCCAAAGCCATGTTAATTTCTAATTCACAGTGAATCAGAAGCTAGGTGCACCTTCATGTGTATTCGTACAATTCTGCCCTTAGCCTTGTCCTTTGTGACCTTTTCGTCAACGGAAACTTCCTCATTTACACACCTCCCTGACCCTCATAGGTCAGTTCTAGGTTTGGATGAATTGGCACCAAGAAATTCGTCTTTCACTTTATTCCTCCTATTGAAGCCCGCACACAACACTCCATTAGTTTCCCACAAGCCCAAGACGTGCCACACATGCCTAAGGTGCTCATCTAGCCATAGTTATGTTTCTAACTTGACTTAAGCGCATTAATCAACTTAAAGATGATCGGTAATCTCTAAACCATATTTCGGGCTAAATTTCCCTTTAAATTCATTCTCGCCCTTTCGATCTGGAGCTTTTTGTCATTATTGTTGTTTTACATCATTCTTAGATTAATTTAGAAGATTAGCCTTGATCTATCACACGTCACTGGAACCAAAGCCATGTCAATTTCCAATTCACAGCGAATCGGAAGCTAGGTGCACCTTCATGTGCATTCGTACAATTCTGCACTTAGCCATGTCCTTTCTGATATTATTGTTGTTTTACATCATTCTTGGTTTGATTTAGTAGATTTGCCTTGACCCATCACAGATCAATAGAAGCAAAACCATGTCAATTTTCAAGTCATTGACAATCGAAACCAAGGTGCACCATCATGTACATTACAACAAATCTGCCCCTAGCTGAGATATTTTAGACCATTTTCTCCAAGGAAACTTCTTCATTACACCCCTCCTTGACCTCCTAGTTCAGGTCTAGCTTTGGACGAATTGGCACCAAGAAATATGTCTTTCACTTCATTCATTGTATTGAAACCTGCACACACCATTCCATCGGTTTCCCTCAAACCCACAAAGTTTCACATGCGCCTAATGTGCTCATCTAGCCATAGTTAAGTTTCTAACTTGACTTAAGGGCATTAATCAACTCAAAGATGAGTAGTCATCTCTAATCCATGTTTCAAGCTTAATTTCCTTTTAAATTCATTCTAGCCATTTCGATTTGGACCTTTTTGATATTATTATTGTTCTAACTCATTCTTAGATTGATTTAGAAGATTAGCCTTGATCCATCACATGTCAATAGAACCAAAGCCATGTCAATTTCCAATTCACAATGAGTCGGAAGCTAGGGGCACCTTCATGTGCATTCGTACAATTCCGCCCTTAGCCGCACCCTTTTTGACCTTTTCCTCAAGGGAAACTTCATTTACACCCCCTCCTTGACCCTCATAGTTCAGTTATAGTTTCAGACAAATTGGCACCAAGAAATCTGTCTTTCACTTCATTATTCCTATTGAAGCACGGAAACAACATTTCATTGGTTTTCCTCATGCCCAAGAAGTGCCACACGCGCCTACGGTTCTCATCTAGCCATTCTTATGTTTCTAACCTGACTTAAGGGCATTAATCAACTTAAAGATGATTAGTCATCTCTAAACCATGCTTTGAGTTTAATTTCCTTTTTAATTCTTTCTAGCCATTCTGATCAGGACCTTATTGCTGCTATTCTTTTTTTTCATCATTCTTAGATTGAATTAGCCATATCCATCACATGTCAATAGAAGTAAAGCCATGTCATTGCCCAAATCACAGTGAATTAGAACCTGGGGTCACCTTCATGTGCTTTGCTACAAATTTGCCCCTAGCCGATGCCTTTTAGACCAATTTCTCAAGGGAAAATTCCTCATTTACACTCTACTTGGACCATCCCGGTTTAATTCTAGCTTTGGACAAATTGGCTACATGAAACCCATCTTTTATTTCATTCTTCCTATTAAAGCTTGCATACACCGTTCCATTGATTTCTCTCAAGCCCAAGTAGTGACACATACCACTAAGGTGCTTATCTGAAGCCATTGTTTGGCTTCTAACTTGAGTTAAGGTCATTAATCAAGTTAAAGGCTATTAGTCATCTCTAAACCATGTTTTGATCTAAATTTCATTTTAAAGTATTCTAGCCCATTCGATCTGGACCTTTTTTATATTATTGTTGTTTTACATCATTTCTTTGATCGATTTAGAAGATTAGCCTCAATCCACCACATGTCAATAGAACAAAGCCATGTCAATTCCCAAGTCATCGCCAATTGGAACCTTGGTGCACCACCATGTGCATTTTAGACTATTTTCTCAAGGGAAACTTCTTCATTTACACCCCTCCTTGACCCCCCTAGTTCAGTTCTAGCTTTGGAGGAATTGGCACCAAGAAATCCTTCTTTTACTTCATTCTTCCTATTGAACCCCGCACACACCTTTCGGTTGGTTTCCCTCAAGCCCAAGAAGTGCTAGACGCGCCTAAGGTGCTCATCTAGCCATTGTTAAGTTTCTAACTTGATTTAACCGCATTAATCAACTTAAAGATGACTAGTAATCTCAAAACCATGTTTTGAGCTTAATTTCCCTTTAAATTCATTCTTGCCCTTTCGATCAGCACCTTTTTTATATTATTGTTGTTTTACATCATTCTTAGATTTATTTATATGTATGTTATCATATATGCCATGCCATGCCATGCCATATCATTACATGTTTATCTATTATGCATGATTTATTCTGTCATGAATGCTTATCTAGTACACAATCTATTATGTCGCATATGGCTATATGTTACAAGTATGTCATATTATGTTATGTCATCTATTACATGTATGCCATGTCACGAAATATTTACTATTACATGTTATGCCATGTTATGAAATGTTGTCTGTTACATATTATGTCATACTACAAAATATTTCTATCTCAAGTAAGTCATGTCTCTCAAGTTACGTTCAAGCCATGTTATGTGACGTCAGGACTTATGTTCTTTCATATTCCAGTCACGTTTCATCTCGAATATAGTTGTGCATTTTGAGAACAGTTAAGTTTCAATTATCAATTAATTTGTACTACGGTCAAAAATGATATGTGCTGCCTAGTATTGCGATCAAGACTATGCGCTGCTGAGTACTAAGGTGAAGGAGTATGATCTTCCGTACATGTTCACGTTTATATCATGTTAAGTTTCAAGTTCATGTTCATATCATGTTATGTTCACGTTTATGTTAAGTTCAAACTCATGTTCATGTTCACGTTATGTTTTAAGTTCACGTTTACATCATGTTATGTTCAAGTTCACGTTCACGTTATGTTATATTCACGTTCACATTATTTCTCAAGCTCATGTTTATGTCATGCTATGCTCAGTTTTATGTTAAGTTCAAGTTCATGTTTATGTTATGTATGTTCTGTAACAGCCCTTTAGAAATTCAATAGTGGAATTTTTATAGACTTTATGTGACGCCCCCAAATCCCCACCCACGAACACGGAGAAATCAAGACGTCCGGATGATGACATCACAGGTCACCACCCTATCGACGTGTGCCAAGTGTGTGTATAAGCAACGAATGTGCACGAGAAACACGCAGCGGATAGCAAAGTCAATAACTAAGTACCATAATTTTTCTTAGTTTAATACAAAGCTGTTCAAAACATACATAATAAAATATTACAAATCACAAATATAGTTTCATAGCCAAATACAAAGCATAACCCAACTCAGAACTCCGGCAGAGCCGCATCCTCGGGCTCAGCCTCCTCCTCCTCGAACTTTGCACCAAAATCTACGGAACCAAAAATGGTGCCGCAGGTAAATAAAATCCAAACACCACTAGATGAAAAACATATTAACTCAAACAACATGCATGAAATAATGCGATGCACGTCCCATAAAACCATAATTTTTCCATGCACGCCAAAAACCCATTTGGCCCAAAAACATATCGCTTAAAATCAAGTATCGCCACTATCCCAGATAATGGCCCAAACCACCATTTTCCCAGAAAATGGATCAAAAGCCTCAACACATCCTCGCCATTTTCTGGAAAAATGGCCCGTATCCGAAAACCATAAAAACGATCCAATTATGGATGCACCATGATCTCCCCTAGGGATCATTCGCACACCCTGGCTCTATGCCACACCGCAGGTAATGACTACGAGTGTGACACCTAAACGAGCGATGCCCAGACTCGCGCCCAGCGCGTACATGGCCAGGCCATCCTCTAGTCCCCGCTACTCTAGGGACCACGGAGTCGACACGACAGGGTTACCGTATTGTGCGATCCGGTCGTCGCCCTGCGACAACTCAGGGGATGTCACTCAGTATTATCCACTCCTGAGTGACCAGAGGAGCTCTACCAAGATAATAACCCATCCCGGCTTGGGCTCGTGAAACACACGCACCCGAAAACTATTTACGCCAACAAAACATGATTTTCTCACTTAAAATAAAATGCACGTGTATGCAACATGTAAATGCAATCTCAATGCACAAAACATCCAACCAACCATAAATCAAAAAATCAAGCAACTCCGTCCTCAATCCATCTGACCCCCGAACTCCTCGGACTCAGTCCAGAATCAGCCAACCAACAGCACATATTTATTGTAAGAGTAAAATACATTTAAATCTAAAAGTAGAGTTTGGAAAATACTTACAGCGCTATATGGTATTTTTGAAAGCTCACTACGTTGTAAAATACCCACTTTTGAACGGGGACAAACCAAAGCTTGGGATTGATAGGGAATGGTCTAGGGATGTTTATGAAACTTAGGGAATTGGAGTTTGGCCGTGGATGGAGGCGAAAATAGCGGTAGGAGGCCAAAATACCCAAATCGGAAAGCTAGCTTGTGGGGACTGCTCCGGTGACGGATCGAGGCCGGAAATGGGTGGGTTAGGACGACAAGGATTTGATGATGAAGTGGTGAAGAGGTGGTGGCCAGAGGCGGAGCGACGGCGGCAAAACGGAGCAAAAGTCATTCGGCTTGATGGTGACTTTCCAGCTAAACGGCGGCTCCGTTGGTGGTGAAAATTTGTGGGGTGGTTCACCGGAGGGAGGGGAAGAGATTGGTGGTGGTGGTGTGGCACACGGCACCAATGAGCGGCGGTACTAGGTGGCTGGACAGAACGGCGTGAGGGATGAGAGAGAGAGAGAAAACGCACAGGAGGGGTCGACTCACGAGAAGAAAGGGAGGGGAAAAGAAAGAAAAAGAAAAAGAAAAAGAAAGAAAAGAGAAAAAGAGAAAAGGAAAAAAGAGAAAAGAAAAGATAGAGGAAAGAAATGAGGTCCAGTCCTCACTTTGGAAACCAAAACAGATCCGCCGAAAACGATATTAAAAACTGTAAAACGACTAAATAAATAAAACACAACATTAAATAAATTAAAAACCAATTAAAAACACAATAATTTAAAATAAATAAACCACTATATTAATTAAATTAAAAACAACCCCTCAGTGAAAATACACGTAAAAGTGGGTCATCACACTTATGGAGTTTTCACGAATCGACTAATCACAAAGGTTTTAATCTGTCAACACAGTCAATGTTATCACTCACTGTGGTGTCAGAAATGTGATTTTAATTGTTTGAGGTAGTTAGAAGTGTCAGAATATGTTATAGTCTATGCCACTAGACTCAGTTGAATATTTAGGATTTTATAGCACAATAATTCATTTTCATAATTTCGGATGAAACGACTGTTTGAAACTGTGAATTTATTTTTAGGGGTACTTCAGGGTTGAATTTTGGTAAAATATTTTTACTGTAGGTTAATATGAATATTTAGGATTTTTTAGTACTAAGTTTATTATGTATTTCTTTGGAGTAAATAGTAACCTCGATAAGCATACTAAGTGTAGTGTTTTCAAAATTACAGTGTGGAATGCCAAATTAGGTTAGAGAAGTTTTATTTGGCTACTTGGGAAGGTCTTAGCCACACATAGTGAATAGTATTAGACACTTGGCACAAAGAGGAACCATTAGAAGGATTTGTGAAGGAAATCAAGGTGTGAGATCATACCACCTAAGTAAAACTTTTTTTTATTTGATCTACCAATTTGAGCCAGATCAAAGAGGGTTTCAACCCTAGTGAAATCCTAAACTGTTGGAATTCAATTGAAACTCCAAAAGTTTGGTTGAAACTGAAACCCTAAACAGTTTCCCTAAACCCTAGAGTTGGCCTTCAAACCCTTTTTGATCTAATTTCTAGCATTGTGTTTAATCACTTGATTAAATCACTTCCACATGCAATTAATTTCTAAAATTCTTATTATGACATCATTATCCAACCTTTTAAACCTTGGAAATTTGTTTGGGCTAAGAAAAATTAGATTTGGGCTTGATAGCATCTCAAATCCTAACCAAAGCCTTTTTAAATCCCAAATTGAAGCCCACGTGATTGAGGCCCACCAAGGCCCACAAATTTGGCCACCTTGGGAAAGCTTATTGAAGAATTTTCCTCCCCCACATGTCAAAACATCCACTGGCCTCGGCTTCACCCAATAGTGCCTTGATGAGATGGAGAAACCCACCCCATCAACTCCCATACCTCATAGCTTCTACAAGCTGTCATTTGCCCCTCACTATTCTCCACTTGATGTCACATAGCCACCTCCAATTAAGGTCATTCAGGTCCATATATTCTCCCTACAGAAGCCTTGAGTCGTGCAACACACAATTCCTACCCTTTCATCACTCTTCATTCTATTATTAGAGAGAAACCCAAAAGAGCTCTCTCGCGCGGATTTTTGGGTCTTTTTGTGTGGAGCTTTTTGACCCTTTGTAAGTATTTTCACACGATGAATCCTCATAAAATTTGTTCTTCTTTGCGTCTAGTTTCCATATATATATATTATTCGTATCATTAAATGGTCATTTCGTTGGTCTAAAGTATTTTGAACCATGGAAAGGTCATTCTGGGCATGAAACTAGAGAGTATGTTATGTTTTGAAATTTTTGACCAGGCTAATGGACATATCTTGGTTCGAAACTTTTATGGAGTGTTGTTAGCATGTTTAAGAGTGTTCGTTGAATTTTTGTTGCATGAATAAAGCTTTTGATTATTTATTTTCTTAGATCTCGAAACTTGAAAACTGGAAGTGGAAAAACAATTTTTATTCGGAGAAAGTTTGAATATTTCATGGTTTGGTCTTACTCTAATGGCTTTGATATTTTTATATGATGATCCTAAGTCTCTTATTTTCATGTTAGGATGTTATTTCAAAGATATTTAGCATTACTTTCAAAGATATGATTTTTCTACGCAAGAGAATTTTGGTTAGGCCTAAGATTTGATGTTTCTAGGTTAGATCCATGTTTTATTAAGTTTTAGCCATGTGATTTTAAGCTTGATGGTTGGACATTCTTTAGGACACATTTTAAAACCATGTGATGCTTTATTTCAAAGATCTCAACTTCTTAAGCATTGATCAAGAGATTTATCAAAGCTAGTTGAGGAAAAAGTTTCTGTTGTTGGACTAAGTGTAAAACCAAAAACTCCAAGTGTTATTTTGTGACTATGGTGACTTTATTTTGATGATTTAAAGTATTTTTGATCTTAGTATGATGTTATGAATATGTTAGAAGTAAGATTTGATTTTTTTGGAATTCTTTGAGATGCTTTGATTTAGGGTAAAAGCTTGTGGCTCAAGTGTTTGGATCCTTTTACAAAAATTTTGGTGTTGATTATTAGCTTTTTCTAAATGGATGTTTTAAATATGGTTTTAAACTTAGGATAGGAAGATCCTTGTTGCAAAATTTTGGATTAAGCATGAGTTTTGAAGTTGGAAGGAATCGCAACAAAAATCAAGAGAAATGGCCTATGGATGTTTTGGCCATAGTGTGTTTTCCTTAGTTGTGATTTGTTTTATTTTTTTCTGAGTTGATATTTGAGTTTAGGACAAAATTTACATTAGGAATTTAAATTTTGAAAATTTTTGGAGTTAGGATGTGAAATCCTTAAGTTAGGGGTAAAACAGTCATTTTTCCACATGTAGATGGTAAAATGATAATTTTAATCTAAGTTGTCTCTTTTGCACATTTCTAATTGTTAGTAATTAAATTTCTAACTTTTAGAATATCTTCTTACAGTTCCTTGTGTTTCGCGCTTTGTATTTCCAGAAGGCGATAAACGAGGTAAGTTAGCTTCTAACTTATTATAAGTTTACTGCGTATGTATGATGGGTAAGGGATCTACAATTTATGTATGTATGTTATCATATATGCCATGTCATGCCACTTCATTACATGTTTATCTATTATGCATGATTTATTCTATCACGAATATTTATCTATTACACAATCTATTCTGTCATGTATTGTTATATGTTATAAGTATGCCATGTTAAGTATGCCATATGTTACATGTATGTCATATGATGTAATATTCACCATTGCAAGTATGTCATGCTAAGTAAAGAAGTCAGATCAAATTTATGTTAAGTCAAGTTTTAGATCACGTTCATGTTAAATTATTCATGTCAATCACGACCCTAAGTGCTAGGATGGGGTAATATCCTAGTGTAACTCCTTTGCTCATGCTAGAGTGTCTAAATAGGTGTGAAATTTTCTAGGTTGACAAAGTACAGTCAACAGGTTGTGAATGAGGCCTAATTAACTGGTCACCGGAGCGCGCCAAGCACTAACGCCAATGGTGCCATGTTTTATTTTACGTGTATTCCCAGCAAGTGTGGTGATTGAGCTTAAATATTGCATAGTTTAGCTATTTAAAACCAATGTATTTTAAATTCTTCGTGACACTATTATTGGTTTTAGATGGACAAATGGTTAATAAGCATAAATACGACTTGTGATTTTTAATTGATTGATATCATGTTTATGCTTAATTTTATAACTATGATTTAATTGGACAATATTTCCTCACATATATAATCTATTTTTTTTATAATCTAGTTTCTTTTAATTTGTATTTGAGTGCTATTTTTATCTCTTATTTTCAGCTCAAATAAAATTTACATGAAAGAAGCGGTAGCTTATTGATGGCTTCCGTTGGTGCAGCTAAAGTGGACTTGATTGAAAGTGCTTAATCCTCCAATGCTGAAAATGTGGTAGTTAATAGTCAAGCATAATCCAATAAAGTTGATGGCTTCGGTTGGTGCAGCTAATTTGGAGTAGAGTCTCGTTTAGTGTCTTGAGTGAGCTGTGCTTGAATGATTAGAAGAGAGAGTCAGCTGCTTTTGAAGTGTGAAGGTCAGTCATTTGATTTTTTTGGCTGGAGTTTGTTTTCATTGGAAGAAAGAGAGGTGCCGTGATTGAAGGGGAGTAAAGAGTGATAGTTGTTGGTGATTGTTTATGAGAAATCGGCTAGAATGAATTGGGATTAGAGGAAGGAGTTTGGCACCAACTTGAGGCAGCTATATATATATATTGTTGGACAGAGAAGAAAAGGTCAGTTGGTGAGTAGTAAGGGTAGAGAACGTGTAGGGAGTGAGAGGTTCCGTGCTTGACTTGGATTGGAGGTCATTGGAATTATTTTGGCTGAGTAGGCGAGGGAGGAAAGGAGAGTGTCGGCTGAGATTGATTTATTTGGAGGAAGTCATACGATGGAAAGTGTGAACATGAGGTCGGTTGGTGCAGCTAATGGACAAATTCAGATGATATTTTCATGTTGGCTTACTCTATTTAAGGGAGCCATTTAATTTTATATGGGTAACTTTTTATTTGGTTATAGGGAGGATTTGCAGGAGAGGTGTCCAGCTGCTTTTGAAGAGAGGTAGAGAGGGAGACGTGTAGGGAGTGAGAGGAGCTGTGCTTAACTTGGTTTGAATTTTCTTGGGGGAATTTTCTGGAGGTGGAAGTGAAAGAGGGTTACGTGGGGTACGGTTGGAGGTTGTACGTGGAAGGGGATTTATTTTCTTGGTGGGAGAGAAAGTAAATAGAGCAGGTTACGTGGGGGATGTAGGAGAGTTGAGGTGTGTTGGTCATTGAAAAGAGAGGGACATAGAGTTAGGATGATTGTAGAGGGAAGTAGAGAGGAGAGTCGGTGCTGGATTCATGAAATGAAAGAGAGAGTCGGTGCTGCTTTTGAAGAGAGAAGTCGGTGAAGAGAATGAAGAAAAGTCTGGAGATATTTTGCTGAAGCAGTTTTGTCCAGACGGAAGTTATTACTTCATTTTGTTTTTGTTCTTTTTTTTTTATGTTTTACGTTTAGGGAAGCTGGTTTTCGACTTTCCAGATTTTATTGCCTATAGTTATTTCTTAGTATTTCTTGTGTTTTATTTTTCTAATGAAGAATATTTATGTGATTTCTATAGTACTTGTAATAAATATGTTTGGTTAAATTTTCATACTAAGTGTGATGACCCGTTTTTACGTGTATTTTCACTGAAGGAGTTGTTTTTAATTTAAGTATATATTAGCTCTTTTGTTTTAAATTATTGTATTTTAAATTGGTTTTAATTTATTTGATGTTATGTTTAATTTATTTTAGTCGTTTTACGGTTTTTAAAATCGTTTTCGGTGGATCAGTTTTTGGATTCCGGAGTGAGGATTGGACTTCATTTCTTTTCCCTCATCTTTTCTTTTTCTTTTCTCTTTTCCTTTTTCTTTTTCCTTTTTCTTTCTTTTTCCTTCTTCTTCTTTGTTTTCTTCTTCTTTTCCTCCCTTCTCTCCCGTGTACGCCAAACAACCCTTTTTTCTCCTTATCGTCATCGGCCCTTTGACCGCCTAGTTCTCTGCCGTCCAGCCACCATCTCTTCACAGCTTCTTCCCCTATCTCTTGCTGACCTAACCCACCCATTTCCGGTCTCGATCCGATGCCGGAGCAGCTCCCACGAGCTCAACTCCGATTTGGGCTTTTTCCGCTTCCACCGCCGTTTCCTTTAGCTTCATAAACATCTCAAGACCAGTACCTATCAATTTCGTACCTTAGTTTGTCCCCGTTCGAAAGTGGGTAATTTATTACCCACAACCACAGTGTAATTTACACTGTTACGTTGCTTTTCCTGAGCCGTTTGCAACGCCGCAAGCTTTCAAAAAATATCGTATAGCGCTGTAAGTATTTTCCAAACCCTACTTTTAGATTTAAATATATTTTGCTCTTACAATAATTATTTGACTGCTGGTTGGTTGATTCCAGACTGAGTCCGATGAGTTTGGGGGTCGGATGGATTGAGGACGGAGTTGTTTGGTTGATGTTGTTATTTGTTTGAGATATTTGTGCCTTGATGTTTGTATTGTATAGTGCACACATGTTCATGTCTAAAAAGGGAAAATTGGGTTTTCGTGTAGTTGCATGCATGTATGTGTGTTTGTAAAATGAAAACTGGGCTTGTAAGTGAGAAATGATTTATGTATATGTGAAAGGTTGGATTGACTAGTTTGAGTCAGAGGCATGTGTAGGGATGGTGGTAAACAGGGACGATGGTAGAATCCCGCTTGTGATTCCCACCTATAGTGCACGCGTAGGGACAGTGGTGAGCAGGGATGGTGGTAGAGTCCCGCTTGCGATTCCCGCCTACAGTGCTCTGATGGTTTGGTTTTGTGCCATTATCAGGGATAATGGCAAGGTTATGTTTCTGGGCCAAATGGGATTTTTGGTGTGCGTGGAAATATGTGGTTTTTGTGGGACATGTGCATTTGCACTCGTCCATGCATATTGTTGAGTTCCTATGTTTTTATCTTGTGGCGTTTGGGTCTTACTTACCTGTGGTACCATTTTTGGTTCCGTAGATTTTGGTGTAGAGTTCGAGAATGAGGAGGAGGCTGAGCCAGAGGATGCAGCTCTGCCAGAGTTCTGAGTTGGAGTCTATGCTTTGTTGTTGGATTTGAACTATATTTGTGTTTTGTAATATTTTATTTTGTATGATTTGAACAACTTTGTATTAAACTAAGAAAAATTCTGGTACTTAGTTATATAACTTTACTATCTGCTGCTTGTTTCTTTGTGCACATTTGTTGCTTACACACACTTGGCACTCGTCGATAGGGTGGTGACCCGTGACGTCATCATTCGGAAGTCTCAATTTCCTAGTGTCCGTGCGTGGGGATTTGGGGGCGTCACAGGTGGTATCAGAGCGGTTTGGCTCTGGGTAAAACCACATATCCCGTAGGTAGTACCAGAATGTTTTTAAAGTTGTGTTTTAAAATTTATTTTAAGTTGGTTTTTGATTTGAATTGGTTTGAGCTTGCTTGCTTGTATTTATTTATTTATTTATTTATGTTATTGTATGCTGGTTTCTTTTTGTTTCTTGTTATGTGGTTTTTGGTTTTATGTTGTTGGTTTTATTTTTTTTCTTAAAAGGGGTCAAAGGTTGTGTTGTGGTAGGAAAATGGTGAGACCAAGGAAATATACTCAAGGGCCTCGGGACGATATATCGAGAGATGATTCCATAGCCCAAGCAATACGGAGGTGTGTGGTTGCACTGAGACTCAACAAGTACTCTATGCCAACTATCTGTTGCAAGGCACCACTTCTGAGTGGTGGGATACCAAGAGAGTAATGCTGGAATCAGAATTGGGATCTTTTGCCGCTGTAACCTAGCAGCGATTTAAGAAAGAGTTTAATGATCGCTTCTTTCCAGCTTCTGTAAGGCGGCAAAAAGCAAGAGAGTTCTCCAGTTTGGTCCAAGGGAGCATGACCGTGGAACAGTAGGCCCAGAGATTTATAGAACTTGGGCAATTTGCTCCCCACCTCATCGCCACAGAGGAAATGCGAGCTGAGCGTTTTCAGGAGGGTCTACGTCCTGATATACGCCGTATGGTGGTCAGCCACTGGATATCCACTTTTCAGGATTTAGTGGATGTGGCTACTCTTGTGGAGCGAGACAATAACTTGAGTATGGGCTCCCCTCCAGGACATAAGAGGCGGAGTTTTTCTGGTGAAGGAAGTAGTTCGAGTTCGCCTCAGAAGTTTGTTCAGTGGACCAAGACTCAACCATTAGGAGCCTCGGGAGTGCGTATGGGAGGACGAGTGCCAGTTTGTGGAAGATGTAATAGAGCTCACGGAGGCGAGTGTCGTCTGGGTAGTAACCAATGTTTTGAATGCGGTCAGACGGGGCATCTTGTTCCTGAATGCCCTATGTTGCGACTAAACTTTGACTCAAATTATTGAATCAAAAATCTAGTGCAGTTTTACCTGCAAGTATACAGGTGTTGTAGTATCTTACAGGATCGAATCCACAGGGATTGACTTTTGTGATAAATAAAAAAAAAATTTAGACGATGAAACAAAATTACGAAAAGAAACGTGCAATCAAATGAAGATTGATAAAATGAATCAAACTAGAATGATAAAATGAATGGAAAAAGACTAAGGTTTCGAGGATCCGTCTAATAATTTATGATATTGTTTCCGATTGATTTACTTCAATTAAACTAGAATAATGATTCCGTTTAATTGGAAGATTTAGCATTTAAGATAAAAAAAAAACAGATGCTTATGATTGAGCGTGAACGATTGATGATTAAAACATTTACAAAACTATTTGAATACCACAGGGATTCCTCAAGCATTCACTGAATTCGGAAATCACAATGAATCAAGACGAGTATATAGATAATCAAAATATCCAAATAAAATCTTTCAATCAATCAAGCTCGCAAAATGGATTTTACGTGGATTCGGAAACAATATTTAAATCATTAACCTTAGTATGAAAATTTAGCCAAACATACTCATTACAAATACTATAGAAATCACATAAGCATTCTCCATTAAATAACTTAACACAAGAAATACTAAGCAATAATTTAGAAACAAAAAAATCTGAAATCCAATTGATACAGAGGAATAAAGCTCACGATAAAAACAGAAATTGAAATTAAAAGATATTGATCAAGAAGAAGCTGCAGCCCCACCAGATGCCAAACGAAAAACATGAAGAAGCAAAAAATAAAACTCCACCCACTTCAACTCCACGTTAAACTCAAGCATCAATCTCATCATGTTCCTTTCTCTACCAAACTAAATCCCATCCAATTAGATTACTCCAACCGGCCTACACATCTCCAAGAAAGAAATAATTCCAGCCGTCTCCCCTTAATCTCTCTCAATCCGTGACTCTTCTCCCTCTCTTTCAACTGACCTACACGTCTCTCTCTCCCTCTCTTCACACGTCCTCAACTTCCTCTCTATCTCTTTTCGTCCAGCACACACTCTCACTTGGTTGAAAATTCTGCACCGACTCCTCTCTCCAATTCTCTCAACTCCCCACCTATCCCTTTCACTCTACACTTTAGCTAATTCCTTTCAACTCTTCTCTCTCTTTCCGTGTCTCTTCCCCCACTTAACTCTCTCCATCTCTCCTCCTGGTTCTTCAGAACTTGCCTCTTTTTATAGCAGAAAAATCAATAGCCGAACATCCACTTGCCTCTTGAAGAATCATTTAATTCCACTGGTTGGTCCCTCTCAAATCATGCACTGAATAATTAATCCCAGCCAACTACTCCACTTGCTGCCTCTTGAAGAATCATTTAAATTGAATCAATTTCCTTCAATTCCGGTTCCACGTTTCAAACAGCTCAAATGCACCAACTTTGCTTTCATTTATGAATCTACTTTCTCTTCTTTCTTCCAGCTCATCACCAACTTTGCTTTCACTTTAATCATGCACCGGCTCTCTTCTTTCTTCCAGACGTGGGATTATGTTTCAGCCAGCTCCTTCCTCTCCTCATCACTTCTTCCCCTCAATGATGAACCGACTTTTAATTTTTTTTTTTTCAATCATGCACAGCCCATGCTCCAATAGGGAAAAATTCAAAAGCAACCAATGTTTCTTTTCTTTTTTTATATATCTAATGTGCTTTCATGCATCCACTTGGTCTCCCTTTGTGGTCTCTTTTATTTATTCCATGGGGTCCCTCATTCTACATGTCTCACCAGCTCCAAACTCATGCACCGAATCTTCACAAGCTTGCATCCACCAACTGGTCCCTCATTCCAGCACAACTCCAGCTCCAAACTCATGCACCGATCGGCTGCTTCTCTCACATCCAAAAGAATAAATCCAATGAAATCAGAACACTTATACTTTCGGCTTCTAATCCCACCGACTTTTTTCTTTCAAACCATGCACAACACTAAGGCACCTCACTTCCTTCTTTTTCAGCACATGTCAACTCTTTGTATGACTTTAATGTTGCATCACCAAAATTTCAAGCCTCCTTGAGTTTTGTTCAACCATGAATCACATGCATCTTGAATAATCAAAGGAAGAAAATAACCATTGATTCTTCATTTTGTGTCTTCCTTTTCAGCTGCCAAGCTTCCTCTCAATTAGTATGCATTTTTTTTTTATCATAAGTTCCAACCGGATCTCTTTTGAATTTTATTTAAACTGAAAATAAGAAGAAAGAAATAACACTCAAAAAATAAATTATCAAAAACAGACTATATATATGTGAGGAAATATTGTCTCATTAAATCATATATATAAAATTAAGCATAAACATGATATCAGTCAATTAAAAATCACAACTCATATTTATGCTTATTAATCATTTTTTCATCTAAAACCAATAATAGTGTTACGAAGAATTTAAAATACATTGGTTTTAAATAGCTAAAACATGCAATATTTCAGCTCAATCACCCTAGTCGAGTTCAAGAAAGCCGTGGAGCTCGTCGCAGTGGTAGAGCTAACCAAAGGCAATTAGCTTGGGCTCGAATGTACGCAGTGACTCCTGGTACCATTGGAGGTGAGATTACGGAGACTCAGAATGCTGGAGTCATGGCAAGTATGGGTCTAATCTAATCCTTCGTGATGAATGCCTTGTGTGGTTTTGTTTTCTTTTATATATATATATATATATTATCGAGGCTTGGAGAGAATGGCATGATCTGGGTGATCTTTTAGGCAAGTAGAATAATTGAGTTCTTTAGTTCCGTGGAGTTTATGAAATGGTCTATAACGTAATAGATTGTAAGTTCAGCAAATTTCAAGGATAGATTGTATGAAGTTTCATTAAAGTTTTAAAGTTTGGGGCCTTATAGATTTTAGGAAAATAAGTTTATGGTAATTAAGGTTGTAGGTTCGACAAGCTTTGGGGGGGTGAATAATTAAATTTTGAGTTTTACAAGCTTTTAAGGTGAATGTTTTGGATTAAAGCCACCAATCTTGGGAATTTCAGAAAATGATTTATTACCTATTAATGTTTTAGAATTTGAAAGATTTGGGAGTTGATGTTTTATATAGTGGGATGTGAGTTCATTGATCTTAGAAGTTCCGAAAGACGATTCTTATTTGATTTAAGGTTTTAGAATTGTAGAGTTGAAGGACTGATTTACAATAAGAATTGAGTTCTTAGTTTTACAGACTTAGTGTTGTAGCTTGATTTTGTGAATAAGCAAGGTTGGTTACTCCAATTGGTGCTTGTTGACAAAGAGTCTCCTGGAGTGTGTCAAGCAGGACCAATGTCTGGGTTACTCAAGGAGTTTGCTGATG
Source organism: Carya illinoinensis (assembly GCF_018687715.1). NCBI lineage: Eukaryota > Viridiplantae > Streptophyta > Magnoliopsida > Fagales > Juglandaceae > Carya > Carya illinoinensis. The sequence goes on from NC_056765.1 coordinate 20,790,166, forward strand.
TTTTTGAGGAGCCTACAATCTAAGAATAATGTAAGACAACAATAATATCAAAAAGGTGCAGATGAAAGGGAAAGAATGAATTGAAAGGGAAATTTAGCTCAAAACATAGTTTAAAGATTACTAATCATCTTTAAGTTGATTAATGCGCTTTAGTCTAGTTAGAAACTTAACAATGGTTGGATGAGCACATTAGCCTCAGGTGGAACTCCTTGGGCTTGAGGGAAACCAATGGATTCATGTGGGCGGGCTTCAATGCGATGAATGAAGTTAAAGACAGATTTCTTGGTGCCAATTCGTCCAAACCAAGAACTGAACTACGAGGGTCAGGCAGGTGTGTACATGAAGAAGTTTCCCTTGAAGAAAAGGTCAAAAACGGCGAGGCTAAGGGCGGAATTGTACGAATGCACTTGAAGGTGCACATATATTCCGATTCGTAGTCAATTGGAAATTGACTTGGCTTTGGTCCTAGTGATGTGTGATACATCGAGGCTAATCTTCTAAATCAATCTAAGAATAATGTAAAACAACAATAACATCAAAAAGGTGCAAATGAAACGGAGAGAATGAATTTGAAGGGAAATTAAGCTCAAAACATGGTTTAAAGATTACTAATAATCTTTAAGTTTATTAATGCGCTTTAGTCTAGTTAGAAACTTAACAATGGCTGGATGAGCAAACTAGCCTCATGTGGAACTCCTTATGCTTGAGGGAAACCAATGGATTAATGTGGACGGGCTTCAATGCGATGAATGAAGTTAAAGACAGATTTCTTGGTGCCATTTGGTCCAAACCAAGAACTGAACTACGAGGGTCAGGGAGGTGTGTACACGAAGAAGTTTCCCCTGAGGAAAAGGTCAAAAACGGCGAGGCCAAGGGCGGAATTGTACGAATGCACTTGAAGGTGCTCATATCTTCCGATTCGTAGTCAATTGGAAATTGACATGGCTTTGGTCCTAGTGATGTGTGATACATCGTGGCTAATCTTCTAAATCAATCTAAGAATAATGTAAGACAACAATAATATCAAAAAGGTGCAGATGAAAGGGAAAGAATGAATTGAAAGGGAAATTTAGCTCAAAACATAGTTTAAAGATTACTAATCATCTTTAAGTTGATTAATGCGCTTTAGTCTAGTTAGAAACTTAACAATGGTTGGATGAGCACATTAGCCTCAGGTGGAACTCCTTGGGCTTGAGGGAAACCAATGGATTCATGTGGGCGGGCTTCAATGCGATGAATGAAGTTAAAGACAGATTTCTTGGTGCCATTTCGTCCAAACCAAGAACTGAACTACGAGGGTCAGGCAGGTGTGTACACGAAGAAGTTTCCCTTGAGGAAAAGGTCAAAAACGGCGAGGCTAAGGGTGGAATTGTACGAATGCACCTGAAGGTGCACATATCTTCCGATTCGTAGTCAATTGGAAATTGACTTGGCTTTGGTCCTAGTGATGTGTGATACATCGAGGCTAATCTTCTAAATCAATCTAAGAATAATGTAAAACAACAATAACATCAAAAAGGTGCAGATGAAACGGAGAGAATGAATTTGAAGCGAAATTAAGCTCAAAACATGGTTTAAAGATTACTAATCATCTTTAAGTTGATTAATGCGCTTTAGTCTAGTTAGAAACTTAACAATGGCTGGATGAGCAAACTAGCCTCATGTGGAACTCCTTGGGCTTGAGGGAAACGAATGGATTTATGTGGGCGAGCTTCAATACGATGAATGAAGTTAAAGACAGATATCTTGGTGCCATTTTGTCCAAACCAAGAACTGAACTATGAGGGTCAGGGAGGTGTGTACACGAAGAAGTTTCCCCTGAGGAAAAGGTCAAAAACGGCGAGGCTAAGAGCGGAATTGTATGAATGCACTTGAAGGTGCTCATATCTTCCGAGTCATAGTCAATTGGAAATTGACATGGCTTTGGTCCTAGTGATGTGTGATACATCGAGGCTAATCTTCTAAATCAATCTAAGAATACTGTAAGACAACAATAATATCAAAAAGGTGCAGGTGAAAGGGGAAGAATGAATTGAAAGGGAAATTTAGCTCAAAACATAGTTTAAAGATTACTAATCATCTTTAAGTTGATTAATGCGCTTTAGTCTAGTTAGAAACTTAACAATGGTTGGATGAGCGCATTAGCCTCATGTGGAACTCCTTGGGCTTGAGGGAAACCAATGGATTCATGTGGGCGGGCTTCAATGCGATGAATGAAGTTAAAGACAGATTTCTTGGTGCCATTTCGTCCAAACCAAGAACTGAACTACGAGGGTCAGGCAGGTGTGTACACGAAGAAGTTTCGCTTGAGGAAAAGGTCAAAAACGGCGAGGCTAAGGGCGGAATTGTACGAATGCACTTGAAGGTGCACATATCTTCCGATTCGTAGTCAATTGGAAATTGACTTGGCTTTGGTCCTAGTGATGTGTGATACATCGAGGCTAATCTTCTAAATCAATCTAAGAATAATGTAAAACAACAATAACATCAAAAAGGTGCAAATGAAACAGAGAATATGAATTTGAAGGGAAATTAAGCTCAAAACATGGTTTAAAGATTACTAATCATCTTTAAGTTGATTAATGCGCTTTAGTCTGGATGAGCAACTCAACAATGGCTGGATGAGCAAACTAGCCCCATGTGGAACTCCTTGGGCTTGAGGGAAACCAATGGATTTATGTGGGCGGGCTTCAATACGATGAATGAAGTTAAAGACGATGAATGAAGTTAAAGACAGATTTCTTGGTGCCATTTTGTCCAAACCAAGAACTGAACTACGAGGGTCAGGGAGGTGTGTACACGAAGAAGTTTCCCCTGAGGAAAAGGTCAAAAACGGCGAGGCTAAGAGCAGAATTGTATGAATGCACTTGAAGGTGCTCATATCTTCCGATTCGTAGTCAATTGGAAATTGACATGGCTTTGGTCCTAGTGATGTGTGATACATCGAGGCTAATCTTCTAAATCAATCTAAGAATAATGTAAGACAACAATAATATCAAAAAGGTGCAGGTGAAAGGGAAAGAATGAATTGAAATTGAAATTTAGCTCAAAACATAGTTTAAAGATTACTAATCATCTTTAAGTTGATTAATGCGCTTTAGTCTAGTTAGAAACTTAACAATGGTTGGATGAGCACATTAGCCTCATGTGGAACTCCTTGGGCTTGAGGGATACCAATGGATTCATGTGGGCGGGCTTCAATGCGATGAATGAAGTTAAAGATAGATTTCTTGGTGCCAATTCGTCCAAACCAAGAACTGAACTACGAGGGTCAGGCAGGTGTGTACACGAAGAAGTTTGCCTTGAAGAAAAGGTCAAAAACGGCGAGGCTAAGGGCGGAATTGTACGAATGCACTTGAAGGTGCACATATATTCCGATTCGTAGTCAATTGAAAATTGACTTGCCTTTGGTCCTAGTGATGTGTGATACATCGAGGCTAATCTTCTAAATCAATCTAAGAATAATGTAAAACAACAACAACATCAAAAAGCTGCAAATGAAACGGAGAGAATGAATTTGAAGGGAAATTAAGCTCAAAACATGGTTTAAAGATTACTAATAATCTTTAAGTTTATTAATGCGCTTTAGTCCAGTAAGAAACTTAACAATGGCTGGATGAGCAAACTAGCCTCATGTGGAACTCCTTATGCTTGAGGGAAACCAATGGATTAATGTGGGCGGGCTTCAATGCGATGAATGAAGTTAAAGACAGATTTCTCGGTGCCATTTTGTCCAAACCAAGAACTGAACTACGAGGGTCAGGGAGGTGTGTACACGAAGAAGTTTCCCCTGAGGAAAAGGTCAAAAACGGCGAGGCTAAGGGCGGAATTGTACGAATGCACTTGAAGGTGCTCATATCTTCCGATTCGTAGTCAATTGGAAATTGACATGGCTTTGGTCCTAGTGATGTGTGATACATCGAGGCTAATCTTCTAAATCAATCTAAGAATAATGTAAGACAACAATAATATCAAAAAGGTGCAGATGAAAGGGAAAGAATGAATTGAAAGGGAAATTTAGCTCAAAACATAGTTTAAAGATTACTAATCATCTTTAAGTTGATTAATGCGCTTTAGTCTAGTTAGAAACTTAACAATGGTTGGATGAGCACATTAGCCTCAGGTGGAACTCCTTGTGCTTGAGCGAAACCAATGGATTCATGTGGGCGGGCTTCAATGCGATGAATGAAGTTAAAGACAGATTTCTTCGTGCCATTTCGTCCAAACCAAGAACTGAACTACGAGGGTCAGGCAGGTGTGTACACGAAGAAGTTTCCCTTGAAGAAAAGGTCAAAAAGGGCGAGGCTAAGGGCGGAATTGTACGAATGCACTTGAAGGTGCACATATATTCCGATTCGTAGTCAATTGGAAATTGACTTGGCTTTCGTCCTAGTGATGTGTGATACATCGAGGCTAATCTTCTAAATCAATCTAAGAATAATGTAAAACAACAATAACATCAAAAAGGTGCAAATGAAACGGAGAGAATGAATTTGAAGGGAAATTAAGCTCAAAACATGGTTTTAAGATTACTAATAATCTTTAAGTTTATTAATGCGCTTTAGTCTAGTTAGAAACTTAACAATGGCTGGATGAGCAAACTAGCCTCATGTGGAACTCCTTATGCTTGAGGGAAACCAATGGATTAATGTGGGCGGGCTTCAATGCGATGAATGAAGTTAAAGACAGATTTCTTGGTGCCATTTTGTCCAAACCAAGAACTGAACTACGAGGGTCAGGGAGGTGTGTACACGAAGAAGTTTCCCCTGAGGAAAAGGTCAAAAACGGCGAGGCCAAGGGCGGAATTGTACGAATGCACTTGAAGGTGCTCATATCTTCCGATTCGTAGTCAATTGGAAATTGACATGGCTTTGGTCCTAGTGATGTGTGATACATCGAGGCTAATCTTCTAAATCAATCTAAGAATAATGTAAGACAACAATAATATCAAAAAGGTGCAGATGAAAGGGAAAGAATGAATTGAAAGGGAAATTTAGCTCAAAACATAGTTTAAAGATTACTAATCATCTTTAAGTTGATTAATGCGCTTTAGTCTAGTTAGAAACTTAACAATGGTTGGATGAGCACATTAGCCTCAGGTGGAACTCCTTGTGCTTGAGAGAAACCAATGGATTCATGTGGGCGGGCTTCAATGCGATGAATGAAGTTAAAGACAGATTTCTTCGTGCCATTTCGTCCAAACCAAGAACTGAACTACGAGGGTCAGGCAGGTGTGTACACGAAGAAGTTTCCCTTGAGGAAAAGGTCAAAAACGGCGAGGCTAAGGGTGGAATTGTACGAATGCACTTGAAGGTGCACATATCTTCCGATTCGTAGTCAATTGGAAATTGACTTGGCTTTCGTCCTAGTGATGTGTGATACATCGAGGCTAATCTTCTAAATCAATCTAAGAATAATGTAAAACAACAATAACATCAAAAAGGTGCAGATGAAACGGAGAGAATGAATTTGAAGCGAAATTAAGCTCAAAACATGGTTTAAAGATTACTAATCATCTTTAAGTTGATTAATGCGCTTTAGTCTAGTTAGAAACTTAACAATGGCTGGATGAGCAAACTAGCCTCATGTGGAACTCCTTGGGTTTGAGGGAAACGAATGGATTTATGTGGGCGAGCTTCAATACGATGAATGAAGTTAAAGACAGATTTCTTGGTGCCATTTTGTCCAAACCAAGAATTGAACTACGAGGGTCAGGGAGGTGTGTACACGAAGAAGTTTCACCTGAGGAAAAGGTCAAAAACGGTGAGGCTAAGAGCGGAATTGTATGAATGCACTTGAAGGTGCTCATATCTTCCGATTCGTAGTCAATTGGAAATTGACATGGCCTTGGTCCTAGTGATGTGTGATACATCGAGGCTAATCTTCTAAATCAATCTAAGAATAATGTAAGACAACAATAATATAAAAAAGGTGCAGGTGAAAGGGAAAGAATGAATTGAAATTGAAATTTAGCTCAAAACATAGTTTAAAGATTACTACTCATCTTTAAGTTGATTAATGCGCTTTAGTCTAGTTAGAAACTTAACAATGGTTGGATGAGCACATTAGCCTCATGTGGAACTCCTTGGGCCTGAGGGAAACCAATGGATTCATGTGGGCGGGCTTCAATGCGATGAATGAAGTTAAAGACATATTTCTTGGTGCCATTTCGTCCAAACCAAGAACTGAACTACGAGGGTCAGGCAGGAGTGTACACGAAGAAGTTTCCCTTGAAGAAAAGGTCAAAAACGGCGAGGCTAAGGGCGGAATTGTACGAATGCACTTGAAGGTGCACATATATTCCGATTCGTAGTCAATTGGAAATTGACTTGGCTTTGGTCCTAGTGATGTGTGATACATCGAGGCTAATCTTCTAAATCAATCTAAGAATAATGTAAGACAACAATAATATCAAAAAGGTGCAGATGAAAGGGAAAGAATGAATTGAAAGGGAAATCTAGCTCAAAACATAGTTTAAAGATTACTAATCATCTTTAAGTTGATTAATGCGCTTTAGTCTAGTTAGAAACTTAACAATGGTTGGATGAGCACATTAGCCTCATGTGGAACTCCTTGGGCTTGAGGGAAACCAATGGATTCATGTGGGCGGGCTTCAATGCGATGAATGAAGTTAAAGACAGATTTCTTGGTGCCAATTCGTCCAAACCAAGAACTGAACTACGAGGGTCAGGCAGGTGTGTACACGAAGAAGTTTCCCTTGAAGAAAAGGTCAAAAACGGCGAGGCTAAGGGCGGAATTGTACGAATGCACTTGAAGGTGCACATATATTCCGATTCGTAGTCAATTGGAAATTGACTTGGCTTTGGTCCTAGTGATGTGTGATACATCGAGGCTAATCTTCTAAATCAATCTAAGAATAATGTAAAACAACAATAACATCAAAAAGGTGCAAATGAAACGGAGAGAATGAATTTGAAGGGAAATTAAGCTCAAAACATGGTTTAAAGATTACTAATAATCTTTAAGTTTATTAATGCGCTTTAGTCTAGTTAGAAACTTAACAATGGCTGGATGAGCAAACTAGCCTCATGTGGAACTCCTTATGCTTGAGGGAAACCAATGGATTAATGTGGGCGGGCTTCAATGCGATGAATGAAGTTAAAGACAGATTTCTTGGTGCCATTTTGTCCAAACCAAGAACTGAACTACGAGGGTCAGGGAGGTGTGTACACGAAGAAGTTTCCCCTGAGGAAAAGGTCAAAAACGGCGAGGCTAAGAGCAGAATTGTATGAATGCACTTGAAGGTGCTCATATCTTCCGATTCGTAGTCAATTGGAAATTGACATGGCTTTGGTCCTAGTGATGTGTGATACATCGAGGCTAATCTTCTAAATCAATCTAAGAATAATGTAAGACAACAATAATATCAAAAAGGTGCAGGTGAAAGGGAAAGAATGAATTGAAATTGAAATTTAGCTCAAAACATAGTTTAAAGATTACTAATCATCTTTAAGTTGATTAATGCGCTTTAGTCCAGTTAGAAACTTAACAATGGTTGGATGAGCACATTAGCCTCATGTGGAACTCCTTGGGCTTGAGGGAAACCAATGGATTCATGTGGGCGGGCTTCAATGCGATGAATGAAGTTAAAGATAGATTTCTTGGTGCCAATTCGTCCAAACCAAGAACTGAACTACGAGGGTCAGGCAGGTGTGTACACGAAGAAGTTTGCCTTGAAGAAAAGGTCAAAAACGGCGAGGCTAAGGGCGGAATTGTACGAATGCACTTGAAGGTCCACATATATTCCGATTCGTAGTCAATTGAAAATTGACTTGCCTTTGGTCCTAGTGATGTGTGATACATCGAGGCTAATCTTCTAAATCAATCTAAGAATAATGTAAAACAACAATAACATCAAAAAGGTGCAAATGAAACGGAGAGAATGAATTTGAAGGGAAATTAAGCTCAAAACATGGTTTAAAGATTACTAATAATCTTTAAGTTTATTAATGCGCCTTAGTCTAGTTAGAAACTTAACAATGGCTGGATGAGCAAACTAGCCTCATGTGGAACTCCTTATGCTTGAGGGAAACCAATGGATTAATGTGGGCGGGCTTCAATGCGATGAATGAAGTTAAAGACAGATTTCTTGGTGCCATTTTGTCCAAACCAAGAACTGAACTACGAGGGTCAGGGAGGTGTGTACACGAAGAAGTTTCCCCTGAGGAAAAGGTCAAAAACGGCGAGGCCAAGGGCGGAATTGTACGAATGCACTTGAAGGTGCTCATATCTTCCGATTCGTAGTCAATTGGAAATTGACATGGCTTTGGTCCTAGTGATGTGTGATACATCGTGGCTAATCTTCTAAATCAATCTAAGAATAATGTAAGACAACAATAATATCAAAAAGGTGCAGATGAAAGGGAAAGAATGAATTGAAAGGGAAATTTAGCTCAAAACATAGTTTAAAGATTACTAATCATCTTTAAGTTGATTAATGCGCTTTAGTCTAGTTAGAAACTTAACAATGGTTGGATGAGCACATTAGCCTCAGGTGGAACTCCTTGGGCTTGAGCGAAACCAATGGATTCATGTGGGCGGGCTTCAATGCGATGAATGAAGTTAAAGACAGATTTCTTGGTGCCATTTCGTCCAAACCAAGAACTGAACTACGAGGGTCAGGCAGGTGTGTACACGAAGAAGTTTCCCTTGAGGAAAAGGTCAAAAACGGCGAGGCTAAGGGTGGAATTGTACGAATGCACCTGAAGGTGCACATATCTTCCGATTCGTAGTCAATTGGAAATTGACTTGGCTTTGGTCCTAGTGATGTGTGATACATCGAGGCTAATCTTCTAAATCAATCTAAGAATAATGTAAAACAACAATAACATCAAAAAGGTGCAGATGAAACGGAGAGAATGAATTTGAAGCGAAATTAAGCTCAAAACATTGTTTAAAGATTACTAATCATCTTTAAGTTGATTAATGCGCTTTAGTCTAGTTAGAAACTTAACAATGGCTGGATGAGCAAACTAGCCTCATGTGGAACTCCTTGGGCTTGAGGGAAACGAATGGATTTATGTGGGCGAGCTTCAATACGATGAATGAAGTTAAAGACAGATATCTTGGTGCCATTTTGTCCAAACCAAGAACTGAACTACGAGGGTCAGGGAGGTGTGTACACGAAGAAGTTTCCCCTGAGGAAAAGGTCAAAAACGGCGAGGCTAAGAGCGGAATTGTATGAATGCACTTGAAGGTGCTCATATCTTCCGAGTCATAGTCAATTGGAAATTGACATGGCTTTGGTCCTAGTGATGTGTGATACATCGAGGCTAATCTTCTAAATCAATCTAAGAATACTGTAAGACAACAATAATATCAAAAAGGTGCAGGTGAAAGGGGAAGAATGAATTGAAAGGGAAATTTAGCTCAAAACATAGTTTAAAGATTACTAATCATCTTTAAGTTGATTAATGCGCTTTAGTCTAGTTAGAAACTTAACAATGGTTGGATGAGCACATTAGCCTCATGTGGAACTCCTTGGGCTTGAGGGAAACCAATGGATTCATGTGGGCGGGCTTCAATGCGATGAATGAAGTTAAAGACAGATTTCTTGGTGCCATTTCGTCCAAACCAAGAACTGAACTACGAGGGTCAGGCAGGTGTGTACACGAAGAAGTTTCGCTTGAGGAAAAGGTCAAAAACGGCGAGGCTAAGGGCGGAATTGTACGAATGCACTTGAAGGTGCACATATCTTCCGATTCGTAGTCAATTGGAAATTGACTTGGCTTTGGTCCTAGTGATGTGTGACACATCGAGGCTAATCTTCTAAATCAATCTAAGAATAATGTAAAACAACAATAACATCAAAAAGGTGCAAATGAAACAGAGAATATGAATTTGAAGGGAAATTAAGCTCAAAACATGGTTTAAAGATTACTAATCATCTTTAAGTTGATTAATGCGCCTTAGTCTGGATGAGCAACTTAACAATGGCTGGATGAGCAAACTAGCCCCATGTGGAACTCCTTGGGCTTGAGGGAAACCAATGGATTTATGTGGGCGGGCTTCAATACGATGAATGAAGTTAAAGACAGATTTCTTGGTGCCATTTTGTCCAAACCAAGAACTGAACTACGAGGGTCAGGGAGGTGTGTACACGAAGAAGTTTCCCCTGAGGAAAAGGTCAAAAACGGCGAGGCTAAGAGCAGAATTGTATGAATGCACTTGAAGGTGCTCATATCTTCCGATTCGTAGTCAATTGGAAATTGACATGGCTTTGGTCCTAGTGATGTGTGATACATCGAGGCTAATCTTCTAAATCAATCTAAGAATAATGTAAGACAACAATAATATAAAAAAGGTGCAGGTGAAAGGGAAAGAATGAATTGAAATTGAAATTTAGCTCAAAACATAGTTTAAAGATTACTAATCATCTTTAAGTTGATTAATGCGCTTTAGTCTAGTTAGAAACTTAACAATGGTTGGATGAGCACATTAGCCTCATGTGGAACTCCTTGGGCTTGAGGGAAACCAATGGATTCATGTGGGCGGGCTTCAATGCGATGAATGAAGTTAAAGATAGATTTCTTGGTGCCAATTCGTCCAAACCAAGAACTGAACTACGAGGGTCAGGCAGGTGTGTACACGAAGAAGTTTGCCTTGAAGAAAAGGTCAAAAACGGCGAGGCTAAGGGCGGAATTGTACGAATGCACTTGAAGGTGCACTTATATTCCGATTCGTAGTCAATTGAAAATTGACTTGCCTTTGGTCCTAGTGATGTGTGATACATCGAGGCTAATCTTCTAAATCAATCTAAGAATAATGTAAAACAACAATAACATCAAAAAGGTGCAAATGAAACGGAGAGAATGAATTTGAAGGGAAATTAAGCTCAAAACGTGGTTTTAAGATTACTAATAATCTTTAAGTTTATTAATGCGCTTTAGTCTAGTTAGAAACTTAACAATGGCTGGATGAGCAAACTAGCCTCATGTGGAACTCCTTATGCTTGAGGGAAACCAATGGATTAATGTGGGCGGGCTTCAATGCGATGAATGAAGTTAAAGACAGATTTCTTGGTGCCATTTTGTCCAAACCAAGAACTGAACTACGAGGGTCAGGGAGGTGTGTACACGAAGAAGTTTCCCCTGAGGAAAAGGTCAAAAACGGCGAGGCCAAGGGCGGAATTGTACGAATGCACTTGAAGGTGCTCATATCTTCCGATTCGTAGTCAATTGGAAATTGACATGGCTTTGGTCCTAGTGATGTGTGATACATCGAGGCTAATCTTCTAAATCAATCTAAGAATAATGTAAGACAACAATAGTATCAAAAAGGTGCAGATGAAAGGGAAAGAATGAATTGAAAGGGAAATTTAGCTCAAAACATAGTTTAAAGATTACTAATCATCTTTAAGTTGATTAATGCGCTTTAGTCTAGTTAGAAACTTAACAATGGTTGGATGAGCACATTAGCCTCAGGTGGAACTCCTTGTGCTTGAGAGAAACCAATGGATTCATGTGGGCGGGCTTCAATGCGATGAATGAAGTTAAAGACAGATTTCTTGGTGCCATTTCGTCCAAACCAAGAACTGAACTACGAGGGTCAGGCAGGTGTGTACACGAAGAAGTTTCCCTTGAGGAAAAGGTCAAAAACGGCGAGGCTAAGGGTGGATTTGTACGAATGCACTTGAAGGTGCACATATCTTCCGATTCGTAGTCAATTGGAAATTGACTTGGCTTTGGTCCTAGTGATGTGTGATACATCGAGGCTAATCTTCTAAATCAATCTAAGAATAATGTAAAACAACAATAACATCAAAAAGGTGCAAATGAAACAGAGAATATGAATTTGAAGGGAAATTAAGCTCAAAACATGGTTTAAAGATTACTAATCATCTTTAAGTTGATTAATGCGCTTTAGTCTGGATGAGCAACTCAACAATGGCTGGATGAGCAAACTAGCCCCATGTGGAACTCCTTGGGCTTGAGGGAAACCAATGGATTTATGTGGGCGGGCTTCAATACGATGAATGAAGTTAAAGACGATGAATGAAGTTAAAGACAGATTTCTTGGTGCCATTTTGTCCAAACCAAGAACTGAACTACGAGGGTCAGGGAGGTGTGTACACGAAGAAGTTTCCCCTGAGGAAAAGGTCAAAAACGGCGAGGCTAAGAGCAGAATTGTATGAATGCACTTGAAGGTGCTCATATCTTCCGATTCGTAGTCAATTGGAAATTGACATGGCTTTGGTCCTAGTGATGTGTGATACATCGAGGCTAATCTTCTAAATCAATCTAAGAATAATGTAAGACAACAATAATATCAAAAAGGTGCAGGTGAAAGGGAAAGAATGAATTGAAATTGAAATTTAGCTCAAAACATAGTTTAAAGATTACTAATCATCTTTAAGTTGATTAATGCGCTTTAGTCTAGTTAGAAACTTAACAATGGTTGGATGAGCACATTAGCCTCATGTGGAACTCCTTGGGCTTGAGGGATACCAATGGATTCATGTGGGCGGGCTTCAATGCGATGAATGAAGTTAAAGATAGATTTCTTGGTGCCAATTCGTCCAAACCAAGAACTGAACTACGAGGGTCAGGCAGGTGTGTACACGAAGAAGTTTGCCTTGAAGAAAAGGTCAAAAACGGCGAGGCTAAGGGCGGAATTGTACGAATGCACTTGAAGGTGCACATATATTCCGATTCGTAGTCAATTGAAAATTGACTTGCCTTTGGTCCTAGTGATGTGTGATACATCGAGGCTAATCTTCTAAATCAATCTAAGAATAATGTAAAACAACAACAACATCAAAAAGCTGCAAATGAAACGGAGAGAATGAATTTGAAGGGAAATTAAGCTCAAAACATGGTTTAAAGATTACTAATAATCTTTAAGTTTATTAATGCGCTTTAGTCCAGTAAGAAACTTAACAATGGCTGGATGAGCAAACTAGCCTCATGTGGAACTCCTTATGCTTGAGGGAAACCAATGGATTAATGTGGGCGGGCTTCAATGCGATGAATGAAGTTAAAGACAGATTTCTCGGTGCCATTTTGTCCAAACCAAGAACTGAACTACGAGGGTCAGGGAGGTGTGTACACGAAGAAGTTTCCCCTGAGGAAAAGGTCAAAAACGGCGAGGCTAAGGGCGGAATTGTACGAATGCACTTGAAGGTGCTCATATCTTCCGATTCGTAGTCAATTGGAAATTGACATGGCTTTGGTCCTAGTGATGTGTGATACATCGAGGCTAATCTTCTAAATCAATCTAAGAATAATGTAAGACAACAATAATATCAAAAAGGTGCAGATGAAAGGGAAAGAATGAATTGAAAGGGAAATTTAGCTCAAAACATAGTTTAAAGATTACTAATCATCTTTAAGTTGATTAATGCGCTTTAGTCTAGTTAGAAACTTAACAATGGTTGGATGAGCACATTAGCCTCAGGTGGAACTCCTTGTGCTTGAGCGAAACCAATGGATTCATGTGGGCGGGCTTCAATGCGATGAATGAAGTTAAAGACAGATTTCTTGGTGCCATTTCGTCCAAACCAAGAACTGAACTACGAGGGTCAGGCAGGTGTGTACACGAAGAAGTTTCCCTTGAGGAAAAGGTCAAAAACGGCGAGGCTAAGGGTGGATTTGTACGAATGCACTTGAAGGTGCACATATCTTCCGATTCGTAGTCAATTGGAAATTGACTTGGCTTTGGTCCTAGTGATGTGTGATACATCGAGGCTAATCTTCTAAATCAATCTAAGAATAATGTAAAACAACAATAACATCAAAAAGGTGCAAATGAAACAGAGAATATGAATTTGAAGGGAAATTAAGCTCAAAACATGGTTTAAAGATTACTAATCATCTTTAAGTTGATTAATGCGCTTTAGTCTGGATGAGCAACTCAACAATGGCTGGATGAGCAAACTAGCCCCATGTGGAACTCCTTGGGCTTGAGGGAAACCAATGGATTTATGTGGGCGGGCTTCAATACGATGAATGAAGTTAAAGACGATGAATGAAGTTAAAGACAGATTTCTTGGTGCCATTTTGTCCAAACCAAGAACTGAACTACGAGGGTCAGGGAGGTGTGTACACGAAGAAGTTTCCCCTGAGGAAAAGGTCAAAAACGGCGAGGCTAAGAGCAGAATTGTATGAATGCACTTGAAGGTGCTCATATCTTCCGATTCGTAGTCAATTGGAAATTGACATGGCTTTGGTCCTAGTGATGTGTGATACATCGAGGCTAATCTTCTAAATCAATCTAAGAATAATGTAAGACAACAATAATATCAAAAAGGTGCAGGTGAAAGGGAAAGAATGAATTGAAATTGAAATTTAGCTCAAAACATAGTTTAAAGATTACTAATCATCTTTAAGTTGATTAATGCGCTTTAGTCTAGTTAGAAACTTAACAATGGTTGGATGAGCACATTAGCCTCATGTGGAACTCCTTGGGCTTGAGGGATACCAATGGATTCATGTGGGCGGGCTTCAATGCGATGAATGAAGTTAAAGATAGATTTCTTGGTGCCAATTCGTCCAAACCAAGAACTGAACTACGAGGGTCAGGCAGGTGTGTACACGAAGAAGTTTGCCTTGAAGAAAAGGTCAAAAACGGCGAGGCTAAGGGCGGAATTGTACGAATGCACTTGAAGGTGCACATATATTCCGATTCGTAGTCAATTGAAAATTGACTTGCCTTTGGTCCTAGTGATGTGTGATACATCGAGGCTAATCTTCTAAATCAATCTAAGAATAATGTAAAACAACAACAACATCAAAAAGCTGCAAATGAAACGGAGATAATGAATTTGAAGGGAAATTAAGCTCAAAACATGGTTTAAAGATTACTAATAATCTTTAAGTTTATTAATGCGCTTTAGTCCAGTAAGAAACTTAACAATGGCTGGATGAGCAAACTAGCCTCATGTGGAACTCCTTATGCTTGAGGGAAACCAATGGATTAATGTGGGGGGCTTCAATGCGATGAATGAAGTTAAAGACAGATTTCTCGGTGCCATTTTGTCCAAACCAAGAACTGAACTACGAGGGTCAGGGAGGTGTGTACACGAAGAAGTTTCCCCTGAGGAAAAGGTCAAAAACGGCGAGGCTAAGGGCGGAATTGTACGAATGCACTTGAAGGTGCTCATATCTTCCGATTCGTAGTCAATTGGAAATTGACATGGCTTTGGTCCTAGTGATGTGTGATACATCGAGGCTAATCTTCTAAATCAATCTAAGAATAATGTAAGACAACAATAATATCAAAAAGGTGCAGATGAAAGGGAAAGAATGAATTGAAAGGGAAATTTAGCTCAAAACATAGTTTAAAGATTACTAATCATCTTTAAGTTGATTAATGCGCTTTAGTCTAGTTAGAAACTTAACAATGGTTGGATGAGCACATTAGCCTCAGGTGGAACTCCTTGTGCTTGAGCGAAACCAATGGATTCATGTGGGCGGGCTTCAATGCGATGAATGAAGTTAAAGACAGATTTCTTCGTGCCATTTCGTCCAAACCAAGAACTGAACTACGAGGGTCAGGCAGGTGTGTACACGAAGAAGTTTCCCTTGAAGAAAAGGTCAAAAAGGGCGAGGCTAAGGGCGGAATTGTACGAATGCACTTGAAGGTGCACATATATTCCGATTCGTAGTCAATTGGAAATTGACTTGGCTTTCGTCCTAGTGATGTGTGATACATCGAGGCTAATCTTCTAAATCAATCTAAGAATAATGTAAAACAACAATAACATCAAAAAGGTGCAAATGAAACGGAGAGAATGAATTTGAAGGGAAATTAAGCTCAAAACATGGTTTTAAGATTACTAATAATCTTTAAGTTTATTAATGCGCTTTAGTCTAGTTAGAAACTTAACAATGGCTGGATGAGCAAACTAGCCTCATGTGGAACTCCTTATGCTTGAGGGAAACCAATGGATTAATGTGGGCGGGCTTCAATGCGATGAATGAAGTTAAAGACAGATTTCTTGGTGCCATTTTGTCCAAACCAAGAACTGAACTACGAGGGTCAGGGAGGTGTGTACACGAAGAAGTTTCCCCTGAGGAAAAGGTCAAAAACGGCGAGCCCAAGGGCGGAATTGTACGAATGCACTTGAAGGTGCTCATATCTTCCGATTCGTAGTCAATTGGAAATTGACATGGCTTTGGTCCTAGTGATGTGTGATACATCGAGGCTAATCTTCTAAATCAATCTAAGAATAATGTAAGACAACAATAATATCAAAAAGGTGCAGATGAAAGGGAAAGAATGAATTGAAAGGGAAATTTAGCTCAAAACATAGTTTAAAGATTACTAATCATCTTTAAGTTGATTAATGCGCTTTAGTCTAGTTAGAAACTTAACAATGGTTGGATGAGCACATTAGCCTCAGGTGGAACTCCTTGTGCTTGAGAGAAACCAATGGATTCATGTGGGCGGGCTTCAATGCGATGAATGAAGTTAAAGACAGATTTCTCGGTGCCATTTCGTCCAAACCAAGAACTGAACTACGAGGGTCAGGCAGGTGTGTACACGAAGAAGTTTCCCTTGAGGAAAAGGTCAAAAACGGCGAGGCTAAGGGTGGAATTGTACGAATGCACTTGAAGGTGCACATATCTTCCGATTCGTAGTCAATTGGAAATTGACTTGGCTTTGGTCCTAGTGATGTGTGATACATCGAGGCTAATCTTCTAAATCAATCTAAGAATAATGTAAAACAACAATAACATCAAAAAGGTGCAGATGAAACGGAGAGAATGAATTTGAAGCGAAATTAAGCTCAAAACATGGTTTAAAGATTACTAATCATCTTTAAGTTGATTAATGCGCTTTAGTCTAGTTAGAAACTTAACAATGGCTGGATGAGCAAACTAGCCTCATGTGGAACTCCTTGGGTTTGAGGGAAACGAATGGATTTATGTGGGCGAGCTTCAATACGATGAATGAAGTTAAAGACAGATTTCTTGGTGCCATTTTGTCCAAACCAAGAATTGAACTACGAGGGTCAGGGAGGTGTGTACACGAAGAAGTTTCCCCTGAGGAAAAGGTCAAAAACGGTGAGGCTAAGAGCGGAATTGTATGAATGCACTTGAAGGTGCTCATATCTTCCGATTCGTAGTCAATTGGAAATTGACATGGCCTTGGTCCTAGTGATGTGTGATACATCGAGGCTAATCTTCTAAATCAATCTAAGAATAATGTAAGACAACAATAATATAAAAAAGGTGCAGGTGAAAGGGAAAGAATGAATTGAAATTGAAATTTAGCTCAAAACATAGTTTAAAGATTACTACTCATCTTTAAGTTGATTAATGCGCTTTAGTCTAGTTAGAAACTTAACAATGGTTGGATGAGCACATTAGCCTCATGTGGAACTCCTTGGGCCTGAGGGAAACCAATGGATTCATGTGGGCGGGCTTCAATGCGATGAATGAAGTTAAAGACATATTTCTTGGTGCCATTTCGTCCAAACCAAGAACTGAACTACGAGGGTCAGGCAGGTGTGTACACGAAGAAGTTTACCTTGAAGAAAAGGTCAAAAACGGCGAGGCTAACGGCGGAATTGTACGAATGCACTTGAAGGTGCACATATATTCCGATTCGTAGTCAATTGGAAATTGACTTGGCTTTGGTCCTAGTGATGTGTGATACATCGAGGCTAATCTTCTAAATCAATCTAAGAATAATGTAAGACAACAATAATATCAAAAAGGTGCAGATGAAAGGGAAAGAATGAATTGAAAGGGAAATCTAGCTCAAAACATAGTTTAAAGATTACTAATCATCTTTAAGTTGATTAATGCGCTTTAGTCTAGTTAGAAACTTAACAATGGTTGGATGAGCACATTAGCCTCATGTGGAACTCCTTGGGCTTCAGGGAAACCAATGGATTCATGTGGGCGGGCTTCAATGCGATGAATGAAGTTAAAGACAGATTTCTTGGTGCCAATTCGTCCAAACCAAGAACTGAACTACGAGGGTCAGGCAGGTGTGTACACGAAGAAGTTTCCCTTGAAGAAAAGGTCAAAAACGGCGAGGCTAAGGGCGGAATTGTACGAATGCACTTGAAGGTGCACATATATTCCGATTCGTAGTCAATTGGAAATTGACTTGGCTTTGGTCCTAGTGATGTGTGATACATCGAGGCTAATCTTCTAAATCAATCTAAGAATAATGTAAAACAACAATAACATCAAAAAGGTGCAAATGAAACGGAGAGAATGAATTTGAAGGGACATTAAGCTCAAAACATGGTTTAAAGATTACTAATAATCTTTAAGTTTATTAATGCGCTTTAGTCTAGTTAGAAACTTAACAATGGCTGGATGAGCAAACTAGCCTCATGTGGAACTCCTTATGCTTGAGGGAAACCAATGGATTAATGTGGGCGGGCTTCAATGCGATGAATGAAGTTAAAGACAGATTTCTTGGTGCCATTTTGTCCAAACCAAGAACTGAACTACGAGGGTCAGGGAGGTGTGTACACGAAGAAGTTTCCCCTGAGGAAAAGGTCAAAAACGGCGAGGCTAAGAGCAGAATTGTATGAATGCACTTGAAGGTGCTCATATCTTCCGATTCGTAGTCAATTGGAAATTGACATGGCTTTGGTCCTAGTGATGTGTGATACATCGAGGCTAATCTTCTAAATCAATCTAAGAATAATGTAAGACAACAATAATATCAAAAAGGTGCAGGTGAAAGGGAAAGAATGAATTGAAATTGAAATTTAGCTCAAAACATAGTTTAAAGATTACTAATCATCTTTAAGTTGATTAATGCGCTTTAGTCCAGTTAGAAACTTAACAATGGTTGGATGAGCACATTAGCCTCATGTGGAACTCCTTGGGCTTGAGGGAAACCAATGGATTTATGTGGGCGGGCTTCAATGCGATGAATGAAGTTAAAGATAGATTTCTTGGTGCCAATTCGTCCAAACCAAGAATTGAACTACGAGGGTCAGGCAGGTGTGTACACGAAGAAGTTTGCCTTGAAGAAAAGGTCAAAAACGGCGAGGCTAAGGGCGGAATTGTACGAATGCACTTGAAGGTGCACATATATTCCGATTCGTAGTCAATTGAAAATTGACTTGCCTTTGGTCCTAGTGATGTGTGATACATCGAGGCTAATCTTCTAAATCAATCTAAGAATAATGTAAAACAACAATAACATCAAAAAGGTGCAAATGAAACGGAGAGAATGAATTTGAAGGGAAATTAAGCTCAAAACATGGTTTAAAGATTACTAATAATCTTTAAGTTTATTAATGCGCCTTAGTCTAGTTAGAAACTTAACAATGGCTGGATGAGCAAACTAGCCTCATGTGGAACTCCTTATGCTTGAGGGAAACCAATGGATTAATGTGGGCGGGCTTCAATGCGATGAATGAAGTTAAAGACAGATTTCTTGGTGCCATTTTGTCCAAACCAAGAACTGAACTACGAGGGTCAGGGAGGTGTGTACACGAAGAAGTTTCCCCTGAGGAAAAGGTCAAAAACGGCGAGGCCAAGGGCGGAATTGTACGAATGCACTTGAAGGTGCTCATATCTTCCGATTCGTAGTCAATTGGAAATTGACATGGCTTTGGTCCTAGTGATGTGTGATACATCGTGGCTAATCTTCTAAATCAATCTAAGAATAATGTAAGACAACAATAATATCAAAAAGGTGCAGATGAAAGGGAAAGAATGAATTGAAAGGGAAATTTAGCTCAAAACATAGTTTAAAGATTACTAATCATCTTTAAGTTGATTAATGCGCTTTAGTCTAGTTAGAAACTTAACAATGGTTGGATGAGCACATTAGCCTCAGGTGGAACTCCTTGGGCTTGAGCGAAACCAATGGATTCATGTGGGCGGGCTTCAATGCGATGAATGAAGTTAAAGACAGATTTCTTGGTGCCATTTCGTCCAAACCAAGAACTGAACTACGAGGGTCAGGCAGGTGTGTACACGAAGAAGTTTCCCTTGAGGAAAAGGTCAAAAACGGCGAGGCTAAGGGTGGAATTGTACGAATGCACCTGAAGGTGCACATATCTTCCGATTCGTAGTCAATTGGAAATTGACTTGGCTTTGGTCCTAGTGATGTGTGATACATCGAGGCTAATCTTCTAAATCAATCTAAGAATAATGTAAAACAACAATAACATCAAAAAGGTGCAGATGAAACGGAGAGAATGAATTTGAAGCGAAATTAAGCTCAAAACATTGTTTAAAGATTACTAATCATCTTTAAGTTGATTAATGCGCTTTAGTCTAGTTAGAAACTTAACAATGGCTGGATGAGCAAACTAGCCTCATGTGGAACTCCTTGGGCTTGAGGGAAACGAATGGATTTATGTGGGCGAGCTTCAATACGATGAATGAAGTTAAAGACAGATATCTTGGTGCCATTTTGTCCAAACCAAGAACTGAACTACGAGGGTCAGGGAGGTGTGTACACGAAGAAGTTTCCCCTGAGGAAAAGGTCAAAAACGGCGAGGCTAAGAGCGGAATTGTATGAATGCACTTGAAGGTGCTCATATCTTCCGAGTCATAGTCAATTGGAAATTGACATGGCTTTGGTCCTAGTGATGTGTGATACATCGAGGCTAATCTTCTAAATCAATCTAAGAATACTGTAAGACAACAATAATATCAAAAAGGTGCAGGTGAAAGGGGAAGAATGAATTGAAAGGGAAATTTAGCTCAAAACATAGTTTAAAGATTACTAATCATCTTTAAGTTGATTAATGCGCTTTAGTCTAGTTAGAAACTTAACAATGGTTGGATGAGCACATTAGCCTCATGTGGAACTCCTTGGGCTTGAGGGAAACCAATGGATTCATGTGGGCGGGCTTCAATGCGATGAATGAAGTTAAAGACAGATTTCTTGGTGCCATTTCGTCCAAACCAAGAACTGAACTACGAGGGTCAGGCAGGTGTGTACACGAAGAAGTTTCGCTTGAGGAAAAGGTCAAAAACGGCGAGGCTAAGGGCGGAATTGTACGAATGCACTTGAAGGTGCACATATATTCCGATTCGTAGTCAATTGGAAATTGACTTGGCTTTGGTCCTAGTGATGTGTGACACATCGAGGCTAATCTTCTAAATCAATCTAAGAATAATGTAAAACAACAATAACATCAAAAAGGTGCAAATGAAACAGAGAATATGAATTTGAAGGGAAATTAAGCTCAAAACATGGTTTAAAGATTACTAATCATCTTTAAGTTGATTAATGCGCCTTAGTCTGGATGAGCAACTTAACAATGGCTGGATGAGCAAACTAGCCCCATGTGGAACTCCTTGGGCTTGAGGGAAACCAATGGATTTATGTGGGCGGGCTTCAATACGATGAATGAAGTTAAAGACAGATTTCTTGGTGCCATTTTGTCCAAACCAAGAACTGAACTACGAGGGTCAGGGAGGTGTGTACACGAAGAAGTTTCCCCTGAGGAAAAGGTCAAAAACGGCGAGGCTAAGAGCAGAATTGTATGAATGCACTTGAAGGTGCTCATATCTTCCGATTCGTAGTCAATTGGAAATTGACATGGCTTTGGTCCTAGTGATGTGTGATACATCGAGGCTAATCTTCTAAATCAATCTAAGAATAATGTAAGACAACAATAATATCAAAAAGGTGCAGGTGAAAGGGAAAGAATGAATTGAAATTGAAATTTAGCTCAAAACATAGTTTAAAGATTACTAATCATCTTTAAGTTGATTAATGCGCTTTAGTCTAGTTAGAAACTTAACAATGGTTGGATGAGCACATTAGCCTCATGTGGAACTCCTTGGGCTTGAGGGAAACCAATGGATTCATGTGGGCGGGCTTCAATGCGATGAATGAAGTTAAAGATAGATTTCTTGGTGCCAATTCGTCCAAACCAAGAACTGAACTACGAGGGTCAGGCAGGTGTGTACACGAAGAAGTTTGCCTTGAAGAAAAGGTCAAAAACGGCGAGGCTAAGGGCGGAATTGTACGAATGCACTTGAAGGTGCACATATATTCCGATTCGTAGTCAATTGAAAATTGACTTGCCTTTGGTCCTAGTGATGTGTGATACATCGAGGCTAATCTTCTAAATCAATCTAAGAATAATGTAAAACAACAATAACATCAAAAAGGTGCAAATGAAACGGAGAGAATGAATTTGAAGGGAAATTAAGCTCAAAACGTGGTTTTAAGATTACTAATAATCTTTAAGTTTATTAATGCGCTTTAGTCTAGTTAGAAACTTAACAATGGCTGGATGAGCAAACTAGCCTCATGTGGAACTCCTTATGCTTGAGGGAAACCAATGGATTAATGTGGGCGGGCTTCAATGCGATGAATGAAGTTAAAGACAGATTTCTTGGTGCCATTTTGTCCAAACCAAGAACTGAACTACGAGGGTCAGGGAGGTGTGTACACGAAGAAGTTTCCCCTGAGGAAAAGGTCAAAAACGGCGAGGCTAAGAGCAGAATTGTATGAATGCACTTGAAGGTGCTCATATCTTCCGATTCGTAGTCAATTGGAAATTGACATGGCTTTGGTCCTAGTGATGTGTGATACATCGAGGCTAATCTTCTAAATCAATCTAAGAATAATGTAAGACAACAATAATATCAAAAAGGTGCAGGTGAAAGGGAAAGAATGAATTGAAATTGAAATTTAGCTCAAAACATAGTTTAAAGATTACTAATCATCTTTAAGTTGATTAATGCGCTTTAGTCCAGTTAGAAACTTAACAATGGTTGGATGAGCACATTAGCCTCATGTGGAACTCCTTGGGCTTGAGGGAAACCAATGGATTTATGTGGGCGGGCTTCAATGCGATGAATGAAGTTAAAGATAGATTTCTTGGTGCCAATTCGTCCAAACCAAGAATTGAACTACGAGGGTCAGGCAGGTGTGTACACGAAGAAGTTTGCCTTGAAGAAAAGGTCAAAAACGGCGAGGCTAAGGGCGGAATTGTACGAATGCACTTGAAGGTGCACATATATTCCGATTCGTAGTCAATTGAAAATTGACTTGCCTTTGGTCCTAGTGATGTGTGATACATCGAGGCTAATCTTCTAAATCAATCTAAGAATAATGTAAAACAACAATAACATCAAAAAGGTGCAAATGAAACGGAGAGAATGAATTTGAAGGGAAATTAAGCTCAAAACATGGTTTAAAGATTACTAATAATCTTTAAGTTTATTAATGCGCCTTAGTCTAGTTAGAAACTTAACAATGGCTGGATGAGCAAACTAGCCTCATGTGGAACTCCTTATGCTTGAGGGAAACCAATGGATTAATGTGGGCGGGCTTCAATGCGATGAATGAAGTTAAAGACAGATTTCTTGGTGCCATTTTGTCCAAACCAAGAACTGAACTACGAGGGTCAGGGAGGTGTGTACACGAAGAAGTTTCCCCTGAGGAAAAGGTCAAAAACGGCGAGGCCAAGGGCGGAATTGTACGAATGCACTTGAAGGTGCTCATATCTTCCGATTCGTAGTCAATTGGAAATTGACATGGCTTTGGTCCTAGTGATGTGTGATACATCGTGGCTAATCTTCTAAATCAATCTAAGAATAATGTAAGACAACAATAATATCAAAAAGGTGCAGATGAAAGGGAAAGAATGAATTGAAAGGGAAATTTAGCTCAAAACATAGTTTAAAGATTACTAATCATCTTTAAGTTGATTAATGCGCTTTAGTCTAGTTAGAAACTTAACAATGGTTGGATGAGCACATTAGCCTCAGGTGGAACTCCTTGGGCTTGAGCGAAACCAATGGATTCATGTGGGCGGGCTTCAATGCGATGAATGAAGTTAAAGACAGATTTCTTGGTGCCATTTCGTCCAAACCAAGAACTGAACTACGAGGGTCAGGCAGGTGTGTACACGAAGAAGTTTCCCTTGAGGAAAAGGTCAAAAACGGCGAGGCTAAGGGTGGAATTGTACGAATGCACCTGAAGGTGCACATATCTTCCGATTCGTAGTCAATTGGAAATTGACTTGGCTTTGGTCCTAGTGATGTGTGATACATCGAGGCTAATCTTCTAAATCAATCTAAGAATAATGTAAAACAACAATAACATCAAAAAGGTGCAGATGAAACGGAGAGAATGAATTTGAAGCGAAATTAAGCTCAAAACATTGTTTAAAGATTACTAATCATCTTTAAGTTGATTAATGCGCTTTAGTCTAGTTAGAAACTTAACAATGGCTGGATGAGCAAACTAGCCTCATGTGGAACTCCTTGGGCTTGAGGGAAACGAATGGATTTATGTGGGCGAGCTTCAATACGATGAATGAAGTTAAAGACAGATATCTTGGTGCCATTTTGTCCAAACCAAGAACTGAACTACGAGGGTCAGGGAGGTGTGTACACGAAGAAGTTTCCCCTGAGGAAAAGGTCAAAAACGGCGAGGCTAAGAGCGGAATTGTATGAATGCACTTGAAGGTGCTCATATCTTCCGAGTCATAGTCAATTGGAAATTGACATGGCTTTGGTCCTAGTGATGTGTGATACATCGAGGCTAATCTTCTAAATCAATCTAAGAATACTGTAAGACAACAATAATATCAAAAAGGTGCAGGTGAAAGGGGAAGAATGAATTGAAAGGGAAATTTAGCTCAAAACATAGTTTAAAGATTACTAATCATCTTTAAGTTGATTAATGCGCTTTAGTCTAGTTAGAAACTTAACAATGGTTGGATGAGCACATTAGCCTCATGTGGAACTCCTTGGGCTTGAGGGAAACCAATGGATTCATGTGGGCGGGCTTCAATGCGATGAATGAAGTTAAAGATAGATTTCTTGGTGCCAATTCGTCCAAACCAAGAACTGAACTACGAGGGTCAGGCAGGTGTGTACACGAAGAAGTTTGCCTTGAAGAAAAGGTCAAAAACGGCGAGGCTAAGGGCGGAATTGTACGAATGCACTTGAAGGTGCACATATATTCCGATTCGTAGTCAATTGAAAATTGACTTGCCTTTGGTCCTAGTGATGTGTGATACATCGAGGCTAATCTTCTAAATCAATCTAAGAATAATGTAAAACAACAATAACATCAAAAAGGTGCAAATGAAACGGAGAGAATGAATTTGAAGGGAAATTAAGCTCAAAACGTGGTTTTAAGATTACTAATAATCTTTAAGTTTATTAATGCGCTTTAGTCTAGTTAGAAACTTAACAATGGCTGGATGAGCAAACTAGCCTCATGTGGAACTCCTTATGCTTGAGGGAAACCAATGGATTAATGTGGGCGGGCTTCAATGCGATGAATGAAGTTAAAGACAGATTTCTTGGTGCCATTTTGTCCAAACCAAGAACTGAACTACGAGGGTCAGGGAGGTGTGTACACGAAGAAGTTTCCCCTGAGGAAAAGGTCAAAAACGGCGAGGCTAAGAGCAGAATTGTATGAATGCACTTGAAGGTGCTCATATCTTCCGATTCGTAGTCAATTGGAAATTGACATGGCTTTGGTCCTAGTGATGTGTGATACATCGAGGCTAATCTTCTAAATCAATCTAAGAATAATGTAAGACAACAATAATATCAAAAAGGTGCAGGTGAAAGGGAAAGAATGAATTGAAATTGAAATTTAGCTCAAAACATAGTTTAAAGATTACTAATCATCTTTAAGTTGATTAATGCGCTTTAGTCCAGTTAGAAACTTAACAATGGTTGGATGAGCACATTAGCCTCATGTGGAACTCCTTGGGCTTGAGGGAAACCAATGGATTTATGTGGGCGGGCTTCAATGCGATGAATGAAGTTAAAGATAGATTTCTTGGTGCCAATTCGTCCAAACCAAGAATTGAACTACGAGGGTCAGGCAGGTGTGTACACGAAGAAGTTTGCCTTGAAGAAAAGGTCAAAAACGGCGAGGCTAAGGGCGGAATTGTACGAATGCACTTGAAGGTGCACATATATTCCGATTCGTAGTCAATTGAAAATTGACTTGCCTTTGGTCCTAGTGATGTGTGATACATCGAGGCTAATCTTCTAAATCAATCTAAGAATAATGTAAAACAACAATAACATCAAAAAGGTGCAAATGAAACGGAGAGAATGAATTTGAAGGGAAATTAAGCTCAAAACATGGTTTAAAGATTACTAATAATCTTTAAGTTTATTAATGCGCCTTAGTCTAGTTAGAAACTTAACAATGGCTGGATGAGCAAACTAGCCTCATGTGGAACTCCTTATGCTTGAGGGAAACCAATGGATTAATGTGGGCGGGCTTCAATGCGATGAATGAAGTTAAAGACAGATTTCTTGGTGCCATTTTGTCCAAACCAAGAACTGAACTACGAGGGTCAGGGAGGTGTGTACACGAAGAAGTTTCCCCTGAGGAAAAGGTCAAAAACGGCGAGGCCAAGGGCGGAATTGTACGAATGCACTTGAAGGTGCTCATATCTTCCGATTCGTAGTCAATTGGAAATTGACATGGCTTTGGTCCTAGTGATGTGTGATACATCGTGGCTAATCTTCTAAATCAATCTAAGAATAATGTAAGACAACAATAATATCAAAAAGGTGCAGATGAAAGGGAAAGAATGAATTGAAAGGGAAATTTAGCTCAAAACATAGTTTAAAGATTACTAATCATCTTTAAGTTGATTAATGCGCTTTAGTCTAGTTAGAAACTTAACAATGGTTGGATGAGCACATTAGCCTCAGGTGGAACTCCTTGGGCTTGAGCGAAACCAATGGATTCATGTGGGCGGGCTTCAATGCGATGAATGAAGTTAAAGACAGATTTCTTGGTGCCATTTCGTCCAAACCAAGAACTGAACTACGAGGGTCAGGCAGGTGTGTACACGAAGAAGTTTCCCTTGAGGAAAAGGTCAAAAACGGCGAGGCTAAGGGTGGAATTGTACGAATGCACCTGAAGGTGCACATATCTTCCGATTCGTAGTCAATTGGAAATTGACTTGGCTTTGGTCCTAGTGATGTGTGATACATCGAGGCTAATCTTCTAAATCAATCTAAGAATAATGTAAAACAACAATAACATCAAAAAGGTGCAGATGAAACGGAGAGAATGAATTTGAAGCGAAATTAAGCTCAAAACATTGTTTAAAGATTACTAATCATCTTTAAGTTGATTAATGCGCTTTAGTCTAGTTAGAAACTTAACAATGGCTGGATGAGCAAACTAGCCTCATGTGGAACTCCTTGGGCTTGAGGGAAACGAATGGATTTATGTGGGCGAGCTTCAATACGATGAATGAAGTTAAAGACAGATATCTTGGTGCCATTTTGTCCAAACCAAGAACTGAACTACGAGGGTCAGGGAGGTGTGTACACGAAGAAGTTTCCCCTGAGGAAAAGGTCAAAAACGGCGAGGCTAAGAGCGGAATTGTATGAATGCACTTGAAGGTGCTCATATCTTCCGAGTCATAGTCAATTGGAAATTGACATGGCTTTGGTCCTAGTGATGTGTGATACATCGAGGCTAATCTTCTAAATCAATCTAAGAATACTGTAAGACAACAATAATATCAAAAAGGTGCAGGTGAAAGGGGAAGAATGAATTGAAAGGGAAATTTAGCTCAAAACATAGTTTAAAGATTACTAATCATCTTTAAGTTGATTAATGCGCTTTAGTCTAGTTAGAAACTTAACAATGGTTGGATGAGCACATTAGCCTCATGTGGAACTCCTTGGGCTTGAGGGAAACCAATGGATTCATGTGGGCGGGCTTCAATGCGATGAATGAAGTTAAAGACAGATTTCTTGGTGCCATTTCGTCCAAACCAAGAACTGAACTACGAGGGTCAGGCAGGTGTGTACACGAAGAAGTTTCGCTTGAGGAAAAGGTCAAAAACGGCGAGGCTAAGGGCGGAATTGTACGAATGCACTTGAAGGTGCACATATCTTCCGATTCGTAGTCAATTGGAAATTGACTTGGCTTTGGTCCTAGTGATGTGTGACACATCGAGGCTAATCTTCTAAATCAATCTAAGAATAATGTAAAACAACAATAACATCAAAAAGGTGCAAATGAAACAGAGAATATGAATTTGAAGGGAAATTAAGCTCAAAACATGGTTTAAAGATTACTAATCATCTTTAAGTTGATTAATGCGCCTTAGTCTGGATGAGCAACTTAACAATGGCTGGATGAGCAAACTAGCCCCATGTGGAACTCCTTGGGCTTGAGGGAAACCAATGGATTTATGTGGGCGGGCTTCAATACGATGAATGAAGTTAAAGACAGATTTCTTGGTGCCATTTTGTCCAAACCAAGAACTGAACTACGAGGGTCAGGGAGGTGTGTACACGAAGAAGTTTCCCCTGAGGAAAAGGTCAAAAACGGCGAGGCTAAGAGCAGAATTGTATGAATGCACTTGAAGGTGCTCATATCTTCCGATTCGTAGTCAATTGGAAATTGACATGGCTTTGGTCCTAGTGATGTGTGATACATCGAGGCTAATCTTCTAAATCAATCTAAGAATAATGTAAGACAACAATAATATCAAAAAGGTGCAGGTGAAAGGGAAAGAATGAATTGAAATTGAAATTTAGCTCAAAACATAGTTTAAAGATTACTAATCATCTTTAAGTTGATTAATGCGCTTTAGTCTAGTTAGAAACTTAACAATGGTTGGATGAGCACATTAGCCTCATGTGGAACTCCTTGGGCTTGAGGGAAACCAATGGATTCATGTGGGCGGGCTTCAATGCGATGAATGAAGTTAAAGATAGATTTCTTGGTGCCAATTCGTCCAAACCAAGAACTGAACTACGAGGGTCAGGCAGGTGTGTACACGAAGAAGTTTGCCTTGAAGAAAAGGTCAAAAACGGCGAGGCTAAGGGCGGAATTGTACGAATGCACTTGAAGGTGCACATATATTCCGATTCGTAGTCAATTTAAAATTGACTTGCCTTTGGTCCTAGTGATGTGTGATACATCGAGGCTAATCTTCTAAATCAATCTAAGAATAATGTAAAACAACAATAACATCAAAAAGGTGCAAATGAAACGGAGAGAATGAATTTGAAGGGAAATTAAGCTCAAAACGTGGTTTTAAGATTACTAATAATCTTTAAGTTTATTAATGCGCTTTAGTCTAGTTAGAAACTTAACAATGGCTGGATGAGCAAACTAGCCTCATGTGGAACTCCTTATGCTTGAGGGAAACCAATGGATTAATGTGGGCGGGCTTCAATGCGATGAATGAAGTTAAAGACAGATTTCTTGGTGCCATTTTGTCCAAACCAAGAACTGAACTACGAGGGTCAGGGAGGTGTGTACACGAAGAAGTTTCCCCTGAGGAAAAGGTCAAAAACGGCGAGGCCAAGGGCGGAATTGTACGAATGCACTTGAAGGTGCTCATATCTTCCGATTCGTAGTCAATTGGAAATTGACATGGCTTTGGTCCTAGTGATGTGTGATACATCGAGGCTAATCTTCTAAATCAATCTAAGAATAATGTAAGACAACAATAATATCAAAAAGGTGCAGATGAAAGGGAAAGAATGAATTGAAAGGGAAATTTAGCTCAAAACATAGTTTAAAGATTACTAATCATCTTTAAGTTGATTAATGCGCTTTAGTCTAGTTAGAAACCAAACAATGGTTGGATGAGCACATTAGCCTCAGGTGGAACTCCTTGGGCTTGAGGGAAACCAATGGATTCATGTGGGCGGGCTTCAATGCGATGAATGAAGTTAAAGACAGATTTCTTGGTGCCATTTCGTCCAAACCAAGAACTGAACTACGAGGGTCAGGCAGGTGTGTACACGAAGAAGTTTCCCTTGAGGAAAGGGTCAAAAACGGCGAGGCTAAGGGTGGAATTGTACGAATGCACTTGAAGGTGCACATATCTTCCGATTCGTAGTCAATTGGAAATTGACTTGGCTTTGGTCCTAGTGATGTGTGATACATCGAGGCTAATCTTCTAAATCAATTTAAGAATAATGTAAAACAACAATAACATCAAAAAGTTGCAGATGAAACGGAGAGAATGAATTTGAAGCGAAATTAAGCTCAAAACATGGTTTAAAGATTACTAATCATCTTTAAGTTGATTAATGCGCTTTAGTCTGGATGAGCAACTTAACAATGGCTGGATGAGCAAACTAGCCTCATGTGGAACTCCTTGGGCTTGAGGGAAACCAATGGATTTATGTGGGCGGGCTTCAATACGATGAATGAAGTTAAAGACAGATTTCTTGGTGCCATTTTGTCCAAACCAAGAACTGAACTACGAGGGTCAGGGAGGTGTGTACACGAAGAAGTTTCCCCTGAGGAAAAGGTCAAAAACGGCGAGGCTAAGAGCGGAATTGTATGAATGCACTTGAAGGTGCTCATATCTTCCGATTCGTAGTCAATTGGAAATTGACATGGCTTTGGTCCTAGTGATGTGTGATACATCGAGGCTAATCTTCTAAATCAATCTAAGAATAATGTAAGACAACAATAATATCAAAAAGGTGCAGGTGAAAGGGAAAGAATGAATTGAAATTGAAATTTAGCTCAAAACATAGTTTAAAGATTACTAATCATCTTTAAGTTGATTAATGCGCTTTAGTCTAGTTAGAAACTTAACAATGGTTGGATGAGCACATTAGGAGGATGTGGAACTCCTTGGGCTTGAGGGAAACCAATGGATTCATGTGGGCGGGCTTCAATGCGATGAATAAAGCTAAAGACAGATTTCCTGGTGCCAATTCGTCCAAACCAAGAACTGAACTACGAGGGTCAGGCAGGTCTGTACACGAAGAAGTTTCCCTTGAAGAAAAGGTCAAAAACGGCGAGGCTAAGGGCGGAATTGTACGAATGCACTTGAAGGTGCACATATATTCCGATTCGTAGTCAATTGGAAATTGACTTGGCTTTGGTCCTAGTGATGTGTGATACATCGAGGCTAATCTTCTAAATCAATCTAAGAATAATGTAAAACAACAATAACATCAAAAAGGTGCAAATGAAACGGAGAGAATGAATTTGAAGGGAAATTAAGCTCAAAACATGGTTTAAAGATTACTAATAATCTTTAAGTTTATTAATGCGCTTTAGTCTAGTTAGAAACTTAACAATGGCTGGATGAGCAAACTAGCCTCAAGTGGAACTCCTTATGCTTGAGGGAAACCAATGGATTAATGTGGGCGGGCTTCAATGCGATGAATGAAGTTAAAGACAGATTTCTTGGTGCCATTTTGTCCAAACCAAGAACTGAACTACGAGGATCAGGGAGGTGTGTACACGAAGAAGTTTCCCCTGAGGAAAAGGTCAAAAACGGCGAGGCTAAGGGCGGAATTGTACGAATGCACTTAAAGGTGCTCATATCTTCCGATTCGTAGTCAATTGGAAATTGACATGGCTTTGGTCCTAGTGATGTGTGATACATCGAGGCTAATCTTCTAAATCAATCTAAGAATAATGTAAGACAACAATAATATATAAAAGGTGCAGATGAAAGGGAAAGAATGAATTGAAAGGGAAATTTAGCTCAAAACATAGTTTAAAGATTACTAATCATCTTTAAGTTGATTAATGCGCTTTAGTCTAGTTAGAAACTTAACAATGGTTGGATGAGCACATTAGCCTCAGGTGGAACTCCTTGGGCTTGAGGGAAACCAATGGATTCATGTGGGCGGGCTTCAATGCGATGAATGAAGTTAAAGACAGATTTCTTGGTGCCATTTCGTCCAAACCAAGAACTGAACTACGAGGGTCAGGCAGGTGTGTACACGAAGAAGTTTCCCTTGAGGAAAGGGTCAAAAACGGCGAGGCTAAGGGTGGAATTGTACGAATGCACTTGAAGGTGCACATATCTTCCGATTCGTAGTCAATTGGAAATTGACTTGGCTTTGGTCCTAGTGATGTGTGATACATCGAGGCTAATCTTCTAAATCAATTTAAGAATAATGTAAAACAACAATAACATCAAAAAGTTGCAGATGAAACGGAGAGAATGAATTTGAAGCGAAATTAAGCTCAAAACATGGTTTAAAGATTACTAATCATCTTTAAGTTGATTAATGCCCTTTAGTCTGGATGAGCAACTTAACAATGGCTGGATGAGCAAACTAGCCTCATGTGGAACTCCTTGGGCTTGAGGGAAACCAATGGATTTATGTGGGCGGGCTTCAATACGATGAATGAAGTTAAAGACAGATTTCTTGGTGCCATTTTGTCCAAACCAAGAACTGAACTACGAGGGTCAGGGAGGTGTCTACACGAAGAAGTTTCCCCTGAGGAAAAGGTCAAAAACGGCGAGGCTAAGAGCGGAATTGTATGAATGCACTTGAAGGTGCTCATATCTTCCGATTCGTAGTCAATTAGAAATTGACATGGCTTTGGTCCTAGTGATGTGTGATACATCGAGGCTAATCTTCTAAATCAATCTAAGAATAATGTAAGACAACAACAATATCAAAAAGGTGCAGGTGAAAGGGAAAGAATGAATTGAAATTGAAATTTAGCTCAAAACATAGTTTAAAGATTACTAATCATCTTTAAGTTGATTAATGCGCTTTAGTCTAGTTAGAAACTTAACAATGGTTGGATGAGCACATTAGCCTCATGTGGAACTCCTTGTGCTTGAGGGAAACCAATGGATTCATGTGGGCGGGCTTCAATGCGATGAATGAAGTTAAAGACAGATTTCTTGGTGCCAATTCGTCCAAACCAAGAACTGAACTACGAGGGTCAGGCAAGTGTGTACACGAAGAAGTTTCCCTTGAAGAAAAGGTCAAAAACGGCGAGGCTAAGGGCGGAATTGTACGAATGCACTAGAAGGTGCACATATATTCCGATTCGTAGTCAATTGGAAATTGACTTGGCTTTGGTCCTAGTGATGTGTGATACATCGAGGCTAATCTTCTAAATCAATCTAAGAATAATGTAAAACAACAATAACATCAAAAAGGTGCAAATGAAACGGAGAGAATGAATTTGAAGGGAAATTAAGCTCAAAACATGGTTTAAAGATTACTAATAATCTTTAAGTTTATTAATGCGCTTTAGTCTAGTTAGAAACTTAACAATGGCTGGATGAGCAAACTAGCCTCATGTGGAACTCCTTATGCTTGAGGGAAACCAATGGATTAATGTGGGCAGGCTTCAATGCGATGAATGAAGTTAAAGACAGATTTCTTGGTGCCATTTTGTCCAAACCAAGAACTGAACTACGAGGGTCAGGGAGGTGGGTACACGAAGAAGTTTCCCCTGAGGAAAAGGTCAAAAACGGCGAGGCTAAGGGCGGAATTGTACGAATGCACTTGAAGGTGCACATATCTTCCGATTCGTAGTCAATTGGAAATTGACATGGCTTTGGTCCTAGTGATGTGTGATACATCGAGGCTAATCTTCTAAATCAATCTAAGAATAATGTAAGACAACAATAGTATCAAAAAGGTGCAGATGAAAGGGAAAGAATGAATTGAAAGGGAAATTTAGCTCAAAACATAGTTTAAAGATTACTAATCATCTTTAAGTTGATTAATGCGCTTTAGTCTAGTTAGAAACTTAACAATGGTTGGATGAGCACATTAGCCTCAGGTGGAACTCCTTGGGCTTGAGGGAAACCAATGGATTCATGTGGGCGGGCTTCAATGCGATGAATGAAGTTAAAGACAGATTTCTTGGTGCCATTTCGTCCAAACCAAGAACTGAACTACGAGGGTCAGGCAGGTGTGTACACGAAGAAGTTTCCCTCGAGGAAAGGGTCAAAAACGGCGAGGCTAAGGGTGGAATTGTACGAATGCACTTGAAGGTGCACATATCTTCCGATTCGTAGTCAATTGGAAATTGACTTGGCTTTGGTCCTAGTGATGTGTGATACATCGAGGCTAATCTTCTAAATCAATCTAAGAATAATGTAAAACAACAATAACATCAAAAAGGTGCAGATGAAACGGAGAGAATGAATTTGAAGTGAAATTAAGCTCAAAACATGGTTTAAAGATTACTAATCATCTTTAAGTTAATTAATGCGCTTTAGTCTGGATGAGCAACTTAACAATGGCTGGATGAGCAAACTAGCCTCATGTGGAACTCCTTGGGCTTGAGGGAAACCAATGGATTTATGTGGGCGGGCTTCAATACGATGAATGAAGTTAAAGACAGATTTCTTGGTGCCATTTTGTCCAAACCAAGAACTGAACTACGAGGGTCAGGGAGGTGTGTACACGAAGAAGTTTCCCCTGAGGAAAAGGTCAAAAACGGCGAGGCTAAGAGCGGAATTGTATGAATGCACTTGAAGGTGCTCATATCTTCCGATTCGTAGTCAATTAGAAATTGACATGGCTTTGGTCCTAGTGATGTGTGATACATCGAGGCTAATCTTCTAAATCAATCTAAGAATAATGTAAGACAACAACAATATCAAAAAGGTGCAGGTGAAAGGGAAAGAATGAATTGAAATTGAAATTTAGCTCAAAACATAGTTTAAAGATTACTAATCATCTTTAAGTTGATTAATGCGCTTTAGTCTAGTTAGAAACTTAACAATGGTTGGATGAGCACATTAGCCTCATGGGGAACTCCTTGTGCTTGAGGGAAACCAATGGATTCATGTGGGCAGGCTTCAATGCGATGAATGAAGTTATAGACAGATTTCTTGGTGCCAATTCGTCCAAACCAAGAACTGAACTACGAGGGTCAGGCAGGTGTGTACACGAAGAAGTTTCCCTTGAAGAAAAGGTCAAAAACGGCGAGGCTAAGGGCAGAATTGTACGAATGCACTAGAAGGTGCACATATATTCCGATTCGCAGTCAATTGGAAATTGACTTGGCTTTGGTCCTAGTGATGTGTGATACATCGAGGCTAATCTTCTAAATCAATCTAAGAATAATGTAAGACAACAATAATATCAAAAAGGTGCAGATGAAAGGGAAAGAATGAATTGAAAGGGAAATTTAGCTCAAAACATAGTTTAAAGATTACTAATCATCTTTAAGTTGATTAATGCGCTTTAGTCTAGTTAGAAACTTAACAATGGTTGGATGAGCACATTAGCCTCAGGTGGAACTCCTTGGGCTTGAGGGAAACCAATGGATTCATGTGGGCGGGCTTCAATGCGATGAATGAAGTTAAAGACAGATTTCTTGGTGCCATTTCGTCCAAACCAAGAACTGAACTACGAGGGTCAGGCAGGTGTGTACACGAAGAAGTTTCCCTTGAGGAAAAGGTCAAAAACGGCGAGGCTAAGGGTGGAATTGTACGAATGCACTTGAAGGTGCACATATCTTCCGATTCGTAGTCAATTGGAAATTGACTTGGCTTTGGTCCTAGTGATGTGTGATACATCGAGGCTAATCTTCTAAATCAATCTAAGAATAATGTAAAACAACAATAACATCAAAAAGGTGCAGATGAAACCGAGAGAATGAATTTGAAGCGAAATTAAGCTCAAAACATGGTTAAAAGATTACTAATCATCTTTAAGTTGATTAATGCGCTCTAGTCTAGTTAGAAACTTAACAATGGCTGGATGAGCAAACTAGCCTCATGTGGAACTCCTTGGGCTTGAGGGAAACGAATGGATTTATGTGGGCGAGCTTCAATACGATGAATGAAGTTAAAGACAGATTTCTTGGTGCCATTTTGTCCAAACCAAGAACTGAACTACGAGGGTCAGGGAGGTGTGTACACGAAGAAGTTTCCCCTGAGGAAAAGGTCAAAAACGGCGAGGCTAAGAGCGGAATTGTATGAATGCACTTGAAGGTGCTCATATCTTCCGATTCGTAGTCAATTGGAAATTGACATGGCTTTGGTCCTAGTGATGTGTGATACATCGAGGCTAATCTTCTAAATCAATCTAAGAATAATGTAAAACAACAATAACATCAAAAAGGTGCAAATGAAACGGAGAGAATGAATTTGAAGGGAAATTAAGCTCAAAACATGGTTTAAAGATTACTAATCATCTTTAAGTTGATTAATGCGCTTTAGTCTGGATGAGCAACTTAACAATGGCTGGATGAGCAAACTAGCCTCATGTGGAACTCCTTGGGCTTGAGGGAAACCAATGGATTTATGTGGGCGGGCTTCAATACGATGAATGAACTTAAAGACAGATTTCTTGGTGCCTTTTTGTCCAAACCAAGAACTGAACTACGAGGGTCAGGGAGGTGTGTACACGAAGAAGTTTCCCTTGAGGAAAAGGTCAAAAACAGCGAGGCTAAGGGCGGAATTGTACGAATGCACTTGAAGGTGCACATATCTTCCGATTCGTAGTCAATTGGAAATTGACTTGGCTTTGGTCCTAGTGATGTGTGATACATCGAGGCTTATCTTCTAAATCAATCTAAGAATAATGTAAAACAACAATAACATCAAAAAGGTGCAAAAGAAATGGAGAGAATGAATTTGAAGGGAAATTAAGATCAAAACATAGTTTAAAGATTACTAATCATCTTTAAGTTGATTAATGCGCTTTAGTCTAGTTAGAAACTTAACAATGGCTGGATGAGCAAACTAGCCTCATGTGGAACTCCTTGGGCTTCAGGGAAACGAATGGATTTATGTGGGCGAGCTTCAATACGATGAATGAAGTTAAAGACAGATTTCTTGGTGCCATTTCGTCCAAACCAAGAACTGAACTACGAGGGTCAGGCAGGTGTGTACACGAAGAAGTTTCCCTTGAGGAAAAGGTCAAAAACGGCGAGGCTAAGGGCGGAATTGTACGAATGCACTTGAAGGTGCACATATCTTCCGATTCGTAGTCAATTGGAAATTGACTTGGCTTTGGTCCTAGTGATGTGTGATACATCGAGGCTTATCTTCTAAATCAATCTAAGAATAATGTAAAACAACAATAACATCAAAAAGGTGCAAAAGAAATGGAGAGAATGAATTTGAAGGGAAATTAAGATCAAAACATAGTTTAAAGATAACTAATCATCTTTAAGTTGATTAATGCGCTTTAGTCTAGTTAGAAACTTAACAATGGCTGGATGAGCACCTTAGCCTCATGTGGAACTCCTTGGGCTTCAGGGAAACGAATGGATTTATGTGGGCGAGCTTCAATACGATGAATGAAGTTAAAGGCAGATTTCTTGGTGCCATTTCGTCCAAACCAAGAACTGAACTACGAGGGTCAGGCAGGTGTGTACACGAAGAAGTTTCCCTTGAGGAAAAGGTCAAAAACGGCGAGGCTAAGGGCGGAATTGTACGAATGCACTTGAAGGTGCACATATCTTCCGATTCGTAGTCAATTGGAAATTGACTTGGCTTTGGTCCTAGTGATGTGTGATACATCGAGGCTTATCTTCTAAATCAATCTAAGAATAATGTAAAACAACAATAACATCAAAAAGGTGCAAAAGAAATGGAGAGAATGAATTTGAAGGGAAATTAAGATCAAAACATAGTTTAAAGATTACTAATCATCTTTAAGTTGATTAATGCGCTTTAGTCTAGTTAGAAACTTAACAATGGCTGGATGAGCAAACTAGCCTCATGTGGAACTCCTTGGGCTTCAGGGAAACGAATGGATTTATGTGGGCGAGCTTCAATACGATGAATGAAGTTAAAGACAGATTTCTTGGTGCCATTTCGTCCAAACCAAGAACTGAACTACGAGGGTCAGGCAGGTGTGTACACGAAGAAGTTTCCCTTGAGGAAAAGGTCAAAAACGGCGAGGCTAAGGGTGGAATTGTACGAATGCACTTGAAGGTGCACATATCTTCCGATTCGTAGTCAATTGGAAATTGACTTGGCTTTGGTCCTAGTGATGTGTGATACATCGAGGCTTATCTTCTAAATCAATCTAAGAATAATGTAAAACAACAATAACATCAAAAAGGTGCAAAAGAAATGGAGAGAATGAATTTGAAGGGAAATTAAGATCAAAACATAGTTTAAAGATAACTAATCATCTTTAAGTTGATTAATGCGCTTTAGTCTAGTTAGAAACTTAACAATGGCTGGATGAGCACCTTAGCCTCATGTGGAACTCCTTGGGCTTCAGGGAAACGAATGGATTTATGTGGGCGAGCTTCAATACGATGAATGAAGTTAAAGGCAGATTTCTTGGTGCCATTTCGTCCAAACCAAGAACTGAACTACGAGGGTCAGGCAGGTGTGTACACGAAGAAGTTTCCCTTGAGGAAAAGGTCAAAAACGGCGAGGCTAAGGGCGGAATTGTACGAATGCACTTGAAGGTGCACATATCTTCCGATTCGTAGTCAATTGGAAATTGACTTGGCTTTGGTCCTAGTGATGTGTGATACATCGAGGCTTATCTTCTAAATCAATCTAAGAATAATGTAAAACAACAATAACATCAAAAAGGTGCAAAAGAAATGGAGAGAATGAATTTGAAGGGAAATTAAGATTAGAACATAGTTTAAAGATAACTAATCATCTTTAAGTTGATTAATGCGCTTTAGTCTAGTTAGAAACTTAACAATGGCTGGATGAGCACCTTAGCCTCATGTGGAACTCCTTGGGCTTCAGGGAAATGAATGGATTTATGTGGGCGAGCTTCAATACGATGAATGAAGTTAAAGACAGATTTCTTGGTGCCATTTCGTCCAAACCAAGAACTGAACTACGAGGGTCAGGCAGGTGTGTACACGAAGAAGTTTCCCTTGAGGAAAAGGTCAAAAACGGCGAGGCTAAGGGCGGAATTGTACGAATGCACTTGAAGGTGCACATATCTTCCGATTCGTAGTCAATTGGAAATTGACTTGGCTTTGGTCCTAGTGATGTGTGATACATCGAGGCTTATCTTCTAAATCAATCTAAGAATAATGTAAAATAACAATAACATCAAAAAGGTGCAAAAGAAATGGAGAGAATGAATTTGAAGGGAAATTAAGATCAAAACATAGTTTAAAGATAACTAATCATCTTTAAGTTGATTAATGCGCTTTAGTCTAGTTAGAAACTTAACAATGGCTGGATGAGCACCTTAGCCTCATGTGGAACTCCTTGGGCTTCAGGGAAACGAATGGATTTATGTGGGCGAGCTTCAATACGATGAATGAAGTTAAAGACAGATTTCTTGGTGCCATTTCGTCCAAACCAAGAACTGAACTACGAGGGTCAGGCAGGTGTGTACACGAAGAAGTTTCCCTTGAGGAAAAGGTCAAAAACGGCGAGGCTAAGGGCGGAATTGTACGAATGCACTTGAAGGTGCACATATCTTCCGATTCGTAGTCAATTGGAAATTGACTTGGCTTTGGTCCTAGTGATGTGTGATACATCGAGGCTTATCTTCTAAATCAATCTAAGAATAATGTAAAATAACAATAACATCAAAAAGGTGCAAAAGAAATGGAGAGAATGAATTTGAAGGGAAATTAAGATCAAAACATAGTTTAAAGATAACTAATCATCTTTAAGTTGATTAATGCGCTTTAGTCTAGTTAGAAACTTAACAATGGCTGGATGAGCACCTTAGCCTCATGTGGAACTCCTTGGGCTTCAGGGAAACGAATGGATTTATGTGGGCGAGCTTCAATACGATGAATGAAGTTAAAGACAGATTTCTTGGTGCCATTTCGTCCAAACCAAGAACTGAACTACGAGGGTCAGGCAGGTGTGTACACGAAGAAGTTTCCCTTGAGGAAAAGGTCAAAAACGGCGAGGCTAAGGGCGGAATTGTACGAATGCACTTGAAGGTGCACATATCTTCCGATTCGTAGTCAATTGGAAATTGACTTGGCTTTGGTCCTAGTGATGTGTGATACATCGAGGCTTATCTTCTAAATCAATCTAAGAATAATGTAAAACAACAATAACATCAAAAAGGTGCAAAAGAAATGGAGAGAATGAATTTGAAGGGAAATTAAGATCAAAACATAGTTTAAAGATAACTAATCATCTTTAAGTTGATTAATGCGCTTTAGTCTAGTTAGAAACTTAACAATGGCTGGATGAGCACCTTAGCCTCATGTGGAACTCCTTGGGCTTCAGGGAAACGAATGGATTTATGTGGGCGAGCTTCAATACGATGAATGAAGTTAAAGACAGATTTCTTGGTGCCATTTCGTCCAAACCAAGAACTGAACTACGAGGGTCAGGCAGGTGTGTACACGAAGAAGTTTCCCTTGAGGAAAAGGTCAAAAACGGCGAGGCTAAGGGTGGAATTGTACGAATGCACTTGAAGGTGCACATATCTTCCGATTCGTAGTCAATTGGAAATTGACTTGGCTTTGGTCCTAGTGATGTGTGATACATCGAGGCTAATCTTCTAAATCAATCTAAGAATAATGTAAAACAACAATAACATCAAAAAGGTGCAGATGAAACCGAGAGAATGAATTTGAAGCGAAATTAAGCTCAAAACATGGTTAAAAGATTACTAATCATCTTTAAGTTGATTAATGCGCTCTAGTCTAGTTAGAAACTTAACAATGGCTGGATGAGCAAACTAGCCTCATGTGGAACTCCTTGGGCTTGAGGGAAACGAATGGATTTATGTGGGCGAGCTTCAATACGATGAATGAAGTTAAAGACAGATTTCTTGGTGCCATTTTGTCCAAACCAAGAACTGAACTACGAGGGTCAGGGAGGTGTGTACACGAAGAAGTTTCCCCTGAGGAAAAGGTCAAAAACGGCGAGGCTAAGAGCGGAATTGTATGAATGCACTTGAAGGTGCTCATATCTTCCGATTCGTAGTCAATTGGAAATTGACATGGCTTTGGTCCTAGTGATGTGTGATACATCGAGGCTAATCTTCTAAATCAATCTAAGAATAATGTAAAACAACAATAACATCAAAAAGGTGCAAATGAAACGGAGAGAATGAATTTGAAGGGAAATTAAGCTCAAAACATGGTTTAAAGATTACTAATCATCTTTAAGTTGATTAATGCGCTTTAGTCTGGATGAGCAACTTAACAATGGCTGGATGAGCAAACTAGCCTCATGTGGAACTCCTTGGGCTTGAGGGAAACCAATGGATTTATGTGGGCGGGCTTCAATACGATGAATGAACTTAAAGACAGATTTCTTGGTGCCTTTTTGTCCAAACCAAGAACTGAACTACGAGGGTCAGGGAGGTGTGTACACGAAGAAGTTTCCCTTGAGGAAAAGGTCAAAAACAGCGAGGCTAAGGGCGGAATTGTACGAATGCACTTGAAGGTGCACATATCTTCCGATTCGTAGTCAATTGGAAATTGACTTGGCTTTGGTCCTAGTGATGTGTGATACATCGAGGCTTATCTTCTAAATCAATCTAAGAATAATGTAAAACAACAATAACATCAAAAAGGTGCAAAAGAAATGGAGAGAATGAATTTGAAGGGAAATTAAGATCAAAACATAGTTTAAAGATTACTAATCATCTTTAAGTTGATTAATGCGCTTTAGTCTAGTTAGAAACTTAACAATGGCTGGATGAGCAAACTAGCCTCATGTGGAACTCCTTGGGCTTCAGGGAAACGAATGGATTTATGTGGGCGAGCTTCAATACGATGAATGAAGTTAAAGACAGATTTCTTGGTGCCATTTCGTCCAAACCAAGAACTGAACTACGAGGGTCAGGCAGGTGTGTACACGAAGAAGTTTCCCTTGAGGAAAAGGTCAAAAACGGCGAGGCTAAGGGTGGAATTGTACGAATGCACTTGAAGGTGCACATATCTTCCGATTCGTAGTCAATTGGAAATTGACTTGGCTTTGGTCCTAGTGATGTGTGATACATCGAGGCTTATCTTCTAAATCAATCTAAGAATAATGTAAAACAACAATAACATCAAAAAGGTGCAAAAGAAATGGAGAGAATGAATTTGAAGGGAAATTAAGATCAAAACATAGTTTAAAGATAACTAATCATCTTTAAGTTGATTAATGCGCTTTAGTCTAGTTAGAAACTTAACAATGGCTGGATGAGCACCTTAGCCTCATGTGGAACTCCTTGGGCTTCAGGGAAACGAATGGATTTATGTGGGCGAGCTTCAATACGATGAATGAAGTTAAAGGCAGATTTCTTGGTGCCATTTCGTCCAAACCAAGAACTGAACTACGAGGGTCAGGCAGGTGTGTACACGAAGAAGTTTCCCTTGAGGAAAAGGTCAAAAACGGCGAGGCTAAGGGCGGAATTGTACGAATGCACTTGAAGGTGCACATATCTTCCGATTCGTAGTCAATTGGAAATTGACTTG
This sequence comes from Carya illinoinensis, assembly GCF_018687715.1. Classification (NCBI taxonomy): domain Eukaryota; kingdom Viridiplantae; phylum Streptophyta; class Magnoliopsida; order Fagales; family Juglandaceae; genus Carya; species Carya illinoinensis. The sequence continues at coordinate 20,832,169 of NC_056765.1, forward strand.
GCTTTGGTCCTAGTGATGTGTGATACATCGAGGCTTATCTTCTAAATCAATCTAAGAATAATGTAAAACAACAATAACATCAAAAAGGTGCAAAAGAAATGGAGAGAATGAATTTGAAGGGAAATTAAGATTAGAACATAGTTTAAAGATAACTAATCATCTTTAAGTTGATTAATGCGCTTTAGTCTAGTTAGAAACTTAACAATGGCTGGATGAGCACCTTAGCCTCATGTGGAACTCCTTGGGCTTCAGGGAAATGAATGGATTTATGTGGGCGAGCTTCAATACGATGAATGAAGTTAAAGACAGATTTCTTGGTGCCATTTCGTCCAAACCAAGAACTGAACTACGAGGGTCAGGCAGGTGTGTACACGAAGAAGTTTCCCTTGAGGAAAAGGTCAAAAACGGCGAGGCTAAGGGCGGAATTGTACGAATGCACTTGAAGGTGCACATATCTTCCGATTCGTAGTCAATTGGAAATTGACTTGGCTTTGGTCCTAGTGATGTGTGATACATCGAGGCTTATCTTCTAAATCAATCTAAGAATAATGTAAAATAACAATAACATCAAAAAGGTGCAAAAGAAATGGAGAGAATGAATTTGAAGGGAAATTAAGATCAAAACATAGTTTAAAGATAACTAATCATCTTTAAGTTGATTAATGCGCTTTAGTCTAGTTAGAAACTTAACAATGGCTGGATGAGCACCTTAGCCTCATGTGGAACTCCTTGGGCTTCAGGGAAACGAATGGATTTATGTGGGCGAGCTTCAATACGATGAATGAAGTTAAAGACAGATTTCTTGGTGCCATTTCGTCCAAACCAAGAACTGAACTACGAGGGTCAGGCAGGTGTGTACACGAAGAAGTTTCCCTTGAGGAAAAGGTCAAAAACGGCGAGGCTAAGGGCGGAATTGTACGAATGCACTTGAAGGTGCACATATCTTCCGATTCGTAGTCAATTGGAAATTGACTTGGCTTTGGTCCTAGTGATGTGTGATACATCGAGGCTTATCTTCTAAATCAATCTAAGAATAATGTAAAACAACAATAACATCAAAAAGGTGCAAAAGAAATGGAGAGAATGAATTTGAAGGGAAATTAAGATCAAAACATAGTTTAAAGATAACTAATCATCTTTAAGTTGATTAATGCGCTTTAGTCTAGTTAGAAACTTAACAATGGCTGGATGAGCACCTTAGCCTCATGTGGAACTCCTTGGGCTTCAGGGAAACGAATGGATTTATGTGGGCGAGCTTCAATACGATGAATGAAGTTAAAGACAGATTTCTTGGTGCCATTTCGTCCAAACCAAGAACTGAACTACGAGGGTCAGGCAGGTGTGTACACGAAGAAGTTTCCCTTGAGGAAAAGGTCAAAAACGGCGAGGCTAAGGGCGGAATTGTACGAATGCACTTGAAGGTGCACATATCTTCCGATTCGTAGTCAATTGGAAATTGACTTGGCTTTGGTCCTAGTGATGTGTGATACATCGAGGCTTATCTTCTAAATCAATCTAAGAATAATGTAAAACAACAATAACATCAAAAAGGTGCAAAAGAAATGGAGAGAATGAATTTGAAGGGAAATTAAGATCAAAACATAGTTTAAAGATAACTAATCATCTTTAAGTTGATTAATGCGCTTTAGTCTAGTTAGAAACTTAACAATGGCTGGATGAGCACCTTAGCCTCATGTGGAACTCCTTGGGCTTCAGGGAAACGAATGGATTTATGTGGGCGAGCTTCAATACGATGAATGAAGTTAAAGACAGATTTCTTGGTGCCATTTCGTCCAAACCAAGAACTGAACTACGAGGGTCAGGCAGGTGTGTACACGAAGAAGTTTCCCTTGAGGAAAAGGTCAAAAACGGCGAGGCTAAGGGCAGAATTGTACGAATGCACTTGAAGGTGCTCATATCTTCCGATTCGTAGTCAATTGGAAATTGACATGGCTTTGGTCCTAGTGATGTGTGATACATCGAGGCTTATCTTCTAAATCAATCTAAGAATAATGTAAAACAACAATAACATCAAAAAGGTGCAAACGAAACGGAGAGAATGAATTTGAAGGGAAATTAAGCTCAAAACATGGTTTAAAGATTACTAATCATCTTTAAGTTGATTAATGCGCTTTAGTCTAGTTAGAAACTTAACAATGGCTGGATGAAAATGTCACATTTCATTCCATGTCATAAAATTGATGATACCACAAACATAGCTAACTTATTTTTCAGGGGGATAATGTGACTTCATGGTGTACCTAGGAGTATTGTTTCTAATACTCAGCTCTTATGCACTATTCTTCATAGGAATTTAAAAACTTGGGAGGATTGTTTGCCATTTAAAGAGTTTGCATATAATATGACCTTGCATACTACTACTTCATATTCTCCTTTTGAAGTTGTTTATGATTTTAATCCACATAATTATTTAACTCTGATACTTTTGTTTGTGGATGACAGAAGTAGCTTGGATGGACATTTCCAAATTCTTGATAAAATTAATGATATTTCATATCTCGTGGATCTTCGAGGTATGTATCATGTGTTTGCTATTTTCAATATTACTAATCTTTTTCCCTTTGATCCAGGTGGAGATTCGAGGTCGAATCCTTTTGAGGAGAGGGGGAATGATGGGCCCCAAGGCAGACCAAGTCTTAAGGATCAATTACAAGATTAAGAGCCACGAAGATTAAGGGAGCAATGCAAGAATTGGTGCAATCCAATTGGGATGAAACTAGCAAGAGCCCAACACACATGATCGGCTTGAAAGAATGAGAACCAGTTTTGATCCACTTGATCCAAGCTATGGAAGACACGACTTGAGCCGATTGTTATTAAAGACCATGGACTTATTTATTTCATTGAAATGACTTATTTTATTAGTCAAAGGAATTATTCTAGAATAATTGGGCTTGGGAGATGTCTAGCCCATATGTCTTATTTCTAATGAACTAGGACTTTTGGGAAGGCCTTTTATTTTGGCCAAGGGCATATTTGGAAAGTTATTAATTTATGTGAACTAGGGTTTTAGAAGTTACTGTAGCGCGGCACTGTTCACGCTACAGTCCCGCGGCACTATTCCTTTAGGGTTTTGGGAATTGTTTATTTAAGGCACTTGTAGCCTCATTTGAGATGTAAGACATTATTTTATTTCGAATTTTAATTGTGAGTGAGTTTTCTCCTCTTGTTCTTAATTGAACTCTTGAACTTATCAAAGGTAAATCGCAACCTTTGTGGCGTTCCTCCTCGTAATTTGGGTTCTTGAGACGGGATTTCAACGGGTCTAGATTTTGATATAATCTAGGTTCTTGAAACGAGTTCTCAACGGGTCTAAATTCTCCATCCATAGACTTGAGTTTGGCGTTCTTGGGTTTGTTTTTTTCCAATATTGTTGTTGGGTCTCAAAGCGAGTCGATTGGGGTTCACATCAAAAGCCATGTCAATTTGCAATTCACAGCGAATCGGAAGCTAGGTGCATCTTCGAGTGCATTCGTACAATTCCGCCCTTAGCCTTGTCCTTTTTGGCCTTTTCCTGAAGGGAAACATCTTGGTGTATACACCTGCCTGACCCTCGTAGTTCAGTTCTAAGTTTGGACGAAATGGCACCAAGAAATCTGTCTTTAACTTCATTCATCATATTGAAGCCCGCCCACATGAATCCATTGGTTTCTTTCAAGCCCAAGGAGTTCCACACGAGGCTAATGTGCTCATCCAACCATTGTTAAGTTTCTTACTAGGCTAAAGGGCATTAATCAACTTAAAGATCATTAGTAACCTATAAACCATATTTTGAGCTTAATTTCCCTTTCATTTGCATCTTTTTGATATTATTTTTGTGTTACATTATTCTTACATTGATTTAGAAGATTAGCCTCGATCTATCACACATCACTATGACCAAAGCCATGTCAATTCCAATTGACTGCGAATCGGAAGCTAGGTGCACCTTCAAGTGCATTCGTACAATTCCGCCCTTAGCCTTGTCCTTTTTTACCTTTTCCTCAAGGGAAACTTCCCGGTGTACACACCTCCCTGACCCTCGTAGTTCATTTCTGGGCTTGGACGAAATGGCACCAAGAAATCTGTCTTTAACTTCATTCATCGTATTGAAACCCGCCCACACGAATCCCTTGGTTTCCCTCAAGGCCAAGGAGTTCCACATGAGGCTAATGTGCTCATCCAACCATTGTTAAGTTTCTAACTAGACTAAAGCGCATTAATCAACTTAAAGATGATTAGTAATCTTTAAACGAGCTTAATTTCCCTTTCAATTCATTCTCTCCCTTTGATCTGCACCGTTTTGATATTATTCTTGTCTTACATTATTGTTAAACTGATTTAGAAGATTAGCCTGGATCTATCACACATCATTAGAACCAAAGCCATGTCAATTTCCAATTCACAGCGAATCGGAAGCTAGGTGCACCTTCGAGTGCATTCGTACAATTAGGCCCTTAGCCTTGTCCTTTTTGACCTTTTCCTAAAGGGAAACTTATTGGTGTACACACCTGCCTGACCCTCGTTGTTCAGTTCTATGTTTGGACGAAATGGCACCAAGAAATCTGTCTTTAACTTCATTCATCATATTGAAGCCCGCCCACATGAATCCATTGGTTTCCCCGAAACCCAAGGAGTTCCACACGAGGCTAATGTGCTCATCCAACCATTGTTAAGCTTCTTACTAGACTAAAGCGCATTCATCAACTTAAAGATGATTAGTAATCTATAAACCATATTTTGAGCTTAATTTCCCTTTCATCTACACCTTTTTGATATTATTGTTGTGTTACATTATTTTTACATTGATTTAGAAGATTAGCCTTGATCTATCACACATCACTAGGACCAATGCCATGTCCATTTCCAATTGACTGCGAATCGGAAGCTGGGTGCACCTTCAAGTGCATTCGTACAATTCCGCCCTTAGCCTTGTCCTTTTTGACCTTTTCCTCAAGGGAAACTTCCCGGTGTACACACCTCCCTGACCCTCGTAGTTCAATTCTGGGCTTGGACTAAATGGCACCAAGAAATCTGTCTTTAACTTCATTCATTGTATTGAAACCCGCCCACATGAATCCCTTGGTTTCCCCCAAACCCAAGGAGTTCCACACGAGGCTAATGTGCTCATCCAACCATTGTTAAGCTTCTTACTAGACTAAAGCGCATTAATAAACTTAAAGATGATTAGTAATCTTTAAACTATGTTTTGAGCTAAATTTCCCTTTCAATTCATTCTTTCCCTTTCATCTGCACCTTTTTGATATTATTGTTGTCTTACATTATTCTTAGATTGATTTAGAAGATTAGCCTCGATGTATCACACATCACTAGAACCAAAGCCATGTCATTTTCCAATTGACTACAAATCGAAAGATATGTACACCTTCAAGTGCATTCGTACAATTCCGCCCTTAGCCTAGCCGTTTTTGACCTTTTCCTCAGGGGAAACTTCTTCGTGTACACACCTGCCTGACCCTCGTAGTTCAGTTGTTGGTTTGGACGAAATGGCACCTAGAAATCTGTGTTTAACTTCATTCATCATATTGAAGCCCGCCCACATGAATCCATTGGTTTCCCCCGAACCCAAGGAGTTCCACACGAGGCTAATGTGCTCATCCAACCATTGTTAAGCTTCTTACTAGACTAAAGCGCATTCATCAACTTAAAGATGATTAGTAATCTATAAACCATATTTTGAGCTTAATTTCCCTTTCATCTACACCTTTTTGATATTATTGTTGTGTTACATTATTTTTACATTGATTTAGAAGATTAGCCTTGATCTATCACACATCACTAGGACCAATGCCATGTCCATTTCCAATTGACTGCGAATCGGAAGCTAGGTGCACCTTCAAGTGCATTCGTACAATTCCGCCCTTAGCCTTGTCCTTTTTGACCTTTTCCTCAAGGGAAACTTCCCGGTGTACACACCTCCCTGACCCTCGTAGTTCAATTCTGGGCTTGGACTAAATGGCACCAAGAAATCTGTCTTTAACTTCATTCATCGTATTGAAACCCGCCCACATGAATCCCTTGGTTTCCCCCAAACCCAAGGAGTTTCACACGAGGCTAATGTGCTCATCCAACCATTGTTAAGCTTCTTACTAGACTAAAGCGCATTAATCAGCTTAAAGATGATTAGTAATCTTTACACTATCTTTTGAGCTAAATTTCCCTTTCAATTCATTCTTTCCTCTTCATCTGCACCTTTTTGATATTATTGTTGTCTTACAACATTCTTAGATTGACTTAGAAGATTAGCCTCGATGTATCACACATCACTAGGACCAAAGCCATGTCATTTTCCAATTGACTACGAATCGAAAGATATGTGCACCTTCAAGTGCATTCGTACAATTCCGCCCTTAGCCTCGCCGTTTTTGACCTTTTCCTCAGGGGAAACTTCTTCGCGTACACACCACCCTCACCCTCGTAGTTCAGTTCTTGGTTTGGACAATATGGCACCAAGAAATCTGTCTTTAACTTCATTCATCGTATTGACGCCCGCCCATATAAATCCATTGGTTTCCCTCAAGCCCAAGGAGTTCCACATGAGGCTAGTGTGCTCATCCAGCCATTGTTATGTTTCTAACTAGACTAAAGCTCATTAATCAACTTAAATATGATTAGTAATCTTTAAACCATGTTTTGAGCTTAATTTCCCTTCAAATTCATTCTCTTCCTTTCATTTGCACCTTTTTGATGTTATTGTTGTTTTACATTATTCTTAGATTGATTTAGAAGATTAGCCTCGATGTATCACACATCACTAGGACCAAAGCCAAGTCAATTTCCAATTGACTACGAATCGGAAGATATGTGCACCTTCAAATGCATTCGTACAATTCCGCCCTTAGCCTCGCCGTTTTTGACCTTTTCCTCAAGGGAAACTTCTTCGTGTACACACCACCCTGACCCTCGTAGTTCGGTTCTTGGTTTGGACAAATTGGCACCAAGAAATCTGTCTTTAACTTCAGTCATCGTATTGAAACACGCACACACCAACGCATTGGCTTCCCTCAAGCCCAAGGAGTTCCACATGAGGCTAATGTGCTCATGAAACCATAGTTAATTTTCTAACTAGACTAAAGCGCATTAATCAACTTAAAGATGATTAGTAATGTTTAAACCATGTTTTGAGCTTAATTTCCCTTTAAATTCATTCTCTCCCTTCCATTTGCACCTTTTTGATGTTATTGTTGTTTTACATTATTCTTAGATTGATTTAGAAGATTAGTCTTGATCTATCACACATCACTAGAACCAAACCCATGTCAATTTGCAATTCACAGCGAATCGGAAGCTAGGTGCATCTTCGAGTGCATTCGTACAATTCCGCCCTTAGCCTTGTCCTTTTTGGCCTTTTCCTGAAGGGAAACATCTTGGTGTATACACCTGCCTCACCCTCGTAGTTCAGTTCTAAGTTTGGACGAAATGGCACCAAGAAATCTGTCTTTAACTTCATTCATCATATTGAAGCCCGCCCACATGAATCCATTGGTTTCCCTCAAGCCCAAGGAGTTCCACATGAGGCTAATGTGCTCATCCAACCATTGTTAAGTTTCTAACTAGACTAAAGCGCATTAATCAACTTAAAGATGATTAGTAATCTTTAAACTATGTTTTGAGCTAAATTTCCCTTTCAATTCATTCTTTCCCTTTCATCTGCACCTTTTTGATATTATTGTTGTCTTACATTATTCTTAGATTGATTTAGAAGATTAGCCTCGATGTATCACACATCACTAGGACCAAAGCCATGTCAATTTCCAATTGACTACGAATCGGAAGATATGTGCACCTTCAAGTGCATTCGTACAATTCCGCCCTTAGCCTCGCGTTTTTTGACCTTTTCCTCAGGGGAAACTTCTTCGTGTACACACCTCCCTGACCCTCGTAGTTCAGTTGTTGGTTTGGACAAAATGGCACTTAGAAATCTGTCTTTAACTTCATTCACCGTATTGAAGCCCGCCCACATGAATCCATTGGTTTTCCTCAAGCCCAAGGAGTTCCACATGAGGCTAATGTGCTCATGAAACCAATGTTAAGTTTCTAACTGGACTAAAGCTCATTAATAAACTTAAAGATGATTAGTAATCTTTAAACCATATTTTGAGATTAATTTCCACTTAAATTCATTCTCTCCCTTTCATTTGCACCTTTTTGATTTTATTGTTGTTTTACATTATTCTTAGATTGATTTAGATGATTAGTATTGATCTATCACACATCATTAGAACCAAAGCCATGTCAATTTGCAATTGACAGCGAATCGGAAGCTAGGTGCACCTTCGAGTGCATTCGTACAATTCCGCCCTTAGCCTTGTCCTTTTTGACCTTTTCCTCAAGGGAAACTTCTTGGTATATACACCTGCCTGACCCTCGTCGTTCAGTTCTAAGTTTGGACGAAATGGCACCAAGAAATCTGTCTTTAACTTCATTCATCATATTGAAGCCCGCCCACATGAATCCATTGGTTTCCCTCAAGCCCAAGGAGTTCCACACGAGGCTAATGTGCTCATCCAACCATTGTTAAGTTTCTTACTAGGCTAAAGCGCATTAATCAACTTAAAGATGATTAGTAACCTATAAACCATATTTTGAGCTTAATTTCCCTTTCATTTGCACCTTTTTGAGATTATTTTTGTGTTACATTAGTCTTACATTGATTTAGAAGATTACCTTAGATCTATCACACATCACTAGGACCAAAGCCATGTCAATTTCCAATTGACTGCGAATCGGAAGCTAGGTGCACCTTCAAGTGCATTCGTACAATTCCGCCCTTAGCCTTGTCCTTTTTGACCTTTTCCTCAAGGGAAACTTCCCGGTGTATACACCTCCCTGACCCTCGTAGTTCAATTCTGGGCTTGGACGAAATGGCACCAAGAAATCTGTCTTTAACTTCATTCGTCGTATTGAAACCCGCCCACATGAATCCATTGGTTTCCCTCAAGCCCAAGGAGTTCCACATGAGGCTAATGTGCTCATCCAACCATTGTTAAGTTTCTAACTAGACTAAAGCGCATTAATCAACTTAAAGATGATTAGTAATCTTTAAACTATGTTTTGAGCTTAATTTCCCTTTCAATTCATTCTCTCCCTTTGATCTGCACCGTTTTGATATTATTGTTGTCTTACATTATTGTTAAATTGATTTAGAAGATTAGCCTGGATCTATCACACATCACTAGAACCAAAGCCATGTCAATTTTCAATTCACAGCGAATCGTAAGCTAGGTGCACCTTCGAGTGCATTTGTACAATTCGGCCCTTAGCCTTGTCCTTTTTGACCTTTTCCTCAAGGGAAACATCTTGGTGTAGACACCTGCCTGACCCTCGTAGTTCAGTTCTAAGTTTGGACAAAATGGCACCAAGAAATCTGTCATTAACTTCATTCATCATATTGAAGCCCGGCCACATGAATCCATTGGTTTCCCTCAAGCCCAAGGAGTTCCACACGAGGCTAATGTGCTCATCCAACCATTGTTAGGTTTCTTACTAGGCTAAAGCGCATTAATCAACTTAACGATGATTAGTAACCTATAAACCATATCTTGAGCTTAATTTCCCTTTCATTTGCACCTTTTTGATATTATTTTTGTGTTACATTTTTCTTACATTGATTTAGATGATTAGCCTTGATCTATCACACATCACTAGGACCAAAGCCATGTCATTTTCCAATTGACTACGAATCGGAAGATATGTGCACCTTCAAGTGCATTCGCACAATTCCGCCCTTAGCCTCGCCGTTTTTGACCTTTTCCTCAGGGGAAACTTCTTCGCGTACACACCACCTTGACCCTCGTAGTTCAGTTCTCGGTTTGGACAAATTGGCACCAAGAAATCTGTGTTGAACTTCAGTCATCGTATTGAAACACTCACACACCAACGCATTGGTTTCCCTCAAGCCCAAGGAGTTCCACATGAGGCTAATGTGCTCATGAAACCATTGTTAATTTTCTAACTAGACTAAAGCGCATTAATCAACTTAAAGATGATTAGTAATGTTTAAACCATGTTTTGAGCTTAATTTCCCTTTAAATTCATTCTCTCCCTTCCATTTGCACCTTTTTGATGTCATTGTTGTTTTACATTATTCTTAGATTGATTTAGAAGATTAGCCGTGATCTATCACACATCACTAGAACCAAAGCCATGTCAATTTGCAATTCACAGCGAATCAGAAGCTAGGTGCATCTTCGAGTGCATTCGTACAATTCCGCCCTTAGCCTTGTCCTTTTTGGCCTTTTCCTGAAGGGAAACTTCTTGGTGTATACACCTGCCTAACCCTCGTAGTTCAGTTCTAAGTTTGGACGAAATGGCACCAAGAAATCTGTCTTTAACTTCATTCATCATATTGAAGCCCGCCCACATGAATCCATTGGTTTACCCCCAAGCCCAAGGAGTTCCACACGAGGCTAAGGTGCTCATCCAACCATTGTTAAGCTTTTTACAAGACTAAAGCGCATTAATCAACTTAAAGATGATTAGTAATCTATAAACCATATTTTAAGCTTAATTTCCCTTTCATCTACACCTTTTTGATATTATTGTTGTGTTACATTATTCTTACATTGATTTAGAAGATTAGCCTTGATCTATCACACATCACTAGGACCAATGCCATGTCAATTTCCAATTGACTGCGAATCGGAAGCTAGGTGCACCTTCAAGTGCATTCGTACAATTCCGCCCTTAGCCTTGTCCTTTTTTACCTTTTCCCCCAGGGAAACTTCTTGGTGTACACAACCTCCCTGACCCTCGTAGTTCAATTTTGAGCTTGGACGAAATGGCACCAAGAAATCTGTCTTTAACTTCATTCATCGTATTGAAACCCGCCCACATAAATCCATTGGTTTCCCTCAAGCTCAAGGAGTTCCAGATGAGGCTAATGTGCTCATGAAACCATTGTTAACTTTCTAACTAGACTAAAGCACATTAATCAACTTAAAGACGATTAGTAATGTTTAAACTATGTTTTGAGCTTAATTTCCCTTTAAATTCCATTCTCTCCCTTCCATTTGCACCTTTTTGATGTTATTGTTGTTTTACATTATTCTTAGATTGATTTAGAAGATTAGCCGTGATCTATCGCACATCACTAATCGGAAGCTAGGTGCACCATTGAGTGCATTCGTACGATTCTGCCCTTAGCCTTGTCCTTTTTGACCTTTTCCTCAAGGCAAACTTCTTGGTGTACACACCTGCTTGACCCTCGTAGTTCAGTTCTAGGTTTGGACGAAATGGCACCAAGAAATCTGTCTTCAACTTCATTCATTGTATTGAAGCCCGCCCACATAAATCCATTGGTTTCCCTCAAACCCAAGGAGTTCCACATGAGGCTAATGTGCTCATGAAACCATTGTTAACTTTCTAACTAGACTAAAGCGCATTAATCAACTTAAAGACGATTAGTAATGTTTAAACTATGTTTTGAGCTTAATTTCCCTTTAAATTCCATTCTCTCCCTTCCATTTGAACTTTTTTGATGTTATTGTTGTTTTACATTATTCTTAGATTGATTTAGAAGACTAGCCGTGATCTATCACACATCACTAATCGGAAGCTAGGTGCAGCTTCGAGTGCATTCGTACGATTCCGCCCTTAGCCTTGTCCTTTTTGACCTTTTCCTCAAGGGAAACTTCTTGGTGTACACACCTGCCTGACCCTCGTAGTTTAGTTCTAGGTTTGGAGGAAATGGCACCAAGAAATCTGTCTTTAACTTCATTCATCGCAATGAAGCCAGCCCACATGAATTCATTGGTTTTCCTCAAGCCCAAGGAGTTCCACATGAGGCTAATGTGCTCATGAAACCATTGTTAAGTTTCTAACTGGACTAAAGCGCATTAATCAACTTAAAGATGATTAGTAATCTTTAAACCATGTTTTGAGCTTAATTTCCCTTAAAAATCATTCTCTCCGTTTCATTTGCACCTTTTTGATGTTATTGTTGTTTTACATTATTCTTAGATTGATTTAGAAGATTAGCCTCGATGTATCACACATCACTAGGACCAAAGCCAAGTCAATTTCCAATTGACTACGAATCGGAAGATATGTGCACCTTCAAGTGCATTCGTACAATTCCGCCCTTAGCCTCGCCGTTTTTGACCTTTTCCTCAAGGGAAACTTCTTCGTGTACACACCTGCCTGACCCTCATAGTTCAGTTCTTGGTTTGGACGAAATGGCACCAAGAAATCTGTCTTCAACTTCATTCATCGCATTGAAGCCCGCCCACATGAATCCATTGGTTTCCCTCAAGCCCAAGGAGTTCCACATGAGGCTAATGTGCTCATCCAACTATTGTTAAGTTTCTAACTAGACTAAAGCGCATTAATCCACTTAAAGATTATTAGTAATCTTTAAACTATGTTTTGAGCTAAATTTCCCTTTCAATTCATTCTCTCCGTTTCATCTGCACTTTTTGATGTTATTGTTGTTTTACATTATTCTTAGATTGATTTAGAAGATTAGCCTCGATGTATCACACATCACTAGGACCAAAGCCAAGTCAATTTCCAATTGACTACGAATCGGAAGATATGTGCACCTTCAAGTGCATTCGTACAATTCCGCCCTTAGCCTCGCCGTTTTTCACCTTTTCCTCAGGGGAAACTTCTTCGTGTACACACCTGCCTGACCCTCGTAGTTCAGTTCTTGGTTTGGACGAAATGGCACCAAGAAATCTGTCTTCAACTTCATTCATCGCATTGAAGCCCGCCCACATGAATCCATTGGTTTCCCTCAAGCCCAAGGAGTTCCACATGAGGCTAATGTGCTCATCCAACTATTGTTAAGTTTCTAACTAGACTAAAGCGCATTAATCCACTTAAAGATTATTAGTAATCTTTAAACTATGTTTTGAGCTAAATTTCCCTTTCCATTCATTCTCTCCGTTTCATCTGCACTTTTTGATGTTATTGTTGTTTTACATTATTCTTAGATTGATTTAGAAGATTAGCCTCGATGTATCATACATCACTAGGACCAAAGCCAAGTCAATTTCCAATTGACTACGAATCGGAAGATATGTGCACCTTCAAGTGCATTCGTACAATTCCGCCCTTAGCCTCGCCGTTTTTCACCTTTTCCTCAGGGGAAACTTCTTCGTGTACACACCTGCCTGACCCTCGTAGTTCAGTTCTTGGTTTGGACGAAATGGCACCAAGAAATCTGTCTTTAACTTCATTCATCGCATTGAAGCCCGCTCACGTAAATCCATTGGATTCCCTCAAGCCCAAGGAGTTCCACATGAGGCTAAGGTGCTCAACCAACCATTGTTAAGTTTCTAACTAGACTAAAGCGCATTAATCAACTTAAAGATGATTAGTAATCTTTAAACTATGTTTTGAGCTAAATTTCCCTTCAAATTCATTCTCTCCCTTTCATCTGCACCTTTTTGATATTATTGCTGTCTTACATTATTCTTAGATTGAGTTAGAAGATTAGCCACGATGTATCACACATCACTAGGACCAAAGCCATGTCAATTTCCAATTGACTACGAATCGGAAGATATGAGCACCTTCAAGTGCATTCCTACAATTCCGCCCTAAGCCTCGCCGTTTTTGACCTTTTCCTCAGGGGAAACTTCTTCGTGTACACACCTCCCTGACCCTCGTAGTTCAGTTCTTGGTTTGGACCAAATGGAACCAAAAAACCTGTCCTTAAATTCATTCATCGTATTGAAGCCCGCCCACGTAAATCCATTGGTTTCCCTCAAGCCGAAGGAGTTCCACAAGAGGCTAGTTTGCTCATCCAGCCATTGTTAAGTTTCTAACTAGACTAAAGCGCATTAATCAACTTAAAGATGATTAGTAATCTTTAAACCTTGTTTTGAGCTTAATTTCCCTTCAAATTCATTCTCTCCGTTTCATTTGCACCTTTTTGATGTTATTGTTGTTTTACATTATTCTTAGATTGATTTAGAAGATTAGCCTCGATGTATCACACATCACTAGGACCAAAGCCAAGTCAATTTCCAATTGACTACGAATCGGAAGATATGTGCACCTTCAAGTGCATTTGTACAATTCCGCCCTTAGCCTCGCCGTTTTTGACCTTTTCCTCAAGGGAAACTTTTTCGTGTACACACCTGCCTGACCCTCGTAGTTCACTTCTTGGTTTGGACGAAATGGCACCAAGAAATCTGTCTTTAACTTCTTCATTCATCGCATTGAAGCCCGCCCACATGAATCCATTGGTTTCCCTCAAGCCCAAGGAGTTCCACAGGAGGCTAATGTGCTCATCCAACCATTGTTAAGTTTCTAACTAGACTAAAGCGCATTAATCAACTTAAAGATGATTAGTAATCTTTAAACTATGTTTTGTGCTAAATTTCCCTTTCAATTCATTCTTTCCCTTTCACCTGCACCTTTTTGATATTATTGTTGTCTTACATTATTCTTAGATTGATTTAGAAGATCAGCCTCCATGTATCACACATCACTAGGACCAAAGCCATGTCAATTTCCAATAGACTACGAATCGGAAGATATGAGCACCTTCAAGTGCACTCATACAATTCCGCCCTTAGCCTCGCCGTTTTTGACCTTTTCCTCAGGGGAAACTTCTTCGTGTACACACCTCCCTGACCCTCGTAGTTTAGTTCTTGGTTTGGACAAAATGGCACCAAGAAATCTGTCTTTAACTTCATTCATCGTATTGAAGCCCGCCCACATAAATCCATTGGTTTCTCCCTCAAGCCCAAGGAGTTCCACATGAGGCTAGTTTGCTCATCCAGCCCTTGTCAAGTTTCTAACTAGACTAAAGCACATTAATCAACTTAAAGATGATTAGTAATCTTTAAACCATGTTTTGAGCTTAATTTCCCTTCAAATTCATTCTCGCCGTTTCATTTGCACCTTTTTGATGTTATTGTTGTTTTACATTATTCTTAGATTGATTTAGAAGATTAGCCTCGATGTATCACACATCACTAGGACCAAAGCGAAGTCAATTTCCAATTGACTACGAATCGGAAGATATGTGCACCTTCAAGTGCATTCGTACAATTCCGCCCTTAGCCTCGCCGTTTTTCACCTTTTCCTCAAGGGAAACTTCTTCGTGTACACACCTGCCTGACCTAGTTAAGTTCTTGGTTTGGACGAAATGGCACCAAGAAATCTGTCTTTAACTTCATTCATCACATTGAAGCCCGCCCACATGAAGCCATTTGTTTCCCTCAAGCCCAAGGAGTTCGACATGAGGCTAATGTGCTCATCCAACCATTGTTAAGTTTCTAACTAGACTAAAGCGCATTAATCAACTTAAAGATGATTAGTAAGCTTTAAACCATGTTTTGAGCTTAATTTCGCTTCAAATTCATTCTCTCCATTTCATCTGCACTTTTTGATGTTATTGTTGTTTTACATTATTCTTAGATTGATTTAGAAGATTAGCCTCGATGTATCACACATCACTAGGACCAAAGCCAAGTCAATTTCCAATTGACTACGAATCGGAAGATATGTGCACCTTCAAGTGCATTTGTACAATTCCACCCTTAGCCTCGCCGTTTTTGACCTTTTCCTCAAGGGAAACTTCTTCGTGTACACACCTGCCTGACCCTCGTAGTTCAGTTCTTGGTTTGGACGAAATGGCACCAAGAAATCTGTCTTTAACTTCATTCATCGCATTGAAGCCCGCCCACGTAAATCCATTGGATTCCCTCAAGCCCAAGGAGTTCCACATGAGGCTAAGGTGCTCATCCAACCATTGTTAAGTTTCTAACTAGACTAAAGCGCATTAATCAACTTAGAGATGATTAGTAATCTTTAAACTATGTTTTGAGCTAAATTTCCCTTCAAATTCATTCTCTCCCTTTCATCTGCACCTTTTTGATATTATTGTTGTCTTACATTATTCTTAGATTGATTTAGAAGATTAGCCACGATGTATCACACATCACTAGGACCAAAGCCATGTCAATTTCCAATTGACTACGAATCGGAAGATATGAGCACCTTCAAGTGCATTCCTACAATTCCGCCCTTAGCCTCGCCGTTTTTGACCTTTTCCTCAGGGGAAACTTCTTCGTGTACACACCTCCCTGACCCTCGTAGTTCAGTTCTTGGTTTGGACCAAATGGAACCAAGAAACCTGTCCTTAAATTCAGTCATCGTATTGAAGCCCGCCCACATAAATCCATTGGTTTCCCTCAAGCCCAAGGAGTTCCACAAGAGGCTAGTTTGCTCATCCAGCCATTGTTAAGTTTCTAACTAGACTAAAGCGCATTAATCAACTTAAAGATGATTAGTAAGCTTTAAACCATGTTTTGAGCTTAATTTCGCTTCAAATTCATTCTCTCCGTTTCATCTGCACTTTTTGATGTTATTGTTGTTTTACATTATTCTTAGATTGATTTAGAAGATTAGCCTCGATGTATCACACATCACTAGGACCAAAGCCAAGTCAATTTCCAATTGACTACGAATCGGAAGATATGTGCACCTTCAAGTGCATTCGTACAATTCCGCCCTTAGCCTCGCCGTTTTTCACCTTTTCCCCCAGGGAAACTTCTTGGTGTACACAACCTCCCTGACCCTCGTAGTTCAATTTTGAGCTTGGACGAAATGGCACCAAGAAATCTGTCTTTAACTTCATTCATCGTATTGAAACCCGCCCACATAAATCCATTGGTTTCCCTCAAGCTCAAGGAGTTCCAGATGAGGCTAATGTGCTCATGAAACCATTGTTAACTTTCTAACTAGACTAAAGCACATTAATCAACTTAAAGACGATTAGTAATGTTTAAACTATGTTTTGAGCTTAATTTCCCTTTAAATTCCATTCTCTCCCTTCCATTTGCACCTTTTTGATGTTATTGTTGTTTTACATTATTCTTAGATTGATTTAGAAGATTAGCCGTGATCTATCGCACATCACTAATCGGAAGCTAGGTGCACCATTGAGTGCATTCGTACGATTCTGCCCTTAGCCTTGTCCTTTTTGACCTTTTCCTCAAGGCAAACTTCTTGGTGTACACACCTGCTTGACCCTCGTAGTTCAGTTCTAGGTTTGGACGAAATGGCACCAAGAAATCTGTCTTCAACTTCATTCATTGTATTGAAGCCCGCCCACATAAATCCATTGGTTTCCCTCAAACCCAAGGAGTTCCACATGAGGCTAATGTGCTCATGAAACCATTGTTAACTTTCTAACTAGACTAAAGCGCATTAATCAACTTAAAGACGATTAGTAATGTTTAAACTATGTTTTGAGCTTAATTTCCCTTTAAATTCCATTCTCTCCCTTCCATTTGAACTTTTTTGATGTTATTGTTGTTTTACATTATTCTTAGATTGATTTAGAAGACTAGCCGTGATCTATCACACATCACTAATCGGAAGCTAGGTGCAGCTTCGAGTGCATTCGTACGATTCCGCCCTTAGCCTTGTCCTTTTTGACCTTTTCCTCAAGGGAAACTTCTTGGTGTACACACCTGCCTGACCCTCGTAGTTTAGTTCTAGGTTTGGAGGAAATGGCACCAAGAAATCTGTCTTTAACTTCATTCATCGCAATGAAGCCAGCCCACATGAATTCATTGGTTTTCCTCAAGCCCAAGGAGTTCCACATGAGGCTAATGTGCTCATGAAACCATTGTTAAGTTTCTAACTGGACTAAAGCGCATTAATCAACTTAAAGATGATTAGTAATCTTTAAACCATGTTTTGAGCTTAATTTCCCTTAAAAATCATTCTCTCCGTTTCATTTGCACCTTTTTGATGTTATTGTTGTTTTACATTATTCTTAGATTGATTTAGAAGATTAGCCTCGATGTATCACACATCACTAGGACCAAAGCCAAGTCAATTTCCAATTGACTACGAATCGGAAGATATGTGCACCTTCAAGTGCATTCGTACAATTCCGCCCTTAGCCTCGCCGTTTTTGACCTTTTCCTCAAGGGAAACTTCTTCGTGTACACACCTGCCTGACCCTCATAGTTCAGTTCTTGGTTTGGACGAAATGGCACCAAGAAATCTGTCTTCAACTTCATTCATCGCATTGAAGCCCGCCCACATGAATCCATTGGTTTCCCTCAAGCCCAAGGAGTTCCACATGAGGCTAATGTGCTCATCCAACTATTGTTAAGTTTCTAACTAGACTAAAGCGCATTAATCCACTTAAAGATTATTAGTAATCTTTAAACTATGTTTTGAGCTAAATTTCCCTTTCAATTCATTCTCTCCGTTTCATCTGCACTTTTTGATGTTATTGTTGTTTTACATTATTCTTAGATTGATTTAGAAGATTAGCCTCGATGTATCACACATCACTAGGACCAAAGCCAAGTCAATTTCCAATTGACTACGAATCGGAAGATATGTGCACCTTCAAGTGCATTCGTACAATTCCGCCCTTAGCCTCGCCGTTTTTCACCTTTTCCTCAGGGGAAACTTCTTCGTGTACACACCTGCCTGACCCTCGTAGTTCAGTTCTTGGTTTGGACGAAATGGCACCAAGAAATCTGTCTTCAACTTCATTCATCGCATTGAAGCCCGCCCACATGAATCCATTGGTTTCCCTCAAGCCCAAGGAGTTCCACATGAGGCTAATGTGCTCATCCAACTATTGTTAAGTTTCTAACTAGACTAAAGCGCATTAATCCACTTAAAGATTATTAGTAATCTTTAAACTATGTTTTGAGCTAAATTTCCCTTTCCATTCATTCTCTCCGTTTCATCTGCACTTTTTGATGTTATTGTTGTTTTACATTATTCTTAGATTGATTTAGAAGATTAGCCTCGATGTATCATACATCACTAGGACCAAAGCCAAGTCAATTTCCAATTGACTACGAATCGGAAGATATGTGCACCTTCAAGTGCATTCGTACAATTCCGCCCTTAGCCTCGCCGTTTTTCACCTTTTCCTCAGGGGAAACTTCTTCGTGTACACACCTGCCTGACCCTCGTAGTTCAGTTCTTGGTTTGGACGAAATGGCACCAAGAAATCTGTCTTTAACTTCATTCATCGCATTGAAGCCCGCTCACGTAAATCCATTGGATTCCCTCAAGCCCAAGGAGTTCCACATGAGGCTAAGGTGCTCATCCAACCATTGTTAAGTTTCTAACTAGACTAAAGCGCATTAATCAACTTAAAGATGATTAGTAATCTTTAAACTATGTTTTGAGCTAAATTTCCCTTCAAATTCATTCTCTCCCTTTCATCTGCACCTTTTTGATATTATTGCTGTCTTACATTATTCTTAGATTGAGTTAGAAGATTAGCCACGATGTATCACACATCACTAGGACCAAAGCCATGTCAATTTCCAATTGACTACGAATCGGAAGATATGAGCACCTTCAAGTGCATTCCTACAATTCCGCCCTAAGCCTCGCCGTTTTTGACCTTTTCCTCAGGGGAAACTTCTTCGTGTACACACCTCCCTGACCCTCGTAGTTCAGTTCTTGGTTTGGACCAAATGGAACCAAAAAACCTGTCCTTAAATTCATTCATCGTATTGAAGCCCGCCCACGTAAATCCATTGGTTTCCCTCAAGCCGAAGGAGTTCCACAAGAGGCTAGTTTGCTCATCCAGCCATTGTTAAGTTTCTAACTAGACTAAAGCGCATTAATCAACTTAAAGATGATTAGTAATCTTTAAACCTTGTTTTGAGCTTAATTTCCCTTCAAATTCATTCTCTCCGTTTCATTTGCACCTTTTTGATGTTATTGTTGTTTTACATTATTCTTAGATTGATTTAGAAGATTAGCCTCGATGTATCACACATCACTAGGACCAAAGCCAAGTCAATTTCCAATTGACTACGAATCGGAAGATATGTGCACCTTCAAGTGCATTTGTACAATTCCGCCCTTAGCCTCGCCGTTTTTGACCTTTTCCTCAAGGGAAACTTTTTCGTGTACACACCTGCCTGACCCTCGTAGTTCACTTCTTGGTTTGGACGAAATGGCACCAAGAAATCTGTCTTTAACTTCTTCATTCATCGCATTGAAGCCCGCCCACATGAATCCATTGGTTTCCCTCAAGCCCAAGGAGTTCCACAGGAGGCTAATGTGCTCATCCAACCATTGTTAAGTTTCTAACTAGACTAAAGCGCATTAATCAACTTAAAGATGATTAGTAATCTTTAAACTATGTTTTGTGCTAAATTTCCCTTTCAATTCATTCTTTCCCTTTCACCTGCACCTTTTTGATATTATTGTTGTCTTACATTATTCTTAGATTGATTTAGAAGATCAGCCTCCATGTATCACACATCACTAGGACCAAAGCCATGTCAATTTCCAATAGACTACGAATCGGAAGATATGAGCACCTTCAAGTGCACTCATACAATTCCGCCCTTAGCCTCGCCGTTTTTGACCTTTTCCTCAGGGGAAACTTCTTCGTGTACACACCTCCCTGACCCTCGTAGTTCAGTTCTTGGTTTGGACAAAATGGCACCAAGAAATCTGTCTTTAACTTCATTCATCGTATTGAAGCCCGCCCACATAAATCCATTGGTTTCTCCCTCAAGCCCAAGGAGTTCCACATGAGGCTAGTTTGCTCATCCAGCCCTTGTCAAGTTTCTAACTAGACTAAAGCACATTAATCAACTTAAAGATGATTAGTAATCTTTAAACCATGTTTTGAGCTTAATTTCCCTTCAAATTCATTCTCGCCGTTTCATTTGCACCTTTTTGATGTTATTGTTGTTTTACATTATTCTTAGATTGATTTAGAAGATTAGCCTCGATGTATCACACATCACTAGGACCAAAGCGAAGTCAATTTCCAATTGACTACGAATCGGAAGATATGTGCACCTTCAAGTGCATTCGTACAATTCCGCCCTTAGCCTCGCCGTTTTTCACCTTTTCCTCAAGGGAAACTTCTTCGTGTACACACCTGCCTGACCTAGTTAAGTTCTTGGTTTGGACGAAATGGCACCAAGAAATCTGTCTTTAACTTCATTCATCACATTGAAGCCCGCCCACATGAAGCCATTTGTTTCCCTCAAGCCCAAGGAGTTCGACATGAGGCTAATGTGCTCATCCAACCATTGTTAAGTTTCTAACTAGACTAAAGCGCATTAATCAACTTAAAGATGATTAGTAAGCTTTAAACCATGTTTTGAGCTTAATTTCGCTTCAAATTCATTCTCTCCATTTCATCTGCACTTTTTGATGTTATTGTTGTTTTACATTATTCTTAGATTGATTTAGAAGATTAGCCTCGATGTATCACACATCACTAGGACCAAAGCCAAGTCAATTTCCAATTGACTACGAATCGGAAGATATGTGCACCTTCAAGTGCATTTGTACAATTCCACCCTTAGCCTCGCCGTTTTTGACCTTTTCCTCAAGGGAAACTTCTTCGTGTACACACCTGCCTGACCCTCGTAGTTCAGTTCTTGGTTTGGACGAAATGGCACCAAGAAATCTGTCTTTAACTTCATTCATCGCATTGAAGCCCGCCCACGTAAATCCATTGGATTCCCTCAAGCCCAAGGAGTTCCACATGAGGCTAAGGTGCTCATCCAACCATTGTTAAGTTTCTAACTAGACTAAAGCGCATTAATCAACTTAAAGATGATTAGTAATCTTTAAACTATGTTTTGAGCTAAATTTCCCTTCAAATTCATTCTCTCCCTTTCATCTGCACCTTTTTGATATTATTGTTGTCTTACATTATTCTTAGATTGATTTAGAAGATTAGCCACGATGTATC
Source organism: Carya illinoinensis (assembly GCF_018687715.1). NCBI lineage: Eukaryota > Viridiplantae > Streptophyta > Magnoliopsida > Fagales > Juglandaceae > Carya > Carya illinoinensis. Next base: position 20,853,869 of record NC_056765.1, read on the forward strand.
ACACATCACTAGGACCAAAGCCATGTCAATTTCCAATTGACTACGAATCGGAAGATATGAGCACCTTCAAGTGCATTCCTACAATTCCGCCCTTAGCCTCGCCGTTTTTGACCTTTTCCTCAGGGGAAACTTCTTCGTGTACACACCTCCCTGACCCTCGTAGTTCAGTTCTTGGTTTGGACCAAATGGAACCAAGAAACCTGTCCTTAAATTCAGTCATCGTATTGAAGCCCGCCCACATAAATCCATTGGTTTCCCTCAAGCCCAAGGAGTTCCACAAGAGGCTAGTTTGCTCATCCAGCCATTGTTAAGTTTCTAACTAGACTAAAGCGCATTAATCAACTTAAAGATGATTAGTAAGCTTTAAACCATGTTTTGAGCTTAATTTCGCTTCAAATTCATTCTCTCCGTTTCATCTGCACTTTTTGATGTTATTGTTGTTTTACATTATTCTTAGATTGATTTAGAAGATTAGCCTCGATGTATCACACATCACTAGGACCAAAGCCAAGTCAATTTCCAATTGACTACGAATCGGAAGATATGTGCACCTTCAAGTGCATTCGTACAATTCCGCCCTTAGCCTCGCCGTTTTTCACCTTTTCCTCAAGGGAAACTTCTTCGTGTACACACCTGCCTGACCTAGTTCAGTTCTTGGTTTGGACGAAATGGCACCAAGAAATCTGTCTTTAACTTCATTCATCACATTGAAGCCCGCCCACATGAAGCCATTTGTTTCCCTCAAGCCCAAGGAGTTCGACATGAGGCTAATGTGCTCATCCAACCATTGTTAAGTTTCTAACTAGACTAAAGCGCATTAATCAACTTAAAGATGATTAGTAAGCTTTAAACCATGTTTTGAGCTTAATTTCGCTTCAAATTCATTCTCTCCGTTTCATCTGCACTTTTTGATGTTATTGTTGTTTTACATTATTCTTAGATTGATTTAGAAGATTAGCCTCGATGTATCACACATCACTAGGACCAAAGCCAAGTCAATTTCCAATTGACTACGAATCGGAAGATATGTGCACCTTCAAGTGCATTCGTACAATTCCACCCTTAGCCTCGCCGTTTTTGACCTTTTCCTCAAGGGAAACTTCTTCGTGTACACACCTGCCTGACCCTCGTAGTTCAGTTCTTGGTTTGGACGAAATGGCACCAAGAAATCTGTCTTTAACTTCATTCATCGCATTGAAGCCCGCCCACGTAAATCCATTGGATTCCCTCAAGCCCAAGGAGTTCCACATGAGGCTAAGGTGCTCATCCAACCATTGTTAAGTTTCTAACTAGACTAAAGCGCATTAATCAACTTAAAGATGATTAGTAATCTTTAAACTATGTTTTGAGCTAAATTTCCCTTCAAATTCATTCTCTCCCTTTCATCTGCACCTTTTTGATATTATTGTTGTCTTACATTATTCTTAGATTGATTTAGAAGATTAGCCACGATGTATCACACATCACTAGGACCAAAGCCATGTCAATTTCCAATTGACTACGAATCGGAAGATATGAGCACCTTCAAGTGCATTCCTACAATTCCGCCCTTAGCCTCGCCGTTTTTGACCTTTTCCTCAGGGGAAACTTCTTCGTGTACACACCTCCCTGACCCTCGTAGTTCAGTTCTTGGTTTGGACCAAATGGAACCAAGAAACCTGTCCTTAAATTCAGTCATCGTATAGAAGCCCGCCCACATAAATCCATTGGTTTCCCTCAAGCCCAAGGAGTTCCACAAGAGGCTAGTTTGCTCATCCAGCCATTGTTAAGTTTCTAACTAGACTAAAGCGCATTAATCAACTTAAAGATGATTAGTAAGCTTTAAACCATGTTTTGAGCTTAATTTCGCTTCAAATTCATTCTCTCCGTTTCATCTGCACTTTTTGATGTTATTGTTGTTTTACATTATTCTTAGATTGATTTAGAAGATTAGCCTCGATGTATCACACATCACTAGGACCAAAGCCAAGTCAATTTCCAATTGACTACGAATCGGAAGATATGTGCACCTTCAAGTGCATTCGTACAATTCCGCCCTTAGCCTCGCCGTTTTTCACCTTTTCCTCAAGGGAAACTTCTTCGTGTACACACCTGCCTGACCTAGTTCAGTTCTTGGTTTGGACGAAATGGCACCAAGAAATCTGTCTTTAACTTCATTCATCACATTGAAGCCCGCCCACATGAAGCCATTTGTTTCCCTCAAGCCCAAGGAGTTCGACATGAGGCTAATGTGCTCATCCAACCATTGTTAAGTTTCTAACTAGACTAAAGCGCATTAATCAACTTAAAGATGATTAGTAAGCTTTAAACCATGTTTTGAGCTTAATTTCGCTTCAAATTCATTCTCTCCGTTTCATCTGCACTTTTTGATGTTATTGTTGTTTTACATTATTCTTAGATTGATTTAGAAGATTAGCCTCGATGTATCACACATCACTAGGACCAAAGCCAAGTCAATTTCCAATTGACTACGAATCGGAAGATATGTGCACCTTCAAGTGCATTCGTACAATTCCACCCTTAGCCTCGCCGTTTTTGACCTTTTCCTCAAGGGAAACTTCTTCGTGTACACACCTGCCTGACCCTCGTAGTTCAGTTCTTGGTTTGGACGAAATGGCACCAAGAAATCTGTCTCTAACTTCATTCATCGCATTGAAGCCCGCCCACGTAAATCCATTGGATTCCCTCAAGCCCAAGGAGTTCCACATGAGGCTAAGGTGCTCATCCAACCATTGTTAAGTTTCTAACTAGACTAAAGCGCATTAATCAACTTAAAGATGATTAGTAATCTTTAAACTATGTTTTGAGCTAAATTTCCCTTCAAATTCATTCTCTCCCTTTCATCTGCACCTTTTTGATATTATTGGTGTCTTACATTATTCTTAGATTGATTTAGAAGATTAGCCACGATGTATCACACATCACTAGGACCAACGCCATGTCAATTTCCAATTGACTACGAATCGGAAGATATGAGCACCTTCAAGTGCATTCCTACAATTCCGCCCTTAGCCTCGCCCTTTTTGACCTTTTCCTCAGGGGAAACTTCTTCGTGTACACACCTCCCTGACCCTCGTAGTTCAGTTCTTGGTTTGGACCAAATGGAACCAAGAAACCTGTCCTTAAATTCAGTCATCGTATTGAAGCCCGCCCACATAAATCCATTGGTTTCCCTCAAGCCCAAGGAGTTCCACAAGAGGCTAGTTTGCTCATCCAGCCATTGTTAAGTTTCTAACTAGACTAAAGCGCATTAATCAACTTAAAGATGATTAGTAAGCTTTAAACCATGTTTTGAGCTTAATTTCGCTTCAAATTCATTCTCTCCGTTTCATCTGCACTTTTTGATGTTATTGTTGTTTTACATTATTCTTAGATTGATTTAGAAGATTAGCCTCGATGTATCGCACATCACTAGGACCAAAGCCAAGTCAATTTCCAATTGACTACGAATCGGAAGATATGTGCACCTTCAAGTGCATTCGTACAATTCCACCCTTAGCCTCGCCGTTTTTGACCTTTTCCTCAAGGGAAACTTCTTCGTGTACACACGTGCCTGACCCTCGTAGTTCAGTTCTTGGTTTGGACGAAATGGCACCAAGAAATCTGTCTTTAACTTCATTCATCGCATTGAAGCCCGCCCACGTAAATCCATTGGATTCCCTCAAGCCCAAGGAGTTCCACATGAGGCTAAGGTGCTCATCCAACCATTGTTAAGTTTCTAACTAGACTAAAGCGCATTAATCAACTTAAAGATGATTAGTAATCTTTAAACTATGTTTTGAGCTAAATTTCCCTTCAAATTCATTCTCTCCCTTTCATCTGCACCTTTTTGATATTATTGTTGTCTTACATTATTCTTAGATTGATTTAGAAGATTAGCCACGATGTATCACACATCACTAGGACCAAAGCTATGTCAATTTCCAATTGACTACGAATCGGAAGATATGAGCACCTTCAAGTGCATTCCTACAATTCCGCCCTTAGCCTCGCCGTTTTTGACCTTTTCCTCAGGGGAAACTTCTTCGTGTACACACCTCCCTGACCCTCGTAGTTCAGTTCTTGGTGTGGACCAAATGGAACCAAGAAACCTGTCCTTAAATTCATTCATCGTATTGAAGCCCGCCCACATAAATCCATTGGTTTCCCTCAAGCCCAAGGAGTTCCACAAGAGGCTAGTTTGCTCATCCAGCCATTGTTAAGTTTCTAACTAGACTAAAGCGCATTAGTCAACTTAAAGATGATTAGTAATCTTTAAACCTTGTTTTGAGCTTAATTTCCCTTCAAATTCATTCTCTCCGTTTCATTTGCACCTTTTTGATGTTATTGTTGTTTTACATTATTCTTAGATTGATTTAGAAGATTAGCCTCGATGTATCACACATCACTAGGACCAAAGCCAAGTCAATTTCCAATTGACTACGAATCGGAAGATATGTGCACCTTCAAGTGCATTCGTACAATTCCGCGCTTAGCCTCGCCGTTTTTGATCTTTTCCTCAAGGGAAACTTCTTCGTGTACACACCTGCCTGACCCTCGTAGTTCACTTCCTGGTTTGGACAAAATGGCACCAAGAAATCTGTCTTTAACTTCTTCATTCATCGCATTGAAGCCCGCCCACATGAATCCATTGGTTTCCCTCAAGCCCAAGGAGTTCCACATGAGGCTAATGTGCTCATCCAACCATTGTTAAGTTTCTAACTAGACTAAAGCGCATTAATCAACTTAAAGATGATTAGTAATCTTTAAATTATGTTCTGAGCTAAATTTCCCTTTCAATTCATTCTTTCCCTTTCACCTGCACTTTTTTGATATTATTGTTGTCTTACATTATTCTTAGATTGATTTAGAAGATTAGCCTCGATGTATCACACATCACTAGGACCAAAGACATGTCAATTTCCAATTGACTACGAATCGGAAGATATGAGCACCTTCAAGTGCATTCATACAATTCCGCCCTTAGCCTCGCCGTTTTTGACCTTTTCCTCCGGGGAAACTTCTTCGTGTACACACCTCCCTGACCCTCGTAGTTCAGTTCTTGGTTTGGACAAAATGGCACCAAGAAATCTGTCTTTAACTTCATTCATCGCATTGAAGCCCGCCCACATGAATCCATTGGTTTCCCTCAAGCCCAAGGAGTTCCACATGAGGCTAATGTGCTCATCCAACCATTGTTAAGTTTCTAGGTAGACTAAAGCGCATTAATCAACCTAAAGATGATTAGTAATCTTTAAACTATGTTTTGAGCTAAATTTCCCTTTCAATTCATTCTTTCCCTTTCATCTGCACCTTTTTGATATAATTGTTGTCTTACATTATTCTTAGATTGATTTAGAAGATTAGCCTCGATGTATCACACATCACTAGGGCCAAAGCCATCTCAATTTCCAATTGACTACGAATCGGAAGTTATGAGCACCTTCAAGTGCATTCATACAATTCCGCCCTTAGCCTCGCCGTTTTTGACCTTTTCCTCAGCGGAAACTTCTTCGTGTACACTCCTCCTTGACCCTCGTAGTTCAGTTCTTGGTTTGGACCAAATGGCACCAAGAAACCTGTCCTTAAATTCAGTCATCGTATTGAAGCCCGCCCACATAAATCCATTGGTTTCCCTCAAGCCCAAGGAGTTCCACAAGAGGCTAGTTTGCTCATCCAGCCATTGTTAAGTTTCTAACTAGACTAAAGCGCATTAATCAACTTAAAGATGATTAGTAAGCTTTAAACCATGTTTTGAGCTTAATTTCGCTTCAAATTCATTCTCTCCGTTTCATCTGCACTTTTTGATGTTATTGTTGTTTTACATTATTCTTAGATTGATTTAGAAGATTAGCCTCGATGTATCGCACATCACTAGGACCAAAGCCAAGTCAATTTCCAATTGACTACGAATCGGAAGATATGTGCACCTTCAAGTGCATTCGTACAATTCCACCCTTAGCCTCGCCGTTTTTGACCTTTTCCTCAAGGGAAACTTCTTCGTGTACACACGTGCCTGACCCTCGTAGTTCAGTTCTTGGTTTGGACGAAATGGCACCAAGAAATCTGTCTTTAACTTCATTCATCGCATTGAAGCCCGCCCACGTAAATCCATTGGATTCCCTCAAGCCCAAGGAGTTCCACATGAGGCTAAGGTGCTCATCCAACCATTGTTAAGTTTCTAACTAGACTAAAGCGCATTAATCAACTTAAAGATGATTAGTAATCTTTAAACTATGTTTTGAGCTAAATTTCCCTTCAAATTCATTCTCTCCCTTTCATCTGCACCTTTTTGATATTATTGTTGTCTTACATTATTCTTAGATTGATTTAGAAGATTAGCCACGATGTATCACACATCACTAGGACCAAAGCTATGTCAATTTCCAATTGACTACGAATCGGAAGATATGAGCACCTTCAAGTGCATTCCTACAATTCCGCCCTTAGCCTCGCCGTTTTTGACCTTTTCCTCAGGGGAAACTTCTTCGTGTACACACCTCCCTGACCCTCGTAGTTCAGTTCTTGGTGTGGACCAAATGGAACCAAGAAACCTGTCCTTAAATTCATTCATCGTATTGAAGCCCGCCCACATAAATCCATTGGTTTCCCTCAAGCCCAAGGAGTTCCACAAGAGGCTAGTTTGCTCATCCAGCCATTGTTAAGTTTCTAACTAGACTAAAGCGCATTAGTCAACTTAAAGATGATTAGTAATCTTTAAACCTTGTTTTGAGCTTAATTTCCCTTCAAATTCATTCTCTCCGTTTCATTTGCACCTTTTTGATGTTATTGTTGTTTTACATTATTCTTAGATTGATTTAGAAGATTAGCCTCGATGTATCACACATCACTAGGACCAAAGCCAAGTCAATTTCCAATTGACTACGAATCGGAAGATATGTGCACCTTCAAGTGCATTCGTACAATTCCGCGCTTAGCCTCGCCGTTTTTGATCTTTTCCTCAAGGGAAACTTCTTCGTGTACACACCTGCCTGACCCTCGTAGTTCACTTCCTGGTTTGGACAAAATGGCACCAAGAAATCTGTCTTTAACTTCTTCATTCATCGCATTGAAGCCCGCCCACATGAATCCATTGGTTTCCCTCAAGCCCAAGGAGTTCCACATGAGGCTAATGTGCTCATCCAACCATTGTTAAGTTTCTAACTAGACTAAAGCGCATTAATCAACTTAAAGATGATTAGTAATCTTTAAATTATGTTCTGAGCTAAATTTCCCTTTCAATTCATTCTTTCCCTTTCACCTGCACTTTTTTGATATTATTGTTGTCTTACATTATTCTTAGATTGATTTAGAAGATTAGCCTCGATGTATCACACATCACTAGGACCAAAGACATGTCAATTTCCAATTGACTACGAATCGGAAGATATGAGCACCTTCAAGTGCATTCATACAATTCCGCCCTTAGCCTCGCCGTTTTTGACCTTTTCCTCCGGGGAAACTTCTTCGTGTACACACCTCCCTGACCCTCGTAGTTCAGTTCTTGGTTTGGACAAAATGGCACCAAGAAATCTGTCTTTAACTTCATTCATCGCATTGAAGCCCGCCCACATGAATCCATTGGTTTCCCTCAAGCCCAAGGAGTTCCACATGAGGCTAATGTGCTCATCCAACCATTGTTAAGTTTCTAGGTAGACTAAAGCGCATTAATCAACCTAAAGATGATTAGTAATCTTTAAACTATGTTTTGAGCTAAATTTCCCTTTCAATTCATTCTTTCCCTTTCATCTGCACCTTTTTGATATAATTGTTGTCTTACATTATTCTTAGATTGATTTAGAAGATTAGCCTCGATGTATCACACATCACTAGGGCCAAAGCCATCTCAATTTCCAATTGACTACGAATCGGAAGTTATGAGCACCTTCAAGTGCATTCATACAATTCCGCCCTTAGCCTCGCCGTTTTTGACCTTTTCCTCAGCGGAAACTTCTTCGTGTACACTCCTCCTTGACCCTCGTAGTTCAGTTCTTGGTTTGGACCAAATGGCACCAAGAAATCTGTCTTTAACTTCATTCATCACATTGAAGCCCGCCCACATGAATCCATTGGTTTCCCTCAAGCCCAAGGATGATGTGAACCCCAATCGACTCGCTTTGAGACCCAACAACAATATTGGAAAAACAAACCCAAGAACGCCAAACTCAATTCTATGGATGGAGAATCTAGACCCGTTGAGAACTCGTTTCAAGAACCTAGATTATGTTAAAATCTAGACCCGATGAAATCCCGTCTCAAGAACCCAAATTACAAGGAGGAACGCCACAAAGGTTGTGATTTACCTTTGATAAGTTCAAGAGTTCAATTAAGAACAAGAGGAGAAAACTCACTCACAATGAAAATTCAATAAAAAATGTCTTACCTCTCAAATGAGGCTACAAGTGCCTTAAATAAACAATTCCCAAAACCCTAAAGGAATAGTGCCGCGGGTACTGTAGCGTGAACAGTGCCGTGCTACAGTAACTTCTAAAACCCTAGTTCACATAAATTAATAACTTTCCAAATATGCCCTTGGCCAAAATACAAGGCCTTCCCAAAAACCCTAGTTCATTAGAAATAAGACATATGGGCTAGACATCTCCCAAGCCCAATTATTCTAGAATAATTCCTTTGACTAATAAAATAAACCATTTCAATGAAATAAATAAGTCCATGGTCTTTAATAACAATCGGCTCAAGTCGTGTCTTCCATAGCTTGGATCAAGTGGATCAAAACTGGTTCTCATTCTTTCAAGCCCATCATGTGTGTAGGGCTCTTGCTAGTTTCATCCCAATTGGATTGCACCAATTCTTGCATTGCTCCCTTAATCTTCGTGGCTCTTAATCTTGTAATTGATCCTTAAGACTTGATCTACCTTGGGGCCCATCATTCCCCCTCTCCTCAAAAGGATTCGACCTCGAATCTCCACCTGGATCAAAGGGAAAAGAATTAGTAATATTGAAAATAGCAAACACATGATACATACCTCGAAGATCCACGAGATATGAAATATCATTAATTTTATCAAGAATTTGGAAATGTCCATCCAAGCTACTTTTGTCATCCACAAACAAAAGTATGAGAGTTAAATAATTATGTGGATTAAAATCATAAACAACTTCAAAAGGAGAATATGAAGTAGTAGTATGCAAGGTCCTATTATATGCAAACTCTTTAAATGGCAAACAATCCTCCCAAGTTTTTAAATTCTTCTGAAGAAGAGTGCATAAGAGCTGAGTATTAGAAACAATACTCCTAGGTACACCATGAAGTCGCACTATCCTCCTGAAAAATAAGTTTGCTATGTTTGTGGTATCATCAATTTTATGACATGGAATGAAATGTGACATTTTGCTAAATCTATGCCACGACTTGATCCAAGCTATGGAAGACACGACTTGAGACCCAACAACAATATTGGAAAAACAAACCCAAGAACGCCAAACTCAAGTCTATGGATGGAGAATCTAGACCCGTTGAGAACTCGTTTCAAGAACCTAGATTATGTTAAAATCTAGACCCGATGAAATCCCGTCTCAAGAACCCAAATTACAAGGAGGAACGCCACAAAGGTTGTGATTTACCTTTGATAAGTTCAAGAGTTCAATTAAGAACAAGAGGAGAAAACTCACTCACAATGAAAATTCAATAAAAAATGTCTTACCTCTCAAATGAGGCTACAAGTGCCTTAAATAAACAATTCCCAAAACCCTAAAGGAATAGTGCCGCGGGAACTGTAGCGTGAACAGTGCCACGCTACAGTAACTTCTAAAACCCTAGTTCACATAAATTAATAACTTTCCAAATATGCCCTTGGCCAAAATACAAGGCTTTCCCAAAAACCCTAGTTCATTAGAAAGAAGACATATGGGCTAGACATCTCCCAAGCCCAATTATTCTAGAATAATTCCTTTGACTAATAAAATAAACCATTTCAATGAAATAAATAAGTCCATGGTCTTTAATAACAATCGGCTCAAGTCGTGTCTTCCATAGCTTGGATCAAGTGGATCAAAACTGGTTCTCATTCTTTCAAGCCCATCATGTGTGTAGGGCTCTTGCTAGTTTCATCCCAATTGGATTGCACCAATTCTTGCATTGCTCCCTTAATCTTCGTGGCTCTTAATCTTGTAATTGATCCTTAAGACTTGATCTACCTTGGGGCCCATCAAAGGAGTTCCACATGAGGCTAGTTTGCTCATCCAGCCATTGTTAAGTTTCTAACTAGACTAAAGCTCATTAATCAACTTAAAGATGATTAGTAATCTTTAAACTATGTTTTGAGCTAAATTTCCCTTCAAATTCATTCTCTCCCTTTCATTTGCACCTTTTTGATATTATTGTTGTCTTACATTATTCTTAGATTGATTTAGAAGATTAGCCTCAATGTATCACACATCACTAGGACCAAAGCCATGTCAATTTCCAATTGACTACGAATCGGAAGATATGAGCACCTTCAAGTGCATTCCTACAATTCCACCCTTAGCATCGCCGTTTTTGACCTTTTCCTCAGGGGAAACTTCTTCGTGTACACACCTCCCTGACCCTCGTAGTTCAGTTCTTGGTTTGGACAAAATGGCACCAAGAAATCTGTCTTTAACTTCATTCATCGTATTGAAGCCCGCCCACATAAATCCATTGGTTTCCCTCAAGCCCAAGGAGTTCCACATGAGGCTAGTTTGCTCATCCAGCCATTGTTAAGTTTCTAACTAGACTAAAGCGCATTAATCAACTTAAAGATGATTAGTAAGCTTTAAACCATGTTTTGAGCTTAATTTCGCTTCAAATTCATTCTCTCCGTTTCATCTGCACTTTTTGATGTTATTGTTGTTTTACATTATTCTTAGATTGATTTAGAAGATTAGCCTCGATGTATCACACATCACTAGGACCAAAGCCAAGTCAATTTCCAATTGACTACGAATCGGAAGATATGTGCACCTTCAAGTGCATTCGTACAATTCCGCCCTTAGCCTCGCCGTTTTTGACCTTTTCCACAAGGGAAACTTCTTCGTCTACACACCTGCCTGACCCTCGTAGTTCACTTCTTGGTTTGGACGAAATGGCACCAAGAAATCTGTCTTGAACTTCTTCATTCATCGCATTGAAGCCCGCCCACATGAATCCATTGGTTTCCCTCAAGCCCAAGGAGTTCCACATGAGGCTAATGTGCTCATTCAACCATTGTTAAGTTTCTAACTAGACTAAAGCGCATTAATCAACTTAAAGATGATTAGTAATCTTTAAATTATGTTCTGAGCTAAATTTCCCTTTCAATTCATTCTTTCCCTTTCATCTGCACCTTTTTGATATAATTGTTGTCTTACATTATTCTTAGATTGATTTAGAAGATTAGCCTCGATGTATCACACATCACTAGGGCCAAAGCCATCTCAATTTCCAATTGACTACGAATCGGAAGATATGAGCACCTTCAAGTGCATTCATACAATTCCGCCCTTAGCTTCGCCGTTTTTGACCTTTTCCTCAGCGGAAACTTCTTCGTGTACACTCCTCCTTGACCCTCGTAGTTCAGTTCTTGGTTTGGACCAAATGGCACCAAGAAACCTGTCCTTAAATTCATTCATCGTATTGAGGCCCGCCCACGTAAATCCATTGGTTTCCCTCAAGCCCAAAGAGTTCCACATGAGGCTAGTTTGCTCATCCAGCCATTGTTAAGTTTCTAACTAGACTAAAGCGCATTAATCAACTTAAAGATGATTAGTAATCTTTAAACCATGTTTTGAGCTTAATTTCCCTTCAAATTCATTCTCTCCGTTTCATTTGCACCTTTTTGATGTTATTGTTGTTTTACATTATTCTTAGATTGATTTAGAAGATTAGCCTCGATGTATCACACATCACTAGGACCAAAGCCAAGTCAATTTCCAATTGACTACGAATCGGAAGATATGTGCACCTTCAAGTGCATTCGTACAATTCCGCCCTTAGCCTCGCCGTTTTTGACCTTTTCCTCAAGGGAAACTTCTTCGTGTACACACCTGCCTGACCCTCATAGTTCAGTTCTTGGTTTGGACGAAATGGCACCAAGAAATCTGTCTTTAACTTCATTCATCGCATTGAAGCCCGCCCACATGAATCCATTGGTTTCCCTCAAGCCCAAGGAGTTCGACATGAGGCTAATGTGCTCATCCAACCATTGTTAAGTTTCTAACTAGACTAAAGCGCATTAATCAACTTAAAGATGATTAGTAATCTTTAAACTATGTTTTGAGCTAAATTTCCCTTTCAATTCATTCTTTCCCTTTCATCTGCACCTTTTTGATATAATTGTTGTCTTACATTATTCTTAGATTGATTTAGAAGATTAGCCTCGATGTATCACACATCACTAGGGCCAAAGCCATCTCAATTTCCAATTGACTACGAATCGGAAGATATGAGCACCTTCAAGTGCATTCATACAATTCCGCCCTTAGCCTCGCCATTTTTGACCTTTTCCTCAGCGGAAACTTCTTCGTGTACACTCCTCCCTGACCCTCGTAGTTCAGTTCTTGGTTTGGACCAAATGGCACCAAGAAACCTGTCCTTAAATTCATTCATCGTATTGAAGACCGCCCACGTAAATCCATTGGTTTCCCTCAAGCCCAAGGAGTTCCACATGAGGCTAGTTTGCTCATCCTGCCATTGTTAAGTTTCTAACTAGACTAAAGCGCATTAATCAACTTAAAGATGATTAGTATTCTTTAAATTATGTTTTGAGCTAAATTTCCCTTTCAATTCATTCTTTCCCTTTCACCTGCACCTTTTTGATATTATTGTTGTCTTACATTATTCTTAGATTGATTTAGAAGATTAGCCTCGATGTATCACACATCACTAGGGCCAAAGCCATCTCAATTTCCAATTGACTACGAATCGGAAGATATGAGCACCTTCAAGTGCATTCATACAATTCCGCCCTTAGCCTCGCCATTTTTGACCTTTTCCTCAGCGGAAACTTCTTCGTGTACACTCCTCCCTGACCCTCGTAGTTCAGTTCTTGGTTTGGACCAAATGGCACCAAGAAACCTGTCCTTAAATTCATTCATCGTATTGAAGACCACCCACGTAAATCCATTGGTTTCCCTCAAGCCCAAGGAGTTCCACATGAGGCTAGTTTGCTCATCCTGCCATTGTTAAGTTTCTAACTAGACTAAAGCGCATTAATCAACTTAAAGATGATTAGTAAGCTTTAAACCATGTTTTGAGCTTAATTTCGCTTCAAATTCATTCTCTCCGTTTCATCTGCACTTTTTGATGTTATTGTTGTTTTACATTATTCTTAGATTGATTTAGAAGATTAGCCTCGATGTATCACACATCACTAGGACCAAAGCCAAGTCAATTTCCAATTGACTACGAATCGGAAGATATGTGCACCTTCAAGTGCATTCGTACAATTCCGCCCTTAGCCTCGCCGTTTTTGACCTTTTCCACAAGGGAAACTTCTTCGTCTACACACCTGCCTGACCCTCGTAGTTCACTTCTTGGTTTGGACGAAATGGCACCAAGAAATCTGTCTTGAACTTCTTCATTCATCGCATTGAAGCCCGCCCACATGAATCCATTGGTTTCCCTCAAGCCCAAGGAGTTCCACATGAGGCTAATGTGCTCATTCAACCATTGTTAAGTTTCTAACTAGACTAAAGCGCATTAATCAACTTAAAGATGATTAGTAATCTTTAAATTATGTTCTGAGCTAAATTTCCCTTTCAATTCATTCTTTCCCTTTCATCTGCACCTTTTTGATATAATTGTTGTCTTACATTATTCTTAGATTGATTTAGAAGATTAGCCTCGATGTATCACACATCACTAGGGCCAAAGCCATCTCAATTTCCAATTGACTACGAATCGGAAGATATGAGCACCTTCAAGTGCATTCATACAATTCCGCCCTTAGCTTCGCCGTTTTTGACCTTTTCCTCAGCGGAAACTTCTTCGTGTACACTCCTCCTTGACCCTCGTAGTTCAGTTCTTGGTTTGGACCAAATGGCACCAAGAAACCTGTCCTTAAATTCATTCATCGTATTGAGGCCCGCCCACGTAAATCCATTGGTTTCCCTCAAGCCCAAAGAGTTCCACATGAGGCTAGTTTGCTCATCCAGCCATTGTTAAGTTTCTAACTAGACTAAAGCGCATTAATCAACTTAAAGATGATTAGTAATCTTTAAACCATGTTTTGAGCTTAATTTCCCTTCAAATTCATTCTCTCCGTTTCATTTGCACCTTTTTGATGTTATTGTTGTTTTACATTATTCTTAGATTGATTTAGAAGATTAGCCTCGATGTATCACACATCACTAGGACCAAAGCCAAGTCAATTTCCAATTGACTACGAATCGGAAGATATGTGCACCTTCAAGTGCATTCGTACAATTCCGCCCTTAGCCTCGCCGTTTTTGACCTTTTCCTCAAGGGAAACTTCTTCGTGTACACACCTGCCTGACCCTCATAGTTCAGTTCTTGGTTTGGACGAAATGGCACCAAGAAATCTGTCTTTAACTTCATTCATCGCATTGAAGCCCGCCCACATGAATCCATTGGTTTCCCTCAAGCCCAAGGAGTTCGACATGAGGCTAATGTGCTCATCCAACCATTGTTAAGTTTCTAACTAGACTAAAGCGCATTAATCAACTTAAAGATGATTAGTAATCTTTAAACTATGTTTTGAGCTAAATTTCCCTTTCAATTCATTCTTTCCCTTTCATCTGCACCTTTTTGATATAATTGTTGTCTTACATTATTCTTAGATTGATTTAGAAGATTAGCCTCGATGTATCACACATCACTAGGGCCAAAGCCATCTCAATTTCCAATTGACTACGAATCGGAAGATATGAGCACCTTCAAGTGCATTCATACAATTCCGCCCTTAGCCTCGCCATTTTTGACCTTTTCCTCAGCGGAAACTTCTTCGTGTACACTCCTCCCTGACCCTCGTAGTTCAGTTCTTGGTTTGGACCAAATGGCACCAAGAAACCTGTCCTTAAATTCATTCATCGTATTGAAGACCGCCCACGTAAATCCATTGGTTTCCCTCAAGCCCAAGGAGTTCCACATGAGGCTAGTTTGCTCATCCTGCCATTGTTAAGTTTCTAACTAGACTAAAGCGCATTAATCAACTTAAAGATGATTAGTATTCTTTAAATTATGTTTTGAGCTAAATTTCCCTTTCAATTCATTCTTTCCCTTTCACCTGCACCTTTTTGATATTATTGTTGTCTTACATTATTCTTAGATTGATTTAGAAGATTAGCCTCGATGTATCACACATCACTAGGGCCAAAGCCATCTTAATTTCCAATTGACTACGAATCGGAAGATATGTGCACCTTCAAGTGCATTCGTACAATTCCGCCCTTAGCCTCGCCGTTTTTGACCTTTTCCTCAAGGGAAACTTCTCGGTGTACACACCTGCCTGACCCTCATAGTTCAGTTCTTGGTTTGGACGAAATGGCACCAAGAAATCTGTCTTTAACTTCATTCATGGCATTGAAGCCCGCCCACATGAATCCATTGGTTTCCCTCAAGCCCAAGGAGTTCCACATGAGGCTAATGTGCTCATCCAACCATTGTTAAGTTTCTAACTAGACTAAAGCGCATTAATCAACTTAAAGATGATTAGTAATCTTTAAATTATGTTTTGAGCTAAATTTCCCTTTCAATTCATTCTTTCCCTTTCACCTGCACCTTTTTGATATTATTGTTGTCTTACATTATTCTTAGATTGATTTAGAAGATTAGCCTTGATGTATCACACATCACTAGGACCAAAGACATGTCAATTTCCAATTGACTACGAATCGGAAGATATGAGCACCTTCAAGTGCATTCATACAATTCCGCCCTTAGCCTCGCCGTTTTTGACCTTTTCCTCAGGGGAAACTTCTTCGTGTACACACCTCCCCGACCCTCGTAGTTCAGTTCTTGGTTTGGACAAAATGGCACCAACAAATCTGTCTTTAACTTCATTCATCGCATTGAAGCCCGCCCAATGGAATCCATTGGTTTCCCTGAAGCCCAAGTAGTTCCACATGAGGCTAATGTGCTCATCCAACCATTGTTAAGTTTCTAAGTAGACTAAAGTGCATTAATCAACCTAAAGATGATTAGTAATCTTTAAACTATGTTTTGAGCTAAATTTCCCTTTCAATTCATTCTTTCCCTTTCAGCTGCACCTTTTTGATATTATTGTTGTCTTACATTATTCTTAGATTGATTTAGAAGATTAGCCTCGATGTATCACACATCACTAGGGCCAAAGCCATCTCAATTTCCAATTGACGACGAATCGGAAGATATGAGCACCTTCAAGTGCATTCATACAATTCCGCCCTTAGCCTCGCCGTTTTTGACCTTTTCCTCAGCGGAAACTTCTTCGTGTACACACCTCCCTGACCCTCGTAGTTCAGTTCTTGGTTTGGACCAAATGGCACCAAGAAACCTGTCCTTAAATTCATTTATCGTATTGAAGCCCGCCCACGTAAATCCATTGGTTTCCCTCAAGCCCAAGGAGTTCCACATGAGGCTAGTTTGCTCATCCAGCCATTGTTAAGTTTCTAACTAGACCAAAGCGCATTAATCAACTTAAAGATGATTAGTAATCTTTAAACCATGTTTTGAGCTTAATTTCCCTTCAAATTCATTCTCTCCGTTTCATTTGCACCTTTTTGATGTTATTGTTGTTTTACATTATTCTTAGATTGATTTAGAAGATTAGCCTCGATGTATCACACATCACTAGGACCAAAGCCAAGTCAATTTCCAATTGACTACGAATCGGAAGATATGTGCACCTTCAAGTGCATTCGTACAATTCCGCCCTTAGCCTCGCCGTTTTTGACCTTTTCCACAAGGGAAACTTCTTCGTGTACACACCTGCCTGACCCTCATAGTTCAGTTCTTGGTTTGGACGAAATGGCACCAAGAAATCTGTCTTTAACTTCATTCATCGCATTGAAGCCCGCCCACATGAATCCATTGGTTTCCCTCAAGCCCAAGGAGTTCCACATGAGGCTAATGTGCTCATCCAACCATTGTTAAGTTTCTAACTAGACTAAAGCGCATTAATCAACTTTAAGATGATTAGTAATCTTTAAACTATGTTTTGAGCTAAATTTCCCTTTCAATTCATTCTTTCCCTTTCACCAGCACCTTTTTGATATTATTGTTGTCTTACAGTATTCTTAGATTGATTTAGAAGATTAGCCTCCATGTATCACACATCACTAGGACCAAAGCCATGTCAATTTCCAATAGACTACGAATCGGAAGATATGAGCACCTTCAAGTGCATTCATACAATTCCGCCCTTAGCCTCGCCGTTTTTGACCTTTTCCTCAGGGGAAACTTCTTCGTGTACACACCTCCCTGACCCTCGTAGTTCAGTTCTTGGTTTGGACAAAATGGCACCAAGAAATCTGTCTTTAACTTCATTCATCGCATTGAAGCCCGCCCAATGGAATCCATTGGTTTCCCTCAAGCCCAAGGAGTTCCACATGAGGCTAATGTGCTCATCCAACCGTTGTTAAGTTTCTAAGTAGACTAAAGCGCATTAATCAACCTAAAGATGATTAGTAATCTTTAAACTATGTTTTGAGCTAAATTTCCCTTTCAATTCATTCTTTCCCTTTCATCTGCACCTTTTTGATATTATTGTTGTCTTACATTATTCTTAGATTGATTTAGAAGATTAGCCTCGATGTATCACACATCACTAGGGCCAAAGTCATCTCAATTTCCAATTGACGACGAATCGGAAGATATGAGCACCTTCAAGTGCATTCATACAATTCCGCCCTTAGCCTCGCCGTTTTTGACCTTTTCCTCAGCGGAAACTTCTTCGTGTACACACCTCCCTGACCCTCGTAGTTCAGTTCTTGGTTTGGACCAAATGGCACGAAGAAACCTGTCCTTAAATTCATTCATCGTATTGAAGCCCACCCACGTAAATCCATTGGTTTCCCTCAAGCCCAAGGAGTTCCACATGAGGCTAATTTGCTCATCCAGCCATTGTTAAGTTTCTAACTAGACTAAAGCGCATTAATCAACTTAAAGATGATTAGTAATCTTTAAACCATGTTTTGAGCTTAATTTCCCTTCAAATTCATTCTCTCCGTTTCGTTTGCACCTTTTTGATATTATTGTTGTCTTACATTATTCTTAGATTGATTTAGAAGATTAGCCTTGATGTATCACACATCACTAGGACCAAAGACATGTCAATTTCCAATTGACTACGAATCGGAAGATACGAGCACCTTCAAGTGCATTCGTACAATTCCGGCCTTAGCCTCGCCGTTTTTGACCTTTTCCACAAGGGAAACTTCTTCGTGTACACACCTGCCTGACCCTCATAGTTCAGTTCTTGGTTTGGACGAAATGGCACCAAGTAATCTGTCTTTAACTTCATTCATCGCATTGAAGCCCGCCCACATGAATCCATTGGTTTCCCTCAAGCCCAAGTGATGTGAACCCCAATAGACTTGCTTCGAGACCCAACAACAATACTGGAAAAACAACCCCAAGAAAGCCAAACTCAGGTATATGGATGGAGAATCTAGACCCAATGAGAACCCGTTCAAAGAACCTAGATTATATCAAAATCTAGACCCATTGAAGAACCCGTCTCAAGAACCTAGATTACAAAGAAAGAACGCCACAAAGGTTTTGATTTACCCTTGATAAGTTCAGAAGTTCAAGAAGAACAAGAGGAGGTCACTCAACTCTCAATCACAATTCCATATAGTCTGCCCCTCAAATGAGGTTACAAGTGGTTTAAATAGACAATCCCCAAAAACCCTAAGTAAACAATGCGTCGGGTACTGTAGCGTGAACAGTGCCATACGCCGCGCTACAGTTACTTCTGAAACCCTAGTAAGACATAAAATTTTAACTTTCCAAATAAACCCTTGGCCAAAAATACAAGGCCTTCCCAAAAATAACCCTAGTCCATTAGAAATAAGACATACGTGGGCCAAGCATCCTCAAGCGCACTTCTTCTAAACTAATAATAAAATACCGTTAAACAAATTGAAAGCCTTAACAACAATAGGCCCAATCTCTAAGTCATGTCTTCCATAGCTTGTATCAAGTGGATCAAAACGGGTTCTTTTTCCTTGAAGCCCATCTTGAGTGTTGGGCTCTTCCTAGCTTCATCCCAAGTGGATTGCACCAATCCTTGCATTGCTTCCGTGATCTTCTTGGCTCTTGATCTTGTAATTGGCCCATCTGGAATTTGCAAGGGATCTTTAAGGGTAGCTCCACCTTGGTTCCCATCACCAAGGAGTTCCACATGAGGCTAATGTGCTCATCCAACCATTGTTAAGTTTCTAACTAGACTAAAGCGCATTAATCAACTTAAAGATGATTAGTAATCTTTAAACTATGTTTTGAGCTAAATTTCCCTTTCAATTCATTCTTTCCCTTTCACCTGCACCTTTTTGATATTATTGTTGTCTTACATTATTCTTAGATTGATTTAGAAGATTAGCCTCCATGTATCACACATCACTAGGACCAAAGCCATGTCAATTTCCAATAGACTACGAATCGGAAGATATGAGCACCTTCAAGTGCATTCATACAATTCCGCCCTTAGCCTCGCCGTTTTTGACCTTTTCCTCAGGGGAAACTTCTTCGTGTACACACCTCCCTGACCCTCGTAGTTCAGTTCTTGGTTTGGACAAAATGGCACCAAGAAATCTGTCTTTAACTTCATTCATCGTATTGAAGCCCGCCCACGTAAATCCATTGGTTTCCCTCAAGCCCAAGGAGTTCCACATGAGGCTAGTTTGCTCATCCAGCCATTGTCAAGTTTCTAACTAGACTAAAGCACATTAATCAACTTAAAGATGATTAGTAATCTTTAAACCATGTTTTGAGGTTAATTTCCCTTCAAATTCATTCTCTCCGTTTCATTTGCACCTTTTTGATGTTATTGTTGTTTTACATTATTCTTAGATTGATTTAGAAGATTAGCCTCGATGTATCACACATCACTAGGACCAAAGCCAAGTCAATTTCCAATTGACTACGAATCGGAAGATATGTGCACCTTCAAGTGCATTCGTACAATTCCGGCCTTAGCCTCGCCGTTTTTGACCTTTTCCTCAAGGGAAACTTCTTCGTGTACACACCTGCCTGACCTAGTTCAGTTCTTGGTTTGGACGAAATGGCACCAAGAAATCTGTCTTTAATTTCATTCATCGCATTGAAGCCCGCCCACATGAATCCATTGGTTTCCCTCAAGCTCAAGGAGTTCGACATGAGGCTAATGTGCTCATCCAACCATTGTTAAGTTTCTAACTAGACTAAAGCGCATTAATCAACTTAAAGATGATTAGTAAGCTTTAATCCATGTTTTGAGCTTAATTTTGCTTCAAATTCATTCTCTCCGTTTCATCTGCACTTTTTGATGTTATTGTTGTTTTACATTATTCTTAGATTGATTTAGAAGATTAGCCTCGATGTATCACACATCACTAGGACCAAAGCCAAGTCAATTTCCAATTGACTACGAATCGGAAGATATGTGCACCTTCAAGTGCATTCGTACAATTCCGCCCTTAGCCTCGCCGTTTCTAACCTTTTCCTCAAGGGAAACTTCTTCGTGTACACACCTGCCTGACCCTCGTAGTTCAGTTCTTGGTTTGGACGAAATGGCATCAAGAAATCTGTCTTTAACTTCATTCATCGTATTGAAGCTCGCCCACATAAATCCATTCGTTTCCCTCAAGCCCAAGGAGTTCCACATGAGGCTAGTTTGCACATCCAGCCATTGTTAAGTTTCTAACTAGACTAAAGCGCATTAATCAACTTAAAGATGATTAGTAATCTTTAAACTATGTTTTGAGCTAAATTTCCCTTTCAATTCATTCTTTCCCTTTCATCTGCACATTTTTGATATTATTGTTGTCTTACATTATTCTTAGATTGATTTAGAAGATTAGCCTCGATGTATCACACATCACTAGGACCAAAGCCAAGTCAATTTCCAATTGACTACGAATCGGAAGATATGTGCACCTTCAAGTGCATTCGTACAATTCCGGCCTGAGCCTCGCCGTTTTTGACCTTTTCCTCAAGGGAAACTTAATTCGTGTACACACCTGCCTGACCTAGTTCAGTTCTTGGTTTGGACGAAATGGCACCAAGAAATCTGTCTTTAACTTCATTCATCGCATTGAAGCCCGCCCACATGAATCCATTGGTTTCCCTCAAGCCCAAGGAGTTCCACATGAGGCTAAGGTGCTCATCCAACCATTGTTAAGTTTCTAACTAGACTAAAGCGCATTAATCAACTTAAAGATGATTAGTAATCTTTAAACTATGTTTTGAGCTAAATTTCCCTTCAAATTCATTCTCTCCCTTTCATCTGCACCTTTTGGATATTATTGTTGTCTTACATTATTCTTAGATTGATTTAGAAGATTAGCCACGATGTATCACACATCACTAGGACCAAAGCCATGTCAATTTCCAATTGACTACGAATCGGAAGATATGAGCACCTTCAAGTGCATTCCTACAATTCCGCCCTTAGCCTCGCCGTTTTTGACCTTTTCCTCAGGGGAAACTTCTTCGTGTACACACCTGCCTGACCCTCGTAGTTCAGTTCTTGGTTTGGACGAAATGGCATCAAGAAATCTGTCTTTAACTTCATTCATCGCATTGAAGCCCGCCCACATGAATCCATTGGTTTCCCTCAAGCTCAAGGAGTTCGACATGAGGCTAATGTGCTCATCCAACCATTGTTAAGTTTCTAACTAGACTAAAGCGCATTAATGAACTTAAAGATGATTAGTAAGCTTTAATCCATGTTTTGAGCTTAATTTCGCTTCAAATTCATTCTCTCCGTTTCATCTGCACTTTTTGATGTTATTGTTGTTTTACATTATTCTTAGATTGATTTAGAAGATTAGCCTCGATGTATCACACATCACTAGGACCAAAGCCAAGTCAATTTCCAATTGACTACGAATCGGAAGATATGTGCACCTTCAAGTGCATTCGTACAATTCCGCCCTTAGCCTCGCCGTTTCTAACCTTTTCCTCAAGGGAAACTTCTTCGTGTACACACCTGCCTGACCCTCGTAGTTCAGTTCTTGGTTTGGACGAAATGGCACCAAGAAATCTGTCTTTAACTTCATTCATCGTATTGAAGCTCGCCCACATAAATCCATTCGTTTCCCTCAAGCCCAAGGAGTTCCACATGAGGCTAGTTTGCACATCCAGCCATTGTTAAGTTTCTAACTAGACTAAAGCGCATTAATCAACTTAAAGATGATTAGTAATCTTTAAACTATGTTTTGAGCTAAATTTCCCTTTCAATTCATTCTTTCCCTTTCATCTGCACATTTTTGATATTATTGTTGTCTTACATTATTCTTAGATTGATTTAGAAGATTAGCCACGATGTATCACACATCACTAGGACCAAAGCCATGTCAATTTCCAATTGACTACGAATCGGAAGATATGAGCACCTTCAAGTGCATTTGTACAATTCCGCCCTTAGCCTCGCCGCTTTTGACCTTTTCCTCAAGGGAAACTTCTTCGTGTACACACCTGCCTGACCCTCGTAGTTCAGTTCTTGGTTTGGACAAAATGGCACCAAGAAATCTGTCTTTAACTTCATTCATCGCATTGAAGCCCGCCCACATGAATCCATTGGTTTCCCTCAAGCCCAAGGAGTTCCACATGAGGCTAAGGTGCTCATCCAACCATTGTTAAGTTTCTAACTAGACTAAAGCGCATTAATCAACTTAAAGATGATTAGTAATCTTAAAACTATGTTTTGAGCTAAATTTCCCTTCAAATTCATTCTCTCCCTTTCATCTGCACCTTTTTGATATTATTGTTGTCTTACATTATTCTTAGATTGATTTAGAAGATTAGCCACGATGTATCACACATCACTAGGACCAAAGCCATGTCAATTTCCAATTGACTACGAATCGGAAGATATGAGCACCTTCAAGTGCATTCCTACAATTCCGCCCTTAGCCTCGCCGTTTTTGACCTTTTCCTCAGGGGAAACTTCTTCGTGTACACACCTGCCTGACCCTCGTAGTTCAGTTCTTGGTTTGGACGAAATGGCATCAAGAAATCTGTCTTTAACTTCATTCATCGTATTGAAGCTCGCCCACATAAATCCATTCGTTTCCCTCAAGCCCAAGGAGTTCCACATGAGGCTAGTTTGCACATCCAGCCATTGTTAAGTTTCTAACTAGACTAAAGCGCATTAATCAACTTAAAGATGATTAGTAATCTTTAAACTATGTTTTGAGCTAAATTTCCCTTTCAATTCATTCTTTCCCTTTCATCTGCACATTTTTGATATTATTGTTGTCTTACATTATTCTTAGATTGATTTAGAAGATTAGCCTCGATGTATCACACATCACTAGGACCAAAGCCAAGTCAATTTCCAATTGACTACGAATCGGAAGATATGTGCACCTTCAAGTGCATTCGTACAATTCCGGCCTTAGCCTCGCCGTTTTTGACCTTTTCCTCAAGGGAAACTTCTTCGTGTACACACCTGCCTGACCTAGTT
The DNA here is from genome assembly GCF_018687715.1 of Carya illinoinensis. NCBI lineage: Eukaryota > Viridiplantae > Streptophyta > Magnoliopsida > Fagales > Juglandaceae > Carya > Carya illinoinensis. The sequence goes on from NC_056765.1 coordinate 20,877,418, forward strand.
CAGTTCTTGGTTTGGACGAAATGGCACCAAGAAATCTGTCTTTAACTTCATTCATCACATTGAAGCCCGCCCACATGAATCCATTGGTTTCCCTCAAGCTCAAGGAGTTCGACATGAGGCTAATGTGCTCATCCAACCATTGTTAAGTTTCTAACTAGACTAAAGCGCATTAATCAACTTAAAGATGATTAGTAAGCTTTAATCCATGTTTTGAGCTTAATTTCGCTTCAAATTCGTTCTCTCCGTTTCATCTGCACTTTTTGATGTTATTGTTGTTTTACATTATTCTTAGATTGATTTATAAGATTAGCCTCGATGTATCACACATCACTAGGACCAAAGCCAAGTCAATTTCCAATTGACTACGAATCGGAAGATATGTGCACCTTCAAGTGCATTCGTACAATTCCGCCCTTAGCCTCGCCGTTTCTAACCTTTTCCTCAAGGGAAACTTCTTCGTGTACACACCTGCCTGACCCTCGTAGTTCAGTTCTTGGTTTGGACGAAATGGCACCAAGAAATCTGTCTTTAACTTCATTCATCGTATTGAAGCCCGCCCACATGAATCCATTGGTTTCCCTCAAGCTCAAGGAGTTCCACATGAGGCTAATGTGCTCATCCAACCATTGTTAAGTTTCTAACTAGACTAAAGCGCATTAATCAACTTAAAGATGATTAGTAATCTTTAATCCATGTTTTGAGCTTAATTTCGCTTCAAATTCATTCTCTCCGTTTCATCTGCACTTTTTGATGTTATTGTTGTTTTACATTATTCTTAGATTGATTTAGAAGAGTAGCCTCGATGTATCACACATCACTAGGACCAAAGCCATGTCAATTTCCAATTGACTATGAATCGGAAGATATGAGCACCTTCAAGTGCATTTGTACAATTCCGCCCTTAGCCTCGCCGTTTTTGACCTTTTCCTCAAGGGAAACTTCTTCGTGTACACACCTGCCTGACCCTCGTAGTTCAGTTCTTGGTTTGGACGAAATGGCACCAAGAAATCTATCTTTAACTTCATTCATCGCATTGAAGCTCGCCCACATGAATCCATTGGTTTCCCTCAAGCCCAAGGAGTTCCACATGAGGCTAAGGTGCTCATCCAACCATTGTTAAGTTTCTAACTAGACTAAAGCACATTAATCAACTTAAAGATGATTAGTAATCTTTAAACTATGTTTTGAGCTAAATTTCCCTTCAAATTCATTCTTTCCCTTTCATCTGCACATTTTTGATATTATTGTTGTCTTACATTATTCTTAGATTGATTTAGAAGATTAGCCTCGATGTATCACACATCACTAGGACCAAAGCCATGTCAATTTCCAATTGACTACGAATCGGAAGATATGAGCACCTTCAAGTGCATTCGTACAATTCCGCCCTTAGCCTCGCTGTTTTTGACCTTTTCCTCAAGGGAAACTTCTTCGTGTACACACCTGCCAGACCCTCGTAGTTCAGTTCTTGGTTTGGACGAAATGGCACCAAGAAATCTGTCTTTAACTTCATTCATCGCATTGAAGCCCGCCCACATGAATCCATTGGTTTCCCTCAAGCCCAAGGAGCTCCACATGAGGCTAATGTGCTCATCCAACCATTGTTAAGTTTCTAACTAGACTAAAGCGCATTAATCAACTTAACGATGATTAGTAATCTTTAAACTATGTTTTCAGCTAAATTTCCCTTCAAATTCATTCTCTCCCTTTCATCTGCACCTTTTTGATATTATTGTTGTCTTACATTATTCTTAGATTGATTTAGAAGATTAGCCTCGATGTATCACACATCACTAAGACCAAAGCCATGTCAATTTCCAATTGACTACGAATCGGAAGATATGAGCACCTTCAAGTGCATTCCTAGAATTCCGCCCTTAGCCTCGCCGTTTTTGGCCTTTTCCTCAGGGGAAACTTCTTCGTGTACAAACCTCCCTGACCCTCGTAGTTCAGTTCTTGGTTTGGACAAAATGGCACCAAGAAATCTGTCTTTAACTTCATTCATCGTACTGAAGCCCGCGCACATAAATCCATTCGTTTCCCTCAAGCCCAAGGAGTTCTACATGAGGCTAGTTTGCTCATCCAGCCATTGTTAAGTTTCTAACTAGACTAAAGCGCATTAATCAACTTAAAGATGATTAGTAATCTTTAAAGCATGTTTTGAGCTTAATTTCGCTTCAAATTCATTCTATCCGTTTTGATGTGAACCTCAATCGACTCGCTTTGAGACCCAACAACAATATTGGAAAACAAACCCAAGAACGCCAAACTCAAGTCTATGGATGGAGAATTTAGACCCGTTGAAATCTCGTTCCAAGAACCTAGATTATATTAAAATCTAGACCCAATGAAATCCCATCTCAAGAACCCAAATTACAAGGAGGAACGCCACAAAGGTTGTGATTTACCTTTGATAAGTTCAAGAGTTCAATTAAGAACACGAGGAGAAAACTCACTCACAATGAAAATTCAATAAAAAATGTCTTCCCTCTCAAATGAGGCTACAAGTGCCTTAAATAAACAATTCCCAAAACCCTAAAGGAATAGTGCGGCGGGTACTGTAGCGTGAACAGTGCCGTGCTACAGTAACTTCTAAAACCCTAGTTCACATAAATTAATAACTTTCCAAATATGACCTTAGCCAAAATACAAGGCCTTCCCAAAAACCCTAGTTCATTAGAAATAAGACATATGGGCTAGACATCTCCCAAGCCCAATTATTCTAGAATAATTCCTTTTACTAATGAAATAAGTCATTTCAATGAAATAAATAAGTCCATGGTCTTTAATAACAATCGGCTCAAGTCGTGTCTTCCATAGCTTGGATCAAGTGGATCAAAACTGGTTCTCATTCTTTTAAGCCCATCATGTGTGTTGGGCTCTTGCTAGTTTCGTCCCAATTGGATTGCACCAATTCTTGCATTGCTCCCTTAATCTTCGTGGCTCTTAATCTTGTAATTGATCCTTAAGACTTGATCTGCCTTGGGGCCCATCATTCCCCCTCTCCTCCAAAGGATTCGACCTCGAATCTCCACCTGGATCAAAGGGAAAAAGATTAGTAACATTGAAAGTAGCAAACACATGATACATACCTCGAAGATCCACGAGATATGAAATATCATTAATTGTATCAAGAATTTGGAAATGTCCATCCAAGCTACTTCTGTCATCCACAAACAAAAGTATCAGAGTTAAATAATTATGTGGATTAAAATCATAAACAACTTCAAAAGGAGAATATGAAGTAGTAGTATGCAAGGTCCTATTATATGCAAACTCTTTAAATGGCAAACAATCCTCCCAAGTTTTTAAATTCTCATGAAGAACAGTGCATAAGAGCTGAGTATTAGAAACAATACTCCTAGGTACACCATGAAGTCGCACTATCCCCTTGAAAAATAAGTTAGCTATGTTTGTGGTATCATCAATTTTATGACATGGAATGAAATGTGACATTTTGCTAAATCTATGCACAACCACAAAAATAGAATCACTACCACTTTTAGTTGTACGCAGCCCCAAAACAAAGTCCATAGATATGCCTATCAATGGTTTACTAGGAACGGGTAAGGGTCTATATAACCAATGTGGCAAAACCTTAGACTTGGCCTTCCTACATGTAATGCACATGCCACAAATGCAATTGACGTCTCTTTTCATCTTAGGCCAAAAGAAATGTTCATCCAACAATTCAATGAATGACAAATGATACTCCCACAAACGTTCATGAAACACATCTAAGGTTTTCTTTGTACCAAAATGACCATTCCAATTATATGCAAATTCAATGAATGGTAAGTAATACTCCCACCAATGGTCATCCAACACGTCTAAAATCCTCTTTATATCAAAATTTTCCAACAGACCACATCCATGCACAAGCAACTCACGCATAAGATTAGTAGGCACACAAAATCTTTTCTCTCTAAACAAGTACCAATCTAATCTATATAAATGAGAAAACGATGCTTTCTTACGTACTCCATACACACTAGCCATGCCATCATCATTAACAAACAAGTTCTTATCATATTCAAGTCTCAATAACTTTGCATCTATAATGATGACAAGGACGTACCTTCTTGCATAAGCATCAACCACAAAATTTTCTTTACCTTGTGTGTACTTAGTTACATAAGGAAATGTCTCAATGAGTTGCACCCACTTGTCATGCATTCTATTCAACTTACAGTGTCCTTTCAAGTGCGTCAAGGACTCATGTTCTTCAAAGAAAGGTCGAGTAGGGATTGTCGCACTTGGCATAAAATCAATGTAATGCTCTATCTCTCTAATAGATGACAATTCACTAAACACTCCGCTAGGAATTACGACCTTATATCCCTGCAACAAAGAGATAACAATACTAGGCAAAGATTCATTAAATCCGTTAGTAGTAAAATTCGCTTTAGCATAAAAACTCACTTCTCTCTTTGTTTTTCTCTCACTTTCTTCACTCCAGCTTTTCTTTTCACTCTCATTTTTCTTTTCACTCTCTTTTTTTCTTTCACTCTCTTTTTCCTTTTCACTCTCTTTTTTCTTTTCACTCTCTCTCTTTGCTCCAGTCTCTTTATTCTTTTCACTCTCTATTTTTTCTTCACTCTCTTTGTTCTTTTCACTCTCTCCTTCTCTTGAGGTTTTGGCCTCACTATTTCTTTTTTGATCAACCTCACTTTTCAACTTCAGTTGGTCCTCAAGGACCTGTGTTGGAGTTAAAGGAGCAAGTTTGATTCTTTTTCCATCCTTTTCAAAACTGTACATGTTTCTAAACCCATCATAGATCACTCTCCTATCACACTGCCACGGCCTCCCCAACAAAATATGGCCAGCATGCATAGGCACAACATCACAAAGTACATCATCCTTGTACCTCCCAATTGAAAAAGAAACTAGCACTTGCTTATTTATCCTAACCTCCCCACAATCATTCAACCACTGCAACTTGTATGGTCTAGGGTGTTTCAAAGTAGGTAGATTCAATTTCTCAACTGAAGTAGTGCTAGCAACATTAGTACAACTCCCTCCATCAATAATCATACTACATACCTTATTGTTGATGTGGCATCTAGTACGAAAAATGTTCTCTCTTTGCTGCTCTATACCATCCATCTTAAATTCTGTATTGGGAGCACGCCTAACTAGAGACTCGCCATACTCTTCATTCTTATTGTACCTATTCTCAATACTAGGCTCACATCTCCTCCTATCTCTCCCACTTTGCAAATTTGTAATCAATGCACCTTGTTGTTCCATCTTATCCATCACTTCCCCCAACTTCAAATTTAACCTTTCAAACTTTTGTTGCATGGACTGCAACAAAAAGAATGAATTGTCTGACATCTCCTTTGGTTATGAGTCACTTTAATGAGACATTGTATGTGCTGCACAAAAAAAAATGTTAGTGGAAAAAGACCTCACACGCTCTCCCTCACGTGTTTACACTCAAATAATGGCACTCCACTCGTGTTTCACTCTTAATTGGCTTTTTCCCGATAATGATCTCACACTCTCTTGCCTTTTACCTCGAGTTTTCCCACTCAAGTTCTTTCAAAACTAATTGAACTAAATCAAGGCAATACAACCTTGTTTTATCCCAACTAATAATTAGATCCAAGAAACAAGAACAAGGGAAACACGGAATGAATAAAATGACAAGGGAATCAAGGAAATTATACGAATGGAAGAGTGACTGTAACACAAGATACCAACTAGAAAGAGGTAACAAGAGGTAATTCAGCCCCTTTAAAGACAAGACCCAATCAACAAATTTCTTTCTTTCTCTTTTATTGTAACTATATAGCAACCACTGAATATGCTACCTCTACTTTCCTTCTCTCTCCCTTTTTTTTTTTGAAATTTTTTTTTTTTTCGAATTTTTTTTTCTTTTCCTTTCTTTTCTTTTCTTTTCCTTTCCTTTCTTTTCTTTTCTTTTCTATTCCTTTCTTTTCTTTTCCTTTCTTTTCTTTTTCTTTTCTTTTCTCAAAAATTCAACCACAAACAGGAATATTCAATTGTGATAATCAAGCAATTGAATTCAAACACATACAAATTGGCAAGGAAATAGAAGGAAATCAATGAAACCCTAGATGGTGCAAATTTTGGCAGCCCTAGGAAAAACGAATTTTTGTGCTTTTTTTTTTTTTTTTGGGCAATTCTAGAACATTGAAGCCCTAGAATTAACAATACAATAAATAAAAAGATAGAATCAGACCTGATTGGAAACCTTGCTCTGAATACCAAATGATGTGAACCTCAATCGACTCGCTTTGAGACCCAACAACAATATTGGAAAACAAACCCAAGAACGCCAAACTCAAGTCTATGGATGGAGAATTTAGACCCGTTGAAATCTCGTTCCAAGAACCTAGATTATATTAAAATCTAGACCCAATGAAATCCCATCTCAAGAACCCAAATTACAAGGAGGAACGCCACAAAGGTTGTGATTTACCTTTGATAAGTTCAAGAGTTCAATTAAGAACACGAGGAGAAAACTCACTCACAATGAAAATTCAATAAAAAATGTCTTCCCTCTCAAATGAGGCTACAAGTGCCTTAAATAAACAATTCCCAAAACCCTAAAGGAATAGTGCCGCGGGTACTGTAGCGTGAACAGTGCCGTGCTACAGTAACTTCTAAAACCCTAGTTCACATAAATTAATAACTTTCCAAATATGCCCTTAGCCAAAATACAAGGCCTTCCCAAAAACCCTAGTTCATTAGAAATAAGACATATGGGCTAGACATCTCCCAAGCCCAATTATTCTAGAATAATTCCTTTTACTAATGAAATAAGTCATTTCAATGAAATAAATAAGTCCATGGTCTTTAATAACAATCGGCTCAAGTCGTGTCTTCCATAGCTTGGATCAAGTGGATCAAAACTGGTTCTCATTCTTTTAAGCCCATCATGTGTGTTGGGCTCTTGCTAGTTTCGTCCCAATTGGATTGCACCAATTCTTGCATTGCTCCCTTAATCTTCGTGGCTCTTAATCTTGTAATTGATCCTTAAGACTTGATCTGCCTTGGGGCCCATCATTCCCCCTCTCCTCAAAAGGATTCGACCTCGAATCTCCACCTGGATCAAAGGGAAAAAGATTAGTAACATTGAAAGTAGCAAACACATGATACATACCTCGAAGATCCACGAGATATGAAATATCATTAATTTTATCAAGAATTTGGAAATGTCCATCCAAGCTACTTCTGTCATCCACAAACAAAAGTATCAGAGTTAAATAATTATGTGGATTAAAATCATAAACAACTTCAAAAGGAGAATATGAAGTAGTAGTATGCAAGGTCCTATTATATGCAAACTCTTTAAATGGCAAACAATCCTCCCAAGTTTTTAAATTCTTATGAAGAACAGTGCATAAGAGCTGAGTATTAGAAACAATACTCCTAGGTACACCATGAAGTCGCACTATCCCCTTGAAAAATAAGTTAGCTATGTTTGTGGTATCATCAATTTTATGACATGGAATGAAATGTGACATTTTGCTAAATCTATGCACAACCACAAAAATAGAATCACTACCACTTTTAGTTGTACGCAGCCCCAAAACAAAGTCCATAGATATGCCTATCAATGGTTTACTAGGAACGGGTAAGGGTCTATATAACCAATGTGGCAAAACCTTAGACTTGGCCTTCCTACATGTAATGCACATGCCACAAATGCAATTGACGTCTCTTTTCATCTTAGGCCAAAAGAAATGTTCATCCAACAATTCAATGAATGGCAAATGATACTCCCACAAACGTTCATGAAACACATCTAAGGTTTTCTTTGTACCAAAATGACCATTCCAATTATATGCAAATTCAATGAATGGTAAGTAATACTCCCACCAATGGTCATCCAACACGTCTAAAATCCTCTTTATATCAAAATTTTCCAACAGACCACATCCATGCACAAGCAACTCACGCATAAGATTAGTAGGCACACAAAATCTTTTCTCTCTAAACAAGTACCAATCTAATCTATATAAATGAGAAAACGATGCTTTCTTACGTACTCCATACACACTAGCCATGCCATCATCATTAACAAACAAGTTCTTATCATATTCAAGTCTCAATAACTTTGCATCTATAATGATGACAAGGACGTACCTTCTTGCATAAGCATCAACCACAAAATTTTCTTTACCTTGTGTGTACTTAGTTACATAAGGAAATGTCTCAATGAGTTGCACCCACTTGTCATGCATTCTATTCAACTTACAGTGTCCTTTCAAGTGCGTCAAGGACTCATGTTCTTCAAAGAAAGGTCGAGTAGGGATTGTCGCACTTGGCATAAAATCAATGTAATGCTCTATCTCTCTAATAGATGACAATTCACTAAACACTCCGCTAGGAATTACGACCTTATATCCCTGCAACAAAGAGATAACAATACTAGGCAAAGATTCATTAAATCCGTTAGTAGTAAAATTCGCTTTAGCATAAAAACTCACTTCTCTCTTTGTTTTTCTCTCACTTTCTTCACTCCAGCTTTTCTTTTCACTCTCATTTTTCTTTTCACTCTCTTTTTTTCTTTCACTCTCTTTTTCCTTTTCACTCTCTTTTTTCTTTTCACTCTCTCTCTTTGCTCCAGTCTCTTTATTCTTTTCACTCTCTATTTTTTCTTCACTCTCTTTGTTCTTTTCACTCTCTCCTTCTCTTGAGGTTTTGGCCTCACTATTTCTTTTTTGATCAACCTCACTTTTCAACTTCAGTTGGTCCTCAAGGACCTGTGTTGGAGTTAAAGGAGCAAGTTTGATTCTTTTTCCATCCTTTTCAAAACTGTACATGTTTCTAAACCCATCATAGATCACTCTCCTATCACACTGCCACGGCCTCCCTAACAAAATATGGCCAGCATGCATAGGTACAACATCACAAAGTACATCATCCTTGTACCTCCCAATTGAAAAAGAAACTAGCACTTGCTTATTTATCCTAACCTCCCCACAATCATTCAACCACTGCAACTTGTATGGTCTAGGGTGTTTCAAAGTAGGTAGATTCAATTTCTCAACTGAAGTAGTGCTAGCAACATTAGTACAACTCCCTCCATCAATAATCATACTACATACCTTATTGTTGATGTGGCATCTAGTACGAAAAATGTTCTCTCTTTGCTGCTCTATACCATCCATCTTAAATTCTGTATTGGGAGCACGCCTAACTAGAGACTCGCCATACTCTTCATTCTTATTGTACCTATTCTCAATACTAGGCTCACATCTCCTCCTATCTCTCCCACTTTGCAAATTTGTAATCAATGCACCTTGTTGTTCCATCTTATCCATCACTTCCCCCAACTTCAAATTTAACCTTTCAAACTTTTGTTGCATGGACTGCAACAAAAAGAATGAATTGTCTGACATCTCCTTTGGTTATGAGTCACTTTAATGAGACATTGTATGTGCTGCACAAAAAAAAATGTTAGTGGAAAAAGACCTCACACGCTCTCCCTCACGTGTTTACACTCAAATAATGGCACTCCACTCGTGTTTCACTCTTAATTGGCTTTTTCCCGATAATGATCTCACACTCTCTTGCCTTTTACCTCGAGTTTTCCCACTCAAGTTCTTTCAAAACTAATTGAACTAAATCAAGGCAATACAACCTTGTTTTATCCCAACTAATAATTAGATCCAAGAAACAAGAACAAGGGAAACACGGAATGAATAAAATGACAAGGGAATCAAGGAAATTATACGAATGGAAGAGTGACTGTAACACAAGATACCAACTAGAAAGAGGTAACAAGAGGTAATTCAGCCCCTTTAAAGACAAGACCCAATCAACAAATTTCTTTCTTTCTCTTTTATTGTAACTATATAGCAACCACTGAATATGCTACCTCTACTTTCCTTCTCTCTCCCTTTTTTTTTTTGAAATTTTTTTTTTTTTCGAATTTTTTTTTCTTTTCCTTTCTTTTCTTTTCTTTTCCTTTCCTTTCTTTTCTTTTCTTTTCTATTCCTTTCTTTTCTTTTCCTTTCTTTTCTTTTTCTTTTCTTTTCTCAAAAATTCAACCACAAACAGGAATATTCAATTGTGATAATCAAGCAATTGAATTCAAACACATACAAATTGGCAAGGAAATAGAAGGAAATCAATGAAACCCTAGATGGTGCAAATTTTGGCAGCCCTAGGAAAAACGAATTTTTGTGCTTTTTTTTTTTTTTTTTGGGCAATTCTAGAACATTGAAGCCCTAGAATTAACAATACAATAAATAAAAAGATAGAATCAGACCTGATTGGAAACCTTGCTCTGAATACCAAATGATGTGAACCTCAATCGACTCGCTTTGAGACCCAACAACAATATTGGAAAACAAACCCAAGAACGCCAAACTCAAGTCTATGGATGGAGAATTTAGACCCGTTGAAATCTCGTTCCAAGAACCTAGATTATATTAAAATCTAGACCCAATGAAATCCCATCTCAAGAACCCAAATTACAAGGAGGAACGCCACAAAGGTTGTGATTTACCTTTGATAAGTTCAAGAGTTCAATTAAGAACACGAGGAGAAAACTCACTCACAATGAAAATTCAATAAAAAATGTCTTCCCTCTCAAATGAGGCTACAAGTGCCTTAAATAAACAATTCCCAAAACCCTAAAGGAATAGTGCCGCGGGTACTGTAGCGTGAACAGTGCCGTGCTACAGTAACTTCTAAAACCCTAGTTCACATAAATTAATAACTTTCCAAATATGCCCTTAGCCAAAATACAAGGCCTTCCCAAAAACCCTAGTTCATTAGAAATAAGACATATGGGCTAGACATCTCCCAAGCCCAATTATTCTAGAATAATTCCTTTTACTAATGAAATAAGTCATTTCAATGAAATAAATAAGTCCATGGTCTTTAATAACAATCGGCTCAAGTCGTGTCTTCCATAGCTTGGATCAAGTGGATCAAAACTGGTTCTCATTCTTTTAAGCCCATCATGTGTGTTGGGCTCTTGCTAGTTTCGTCCCAATTGGATTGCACCAATTCTTGCATTGCTCCCTTAATCTTCGTGGCTCTTAATCTTGTAATTGATCCTTAAGACTTGATCTGCCTTGGGGCCCATCATTCCCCCTCTCCTCAAAAGGATTCGACCTCGAATCTCCACCTGGATCAAAGGGAAAAAGATTAGTAACATTGAAAGTAGCAAACACATGATACATACCTCGAAGATCCACGAGATATGAAATATCATTAATTTTATCAAGAATTTGGAAATGTCCATCCAAGCTACTTCTGTCATCCACAAACAAAAGTATCAGAGTTAAATAATTATGTGGATTAAAATCATAAACAACTTCAAAAGGAGAATATGAAGTAGTAGTATGCAAGGTCCTATTATATGCAAACTCTTTAAATGGCAAACAATCCTCCCAAGTTTTTAAATTCTTATGAAGAACAGTGCATAAGAGCTGAGTATTAGAAACAATACTCCTAGGTACACCATGAAGTCGCACTATCCCCTTGAAAAATAAGTTAGCTATGTTTGTGGTATCATCAATTTTATGACATGGAATGAAATGTGACATTTTGCTAAATCTATGCACAACCACAAAAATAGAATCACTACCACTTTTAGTTGTACGCAGCCCCAAAACAAAGTCCATAGATATGCCTATCAATGGTTTACTAGGAACGGGTAAGGGTCTATATAACCAATGTGGCAAAACCTTAGACTTGGCCTTCCTACATGTAATGCACATGCCACAAATGCAATTGACGTCTCTTTTCATCTTAGGCCAAAAGAAATGTTCATCCAACAATTCAATGAATGGCAAATGATACTCCCACAAACGTTCATGAAACACATCTAAGGTTTTCTTTGTACCAAAATGACCATTCCAATTATATGCAAATTCAATGAATGGTAAGTAATACTCCCACCAATGGTCATCCAACACGTCTAAAATCCTCTTTATATCAAAATTTTCCAACAGACCACATCCATGCACAAGCAACTCACGCATAAGATTAGTAGGCACACAAAATCTTTTCTCTCTAAACAAGTACCAATCTAATCTATATAAATGAGAAAACGATGCTTTCTTACGTACTCCATACACACTAGCCATGCCATCATCATTAACAAACAAGTTCTTATCATATTCAAGTCTCAATAACTTTGCATCTATAATGATGACAAGGACGTACCTTCTTGCATAAGCATCAACCACAAAATTTTCTTTACCTTGTGTGTACTTAGTTACATAAGGAAATGTCTCAATGAGTTGCACCCACTTGTCATGCATTCTATTCAACTTACAGTGTCCTTTCAAGTGCGTCAAGGACTCATGTTCTTCAAAGAAAGGTCGAGTAGGGATTGTCGCACTTGGCATAAAATCAATGTAATGCTCTATCTCTCTAATAAATGACAATTCACTAAACACTCCGCTAGGAATTACGACCTTATATCCCTGCAACAAAGAGATAACAATACTAGGCAAAGATTCATTAAATCCGTTAGTAGTAAAATTCGCTTTAGCATAAAAACTCACTTCTCTCTTTGTTTTTCTCTCACTTTCTTCACTCCAGCTTTTCTTTTCACTCTCATTTTTCTTTTCACTCTCTTTTTTTCTTTCACTCTCTTTTTCCTTTTCACTCTCTTTTTTCTTTTCACTCTCTCTCTTTGCTCCAGTCTCTTTATTCTTTTCACTCTCTATTTTTTCTTCACTCTCTTTGTTCTTTTCACTCTCTCCTTCTCTTGAGGTTTTGGCCTCACTATTTCTTTTTTGATCAACCTCACTTTTCAACTTCAGTTGGTCCTCAAGGACCTGTGTTGGAGTTAAAGGAGCAAGTTTGATTCTTTTTCCATCCTTTTCAAAACTGTACATGTTTCTAAACCCATCATAGATCACTCTCCTATCACACTGCCACGGCCTCCCCAACAAAATATGGCCAGCATGCATAGGCACAACATCACAAAGTACATCATCCTTGTACCTCCCAATTGAAAAAGAAACTAGCACTTGCTTATTTATCCTAACCTCCCCACAATCATTCAACCACTGCAACTTGTATGGTCTAGGGTGTTTCAAAGTAGGTAGATTCAATTTCTCAACTGAAGTAGTGCTAGCAACATTAGTACAACTCCCTCCATCAATAATCATACTACATACCTTATTGTTGATGTGGCATCTAGTACGAAAAATGTTCTCTCTTTGCTGCTCTATACCATCCATCTTAAATTCTGTATTGGGAGCACGCCTAACTAGAGACTCGCCATACTCTTCATTCTTATTGTACCTGTTCTCAATACTAGGCTCACATCTCCTCCTATCTCTCCCACTTTGCAAATTTGTAATCAATGCACCTTGTTGTTCCATCTTATCCATCACTTCCCCCAACTTCAAATTTAACCTTTCAAACTTTTGTTGCATGGACTGCAACAAAAAGAATGAATTGTCTGACATCTCCTTTGGTTATGAGTCACTTTAATGAGACATTGTATGTGCTGCACAAAAAAAAATGTTAGTGGAAAAAGACCTCACACGCTCTCCCTCACGTGTTTACACTCAAATAATGGCACTCCACTCGTGTTTCACTCTTAATTGGCTTTTTCCCGATAATGATCTCACACTCTCTTGCCTTTTACCTCGAGTTTTCCCACTCAAGTTCTTTCAAAACTAATTGAACTAAATCAAGGCAATACAACCTTGTTTTATCCCAACTAATAATTAGATCCAAGAAACAAGAACAAGGGAAACACGGAATGAATAAAATGACAAGGGAATCAAGGAAATTATACGAATGGAAGAGTGACTGTAACACAAGATACCAACTAGAAAGAGGTAACAAGAGGTAATTCAGCCCCTTTAAAGACAAGACCCAATCAACAAATTTCTTTCTTTCTCTTTTATTGTAACTATATAGCAACCACTGAATATGCTACCTCTACTTTCCTTCTCTCTCCCTTTTTTTTTTTGAAAATTTTTTTTTTTTTCGAATTTTTTTTTCTTTTCCTTTCTTTTCTTTTCTTTTCCTTTCCTTTCTTTTCTTTTCTTTTCTATTCCTTTCTTTTCTTTTCCTTTCTTTTCTTTTTCTTTTCTTTTCTCAAAAATTCAACCACAAACAGGAATATTCAATTGTGATAATCAAGCAATTGAATTCAAACACATACAAATTGGCAAGGAAATAGAAGGAAATCAATGAAACCCTAGATGGTGCAAATTTTGGCAGCCCTAGGAAAAACGAATTTTTGTGCTTTTTTTTTTTTTTTTGGGCAATTCTAGAACATTGAAGCCCTAGAATTAACAATACAATAAATAAAAAGATAGAATCAGACCTGATTGGAAACCTTGCTCTGAATACCAAATGATGTGAACCTCAATCGACTCGCTTTGAGACCCAACAACAATATTGGAAAACAAACCCAAGAACGCCAAACTCAAGTCTATGGATGGAGAATTTAGACCCGTTGAAATCTCGTTCCAAGAACCTAGATTATATTAAAATCTAGACCCAATGAAATCCCATCTCAAGAACCCAAATTACAAGGAGGAACGCCACAAAGGTTGTGATTTACCTTTGATAAGTTCAAGAGTTCAATTAAGAACACGAGGAGAAAACTCACTCACAATGAAAATTCAATAAAAAATGTCTTCCCTCTCAAATGAGGCTACAAGTGCCTTAAATAAACAATTCCCAAAACCCTAAAGGAATAGTGCCGCGGGTACTGTAGCGTGAACAGTGCCGTGCTACAGTAACTTCTAAAACCCTAGTTCACATAAATTAATAACTTTCCAAATATGCCCTTAGCCAAAATACAAGGCCTTCCCAAAAACCCTAGTTCATTAGAAATAAGACATATGGGCTAGACATCTCCCAAGCCCAATTATTCTAGAATAATTCCTTTTACTAATGAAATAAGTCATTTCAATGAAATAAATAAGTCCATGGTCTTTAATAACAATCGGCTCAAGTCGTGTCTTCCATAGCTTGGATCAAGTGGATCAAAACTGGTTCTCATTCTTTTAAGCCCATCATGTGTGTTGGGCTCTTGCTAGTTTCGTCCCAATTGGATTGCACCAATTCTTGCATTGCTCCCTTAATCTTCGTGGCTCTTAATCTTGTAATTGATCCTTAAGACTTGATCTGCCTTGGGGCCCATCATTCCCCCTCTCCTCAAAAGGATTCGACCTCGAATCTCCACCTGGATCAAAGGGAAAAAGATTAGTAACATTGAAAGTAGCAAACACATGATACATACCTCGAAGATCCACGAGATATGAAATATCATTAATTTTATCAAGAATTTGGAAATGTCCATCCAAGCTACTTCTGTCATCCACAAACAAAAGTATCAGAGTTAAATAATTATGTGGATTAAAATCATAAACAACTTCAAAAGGAGAATATGAAGTAGTAGTATGCAAGGTCCTATTATATGCAAACTCTTTAAATGGCAAACAATCCTCCCAAGTTTTTAAATTCTTATGAAGAACAGTGCATAAGAGCTGAGTATTAGAAACAATACTCCTAGGTACACCATGAAGTCGCACTATCCCCTTGAAAAATAAGTTAGCTATGTTTGTGGTATCATCAATTTTATGACATGGAATGAAATGTGACATTTTGCTAAATCTATGCACAACCACAAAAATAGAATCACTACCACTTTTAGTTGTACGCAGCCCCAAAACAAAGTCCATAGATATGCCTATCAATGGTTTACTAGGAACGGGTAAGGGTCTATATAACCAATGTGGCAAAACCTTAGACTTGGCCTTCCTACATGTAATGCACATGCCACAAATGCAATTGACGTCTCTTTTCATCTTAGGCCAAAAGAAATGTTCATCCAACAATTCAATGAATGGCAAATGATACTCCCACAAACGTTCATGAAACACATCTAAGGTTTTCTTTGTACCAAAATGACCATTCCAATTATATGCAAATTCAATGAATGGTAAGTAATACTCCCACCAATGGTCATCCAACACGTCTAAAATCCTCTTTATATCAAAATTTTCCAACAGACCACATCCATGCACAAGCAACTCACGCATAAGATTAGTAGGCACACAAAATCTTTTCTCTCTAAACAAGTACCAATCTAATCTATATAAATGAGAAAACGATGCTTTCTTACGTACTCCATACACACTAGCCATGCCATCATCATTAACAAACAAGTTCTTATCATATTCAAGTCTCAATAACTTTGCATCTATAATGATGACAAGGACGTACCTTCTTGCATAAGCATCAACCACAAAATTTTCTTTACCTTGTGTGTACTTAGTTACATAAGGAAATGTCTCAATGAGTTGCACCCACTTGTCATGCATTCTATTCAACTTACAGTGTCCTTTCAAGTGCGTCAAGGACTCATGTTCTTCAAAGAAAGGTCGAGTAGGGATTGTCGCACTTGGCATAAAATCAATGTAATGCTCTATCTCTCTAATAGATGACAATTCACTAAACACTCCGCTAGGAATTACGACCTTATATCCCTGCAACAAAGAGATAACAATACTAGGCAAAGATTCATTAAATCCGTTAGTAGTAAAATTCGCTTTAGCATAAAAACTCACTTCTCTCTTTGTTTTTCTCTCACTTTCTTCACTCCAGCTTTTCTTTTCACTCTCATTTTTCTTTTCACTCTCTTTTTTTCTTTCACTCTCTTTTTCCTTTTCACTCTCTTTTTTCTTTTCACTCTCTCTCTTTGCTCCAGTCTCTTTATTCTTTTCACTCTCTATTTTTTCTTCACTCTCTTTGTTCTTTTCACTCTCTCCTTCTCTTGAGGTTTTGGCCTCACTATTTCTTTTTTGATCAACCTCACTTTTCAACTTCAGTTGGTCCTCAAGGACCTGTGTTGGAGTTAAAGGAGCAAGTTTGATTCTTTTTCCATCCTTTTCAAAACTGTACATGTTTCTAAACCCATCATAGATCACTCTCCTATCACACTGCCACGGCCTCCCCAACAAAATATGGCCAGCATGCATAGGCACAACATCACAAAGTACATCATCCTTGTACCTCCCAATTGAAAAAGAAACTAGCACTTGCTTATTTATCCTAACCTCCCCATAATCATTCAACCACTGCAACTTGTATGGTCTAGGGTGTTTCAAAGTAGGTAGATTCAATTTCTCAACTGAAGTAGTGCTAGCAACATTAGTACAACTCCCTCCATCAATAATCATACTACATACCTTATTGTTGATGTGGCATCTAGTACGAAAAATGTTCTCTCTTTGCTGCTCTATACCATCCATCTTAAATTCTGTATTGGGAGCACGCCTAACTAGAGACTCGCCATACTCTTCATTCTTATTGTACCTGTTCTCAATACTAGGCTCACATCTCCTCCTATCTCTCCCACTTTGCAAATTTGTAATCAATGCACCTTGTTGTTCCATCTTATCCATCACTTCCCCCAACTTCAAATTTAACCTTTCAAACTTTTGTTGCATGGACTGCAACAAAAAGAATGAATTGTCTGACATCTCCTTTGGTTATGAGTCACTTTAATGAGACATTGTATGTGCTGCACAAAAAAAAATGTTAGTGGAAAAAGACCTCACACGCTCTCCCTCACGTGTTTACACTCAAATAATGGCACTCCACTCGTGTTTCACTCTTAATTGGCTTTTTCCCGATAATGATCTCACACTCTCTTGCCTTTTACCTCGAGTTTTCCCACTCAAGTTCTTTCAAAACTAATTGAACTAAATCAAGGCAATACAACCTTGTTTTATCCCAACTAATAATTAGATCCAAGAAACAAGAACAAGGGAAACACGGAATGAATAAAATGACAAGGGAATCAAGGAAATTATACGAATGGAAGAGTGACTGTAACACAAGATACCAACTAGAAAGAGGTAACAAGAGGTAA